>NC_137616.1:5763638-5893638 GCF_963280865.1 Gymnoscopelus braueri | reverse complement strand
TTCCAACAGAGTACTACATTGCAGTACATTGCAGTATTGTTACTTTTACTTAAGTAAAACATTTGAGTACTTTTTCCACCACTGAAGCCCCGAAGTAACTCCTTCACCGACTTGCTGCTTCTTCTTTTTTTTTCTTCTCTATATACCTCACGCTCACGTTTCATGCCCGCTGACTTGGACCCCCTCACCAAACAAAGCCCAGACCCACCTCCTCACGGCATTTCAACAAGCTGTCATCTCCTCTGGCATCGGCTTGACTTATGAATCCAGGAGGCCGACGCAGCAGGCGTTTCTTTTGAGGTTCCGCCAGGCGTTATACAGTCAGTGTCTGTCAGGAGAATAACAACAACAAGACACAACATCAGAAAAGTCAACATGCAAGAAGCTCTGTGGAACAGAGATACTCGGCCGGGCTAGGTGTTACACATCATCTCTATTGGGTGGAAACCTCATATGTCCCAAACTGTTATTTTTCCGGATTCACATTCAAAAGCAGAAAAAGTAGCAGATCTACGAGCTCCGATCTGCTAATTTTGCTGCTTTTGTGTGACCCTGTAGTTAACAATTGGAGATAAGGGGTTTCTGTAATGAGGCAGTGACATAGATGTGTAAGGGAAGAACAAGGGAGGAGGAGGAATCTAAATGTGATTCATCCTAATGGAGATATGTGCGCCTTTCAGTATCGGCTCATCGGTGAAACCTGAGAGGTTGGGTTGCATGCGGCTCCATTTCCATGTGATTAAAAGAGATGGTGTTTGATTACTGTACGTTCCGGAGCAGGGTTTCTGTTAGCCGGCATTTACCAGCAGTTGGCCGACTAGAATTTCAGTTGGCCAGTGCATATAAAACTTGACGGTCATCTTGGATGGGGATTTTCTTTACTGACGTGACGTGAAGGGGGGCGGGGGGGCAAATAAGGCATATGTTGACTTTTTGGGACTTCTGCATTTAGCGACGCGGAACTCCAGTTCTCAGCGTTTTTGACGATCTGTCCAAAAAAAAATGTAAACGTCAGAGACTCGCCGTCTCAAGCAGACTTGAGCCACGGGAGGCAACGCCGAGCGAGCTAAAGCGAGCGAGTCGCCGTGCCGAGCGTTGAGAAGTCCACTTTGAGCCGACTCAGCGCCGTCCGAGTTATGTCAAGATAGGCACAGAATCGTAAATCACATATTCCGTGAAAGTCACGTTCTGACTTTTATGCCCCCCACCTTCACGTCACATGTTGCCGTTTGGTCAAAATTGTCCCAAAAAGTCTTATTTTTTTGGTGAGACAGCGTTGACTGGGAGTGTGCATGCAAAGCTTGAAACCGATTGGTCCAACTGCGCGCGCACAGACACTGTGTGTGTGTGCAGACGGACGGACGGACGGACGGATGGACGGATATTTCGGCTACACACACAAAAAAACAACAACGTTCCAGTTCCCAATTCCCATGTACAGGACAAGGAGAGGAGACACCTTTAGAGGAGATCAGGAGGTCAGTATCGGGACCGGTGGAGGGAATCAGCGTCTGGCATCTTGTTAGGGGGATTGATCCGTCCCGCTAAGATAAACATCTACTTTACTAATGGGAGCTTGATTATACTGTACCGATTCTAACAAGCAGCGAACACCAGTGATCCGTTCAGCCAGGGAGGAACATAAACAGTGTGGACGGGTCTTCTCCACCCAGTAGAACCATTAGAAACATACAGTAACCTACTTTGTCATCAATTTGAAAAATGAATGGGACCATAATTTCATTTGACGACCGTACTGGTTTATGCAAAGGCTAAAATGTAATTTAGATAGCATGTTAATTTAGACACCTTTTAGATGCAACATTTAGACTTTTAGACAACATTTAGATACCATGTTCATTGTTGACTTGGCGTCCAGTTTGTATAGTCTCAATGTACATATTTTTTTTTTGTGTATGATATTGTTTAGACTGATGATCTTGCTGTTCTTGGTTTAATTATGATCCTAAATTACTGAGGCACTCAAAATCGTAGATTTTTTTTGCCTCTTTCTTATATTATTTGATAATTTGGAAATAATACGTTTTTTTAGTAGGCTCTATAGTTTGTTGATTACTTTTGATGCAGTAATGGTCTTTTTTCATTTCATTATTCCCCCCCCCCCTCTTCTTTTTCTTTTCTTTTAGGTATTAAAAAGGTGTTTTAAAAAAATCATGTGAGGACCCCCCTGGGGGTCCCGACCCACAGGTTGAGAACCAGTGCTCTAGGAGCATTAGCACTTTTTCTCAAAGATTTGTTTTTCTTTTTTTTCATTTCTGCCTCCAGGGAGACATCACCTGTAAAGAGAGACCGAAGGGAACACAGGAGGTTTACGGTTGATGGTTATTGGCGCATAGAGAATGTTTAAACATCTTTTATGTTCTCCCTTCTGATTTTATTTCATTTCCATGCCTGTCCATGAACCCACCACCCAGCCTGTTGCCTTATGGGAGTCTTCATCTACACAGGGTTATAAGGATCAGATGGCTGACTAGCTGTAGATCAGTGCCTATTGGGGACAGATGTTTTTGAAACCGGTGAATCTAATTGGGAACCACCTGCCAAGTGCCTCTAATGGGCTGTAATCTGTGTCTCAGGGGGCATTTTCACAGCAAGGTTGCGTTGCCCATAAACATGGCAGACATGCTAGCTAGCAGACTGATCTGTTGTCTCTGAATAACGACGTTAAAACAGTTGCCGCCGCGTCGTGCCCTGGGTGTGTTTTATAGGATCGTTGTCTCTTAATTGCCTTTGAAGCCGACCGCAATTATACGCGTTTTCATAAAAATCGGTCACTTTCCTATTCCGGTGCCTTTGACAATAATAGCCTGCTGTTTTGTTTGTCGTTTTGGTTTGAACACGACGTTATAGCTTCTGTCTTTAAATGGGAAATGGTGCATTTTGTATTATAGCGCCTTTTTTCCAAAGCACTTTAGAATGTGCATTACATTACATTCACCCTTTCACCACACAGAGGAAACCATGCAAGGCACCAACAACCTGCTCATCTGGAGCAGTTAGGGGTTCAGTGCCTTGCTCAAGGACACTTTGACACTAACCCAGGGGGAGCCGGGGATCGAACCGGGAACCCTTCCGATTCCCAAACGGACGCTGTACTGTACCTTCTGAGACACTGCTGTGGTACTGGACTCTCTCTTTTCCCGGTATTTCACCCAGGTGGGCGTGGTTTCGAGGTTAGGGTTAGGCATAGTGTTTGTGAGGTTAAGGTTAGGCATAGTGTTTGTGAGGTTAAGGTTATAGGGTTAGGCATAGTGTTTGTGAGGTTAAGGTTATAGGGTTAGGCATAGTGTTTGTGAGGTTAAGGTTATAGGGTTAGGCATAGTGTTTGTGAGGTTAAGGTTATAGGGTTAGGCATAATGTTTGTGAGGTTAAGGTTATAGGGTTAGGCATGTGTTTGTGAGGTTAAGGTTAGGGTTAGGCATAGTGTTTGTGAGGTTCAGGTTATAGGGTTAGGCAGAGTGTTTGTGAGGTTAAGGTTAGGGTTAGGCATAGTGTTTGTCAGGTTAATGTTAGGGTTAGGCATAGTGTTTGTGAGGTTAAGGTTAGGGTTAGGCATTGTGTTTGTGAGGTTAAGATTAGGGTTAGGCATAGTGTTTGTGAGGTTAAGATTAGGGTTAGGCATTGTGTTTGTGAGGTTAAGATTAGGGTTAGGCATAGTGTTTGTGAGGTTAAGGTTAGGGTTAGGCATTGTGTTTGTGAGGTTAAGATTAGGGTTAGGCATAGTGTTTGTGAGGTTAAGATTAGGGTTAGGCATTGTGTTTGTGAGGTTAAGATTAGGGTTAGGCATAGTGTTTGTGAGGTTAAGGTTAGGGTTAGGCATAGTGTTTGTGAGGTTAAGGTTAGGATTAGGCATAGTGTTTGTGAGGTTAAGGTTAGGTTTTAGGCATGTACTGTAACTACGACCACCTGGGGGAAACACCAAAGAAAGAGGGACTCCCGCTGTGGCACAGCATATTTACATGAACAAGACAAGATGTACTCTCACTCACATTTACTGAAAACATACAGTACAGTATTTACACAATGACTGCACACACGCACACACACACACACACACACACACACACACACACACACACACACACACACACACACACACACACACACACACACACACACACACACACACACACACATACACACACAAACACGCCTGCGCGCACACAGACTCCCACATGTGCGTGCACATACAGATGCACGTGCATGGACGCAGACAAAATACACACCCACGTAGAAACACACACGTCTACACACGCACGTACACGCGCACACACACACACACACACACACACACACACACACACACACACACACACACACACACACACACACACACACACACACACACACACACACACACACACACACACACACACACACCGCCCAAGGGGAATGTCGATGAGGCAGGTTTAAATTGACGCCTGCTCTGCTGCCGTCTTCCAGTGCAATTGGTAACGTGTGTGTAAATCCTCCCAGGTGTAGCCGGGGAGCCTCTCTGTTGACGACTTTAATCTTTGCCCAATAATGAGCTGAATGCGAGCAGGAAAGTAATGATTATGATTTGCACAAGAGGGCCAGACAGTTCTTGGCCCCAGAATCACATAATCACTACCTTCACATCCCTGTAGCATTACTGCAAGAACATCATCTATTTAACACTGATGGTTCATGTATTTTCCACAATAATGTTTCAGTTGTTTTTGTAAAAAATATATTTAATTTCTGTATTTCTCCAAGTGGTTTTGTAAAAAGAAAAATTGCCTTTGCGTCTGTCTTCTATAAGCCTGAGCTGGTATTTATCAGGTTGTGTGACTGATAGCGTACAAATGTAAACCAAATGGACCGGGTCCCTTTGGTTACATTGATACGCTATCAGAGTTCAATTCGATTCAATTATAGTCTTCAATCCCCCGGTCCAGGAATAAAGGAAAAATGTCTGATTTCATACATAACAAGCTCTCTTAAGCGTGGTGTTCAGTAGACTCTTGATACTTCATAAGCATCCCAGTGTATTTGACACGGTTTTCTCACATTGGTGTTTTAAATTTCATGGAAGGGTAAAACTCATAAAGCTGAAAGTACTTGATCTGCCACAATTATGGTGAGCACAGGACACTTGGATAATTGAATGAGAGCCTATTGTCAGTAAAAACAGATTGATCCACTGGCTATGTTTCTGTAGCCTGGAATCCAGACTAATTGCTTCGTTCTGTGTGTTTTTTTTGCCTACTGTACATGCCTGTTGATTTATACTTTAAACCATTAAGACCTGAGGCTGATTACATACCAATACAGATGTACAAGCTGGCAGAGCTGTGAGCTTGTATATCTGCTATTGAATATCCAACGCGAAGAAAAAAAAATCGATGGGTTTTTAATCAGTTCATTTATTGTTTTCAGGGCACATAACACAAACTCAAAACACAGAATAGACACAAAAAAACATAAGTAAAATATACTCACCAAACAACTAAAAAACTAAAACCCATTTAGCCTACAACAGCATCCCCATGGACCCAAAACTCCATAGATGATCTCTCCATACAACACACACCTTACAATAGATTGTAGCTTATTCAGAGGGGAAACGCCATCAGACCCCCACCATATATATACGAATGGTATTGCCCTAATTTCATATTATACTTTTTCCATCATGTCAAGAAGTCTACGGGACAATCGGTTACATGTCGGCTTTCCGACATGTCGCCTTTCCGACGGTTACTAACCCTATACCTAACCCTAACCCTAACCCTAACCGCACGCGGAAGCCACTAGTCGGAGTAGTGAGATGTCGGAATGGAAGGAGCACCCCGGGACAATCACTCTAAAGGCTGCCAATTGCCCAAGAGAGGTGTGCCATATGGATGGCGCATGGGGTGCAGATGTGTCATGGATGGCGCATGGGGTGCAGATGTGTCGTTCCATCCTTGACACAAAGAAGCTTCTAATACTTTTTTAAACTGTGGCATTTCGAGATGGGAAGAAGAATTACTGTCCAGCAGTAGTGACGTTCTGGTTCAAAACCTTGGCCAGAAGGATTTTTTTTAATCTAATCTGGACGACACAGGGAGCCGGTGTAGTCCAGCCAAGACTGGAGTGATGTGTTCTCTCTTTTTGTTGTTTTTGTTAGCAGTCTATAGCAGCAGAGTTCAGTAAAAAAAAAAGAAAAGAAAAGTGCACTGCAGTGGCCCAGCCTACTTGAGATAAAAGCAGTGAATTAGTTGTTCAGCATCTTGCTGACTTAGGCAATATTTCTGAGATGAAAGAATGCTGTTTTTGTCACTTTATTTTTATGGGACTTATAGAAGTCGGAGTCCAAAATAACACTGGCTCTTTACTTCTTTTTGATCATGGGAGTCAGGTTGAGATGTCTTTTAAAGAGCTCATCCATTTTTGCTTTGAGGCCACAACTAATATGATATCTATGATTACAGACAGACTGGCGGTCAGGGAGCTTAACCACATGAACCCTAGCGTCCCTATTCGTAGGCCAACATTTTGGTGAAATATGTTATTCCAATAAATAGCAGACCTACACAACATTTGTATTGTGACATGTTGTGAGCTTGTAGACTGTCAATTTTCGCAGAAGATGTTTGGTGTAGAGTGAAGTGGTTTAAGTGTTTTTTTCTCTTACATTTTTATCCCACGATTTTATAACCCTATTTTTTACACCCAGTGCTAATTGTCTATGTAATCCTGGGCACTACCTTCCCTCTGCCAACCTAGGGAGGCCAGGGCCGAGCTCATGCCTCCTTCAATGCATGAGAGCCAACTGACCTTCTTGTCACCTGACAGGGGAGAGTTTCCATGGTTGGACGTAGCGCGTGGAAGGAACACGTTATTCCAACCAGTTCCTTTCCCCTCCATCAGGCGCCCCGGCTGGCCAGGGGGAGGCAGTATAGTGACCAGGATTACTGCATGTTTTTGTGAGGGTACCTACCCTAGGAGACACGGGGAGAACATGCAAACTCCACACAGAAAGGCCCTTTCGCCAACCCCACCTAGGGTATGGGCACTGATGACGCGGAGGAGAGAACACGCCCCCAGCGCCCACAGCGTCCCCTGCGGGAATCGAACCCAGGACCTTCTAGCTGTGAGGCGACAGCACTACCGACTGTGCCACCGTGCCCCCGAAGTGGTTTAAGTGTTTAATAAAATAAATTATGTTAACCACGTTAAAGTTGCACTATGTAATTTTCCTCTTCTATCCCGGCTTTGTTGGAAGTGCTGACATGTTTTTACCATTGAGCTAATAGAGCCTGCCTGCTTGCTCAGGGGCTACAGGTCCCCTACAGGTCCTGTGTCTCTAGGTGAGACATGACCTTTGACACAATCTAAATTTGATATTATAACATTATATATTGTTAATACAATAAGTTATGCTGTGTTAACATATTATACCATACAGATTGGACTAAATGACATTTTATTCATTAAATAAAATTACAAAGTGCCGCTTTAATTTATTGTTTTTAAAAAGCAAACTATTGTGAACTTGTTGATCAGCTATTTTCGCTATGTCGTACGACGAAGTATTAATGGTGATGAGGATGGTGATTGTTCACATGACTTCTCTTTAACCTTGAGTTTTTTTAGTTTTAGGCCGACAACCCTTTTGGCTAGTGAGCAACTCACAGTACACACAGATCAAAAGAACATTGTACAAGCGCAGCGAACTGGCTTTCTGCTGCAACATCTAAAGAAGTTGTTTTTGAACCATATGCCCGCCCCCCTGTTGTGTTTGTAGCTACAGACAAAACACTGAACAACTTGAAACATCTAGCTTCCCTATTCCTGGGCGAGGATTCGGCGAAAATAGCAAATCGTCTCTGTCGGGTGGAAACCTTACCTCATATGTCCAAAACAGTTACTTTTCAGGATTCAAATTCAAAAACAGAAAAAGTAGCATTATCTACAAGCTCAAAACGCGTCGCTTCACGGCATGTTTTAAGCTTGCATATCTGCTATTTGTGTATGCTTTTGTGTGACTCTGTAGTATGATCAAGTAGGGCGTTCATTTACAGGAAAAAAACACAAAAAGTTAGAATATGCAATATGGAGATAAGAGGTTTCTGCCCGACAGCAACAAAATGCATTGTGTCTTGTAGGTCTGATAGTTTCAGCAAAGAGATTTGGTATTGAGGGGGGAAAAGGAGTGGTACCAGGTACAGAGCCCTGGGGGACACTGGTCAGGTATATGGGTTTTAAAGACGGGGTGCCGTGATTTTCAGTGATTCCCCCCCCCCCTAAAACAATCATCAGGTATTATGGTTATACTAGGAGATTTTTTCTCAAAAAAGTGTACAGAAATTGTTAAAATTATGTTTTTATGTGGACACGCCTCCAGTTCATTAAGTATACCTGGATCTCACCTTAGCACCACCTCCACCACCTTAGCACCACCCACCTGTCCTAGTCCCTCCTCCTCCTCATGCCCACACCTGTTGTGTTATGATAATGAGGGGGAGGGTACAATTTTACTATGTCACTAAAGGGCTGTTTTTCTATTGGCACGTTTGACCCTCAAGGTTTCAGCCTCCAGGTAGAAACTCAAAATAGTCAGAGAAGACATAAAACACCATACAAACACCACCAGGGGGCTTAATGAAGTTCTATCAACCTCATAGACACATAAAAAACAGAAAAAGTGCAAAACCATGGCACCACCTCTTTAAGTTAATAAAAAATGGATCTGAGACAGATCATTACTGTGTGATCATCAGAGATATAAGACACTGAAACATTATCGGTGGTTAACCCTTTTGACACACGGAAATCAAGGATATATAGCCATGCTGACGAGTGCATGACTTTAGTTATACGCTGAATAAGTTGGTCTTTCAAGTAGATTCATGAATTCCGTAGTCTTAGAGTCAGCACTGTTGTTAATGTGAATGCTGAAATCTCCATTGAAAACACATCCGGTGATAATGAGAGCTGTCTCAGCTCAGAAGAATCTGGGAGAAGTAGCGATACATTAGCCTGTACATTATGTGCCTTGGAGGCCTGTATATCATAATAATAAGTACAGCTGGATCAGCTTTAAGCACATATAGAACAATATATTAAAAAGATGAGAACTTTACCCAAGTTGACCTTTGTACCGCTAAACTTTTACTGAATAGATAAGTGAGCAATTCTCACTCCTCGTTCCTTGTGTCTCGCAGACTGATGAAAGCAATATTCTGGTGGACATGCCTCATAAATTCGCCATTCATGTCGAACCAAGTTTCAGTTTAAGAGCGTGAAGTCGAGCTCATAATTAGTGGTTCTCAACATGTGGGCCGGGGACCACTGGTGGGCCGCGAGGGTATTGCAAGTGAGCCGCCAACTAATTAGCGAAACACTAAGATTTTTAATGATAATGTAGCATTAAAGGTAACGTTTCTGGTCTGCGTGTGTACGAACACCCCCCCTCCTCCTCTCTCCGAAAGACATAAAACAGGTTTTATGTCTTTGATGCTTCAGACCAGCACAATAATATAGTGGCTGATAGAGGGTAATGAGGGCTAGAATATGTATATACATATATGTGTGTGTATATATATATATATATATGCCTATATATATGCCTATATATAGGCTAAACGTTTCCCTTTTATATAAAAAAAACGTATCTTTGAACATATATAATTTTTAAAGCAAACATTTTTTAACACAAATCTTTGCTTCTGGGGGTCCCTGGCACAACATTTTCCGATGGGGCTCCGCGGCCAAATGTATATCAATTTAGGGGTCCTTGGCATGAAAAGGGTTGAAAACCACTGTGCTAGAGAACAGCGCCATCTGGTGGAAAACCACTGAAAACCCAAAAGTCACATAAGCCGTCCTTGGCAGTGATAGAGTAAAAACCTTGACAAATCTGTTTTTATTTTTGACACAGATAAATAGGAATACCGTGTTTGTTCCATTGCCCTCGCTTATTGATCAATTTACAATCAATCTAGGCATTTAGCAGATGATGATGCTTTGTATTGTATTGCATGTCTTGTACAGTATATGTCCAGATGATGAATAGGACCACAATGGAAACGAGCCCTCAGGGCTTTTTGTGTCATCCTAGCATTGCTTGCAATTTGTTAAAAAGGTATTCAATCGATCAATCAAGTTTAGAGATCTAACAGCTGGGTCTAAAACAGATTGCTGTTGTCACAATTGATGCAGTACAAAATTGCCTGATCGCAATCATTTGAGGTAATCGCTGATGATTATTTTTTGCATGATGGTTTAGAATCGTTTCCATTGATCTGTAAGAACATCTGGATGGAATTAACAGAAAAGTCATATTTCCATCGTTATTTCCATGTCTTTGTCCAGTGTCCACACTCTTGTAACCTGGTGTACCCATTTTGGGTAGTTAGGGCAAAAAAGAACGTCAAATATGTTGAGAAATGCTCGTTTTCATTTATCGATCTTCAACATGCAAGTATAACATTAAGTATGG
Source organism: Gymnoscopelus braueri (assembly GCF_963280865.1). Taxonomy (NCBI): domain Eukaryota; kingdom Metazoa; phylum Chordata; class Actinopteri; order Myctophiformes; family Myctophidae; genus Gymnoscopelus; species Gymnoscopelus braueri. The sequence continues at coordinate 5,883,167 of NC_137616.1, read as the reverse complement.
CTTGTTTTGACCAAGGCTACGTTGTTTATTTTGATCATTCGTACCGGTCACTGTCATTTCTCAAACCTTTTCATGTCAAGGACCCCCAAAATTATATGTATTTGACCACCGACCCCAATCAAAATATGTTGTTCCAGGGAGCCCCAGAAGCAAAGATTTGAGTTAAAAATGTTCGCTTTAAAATATTATATTCAACGATTTGCATCTACAAGCTTGCTGTGAACTTGTATATCTGCTATTTTTGAATGGCCAAAATGAAAAATAATGCTTTCTAGCTCAAACTTTAAATGACACGCCTGCTTTCACGGTCTTAATGGGTTGAACCATTAATCGCAATTATATGCGATGTGATTTTGACAAATTAATCGTCAACAAAATGTCATGACCCTGACAGCACTATAGTGACTGCAGGATGAAGAATTCAACTGCAGAACCCTGAAAATATTTCATTTTTTGGGCGGGTTTTGTCTTTTTTTTGTTGCAATTCTACTATGCAGCAATCATGTTGCCATAGACTCAGGCCTATACTAAAAAAAACTAAAAAAACTCTTTGACACCAAAGCTGTTCTGAGGAGACACTTAAATGGAGAAGAAACGTCATGTCACAAAGCTTTTAGGCACTGCATGCTCCTCTCCCGGCTTTGTGTGAGTTTGAGTCTGTAATCTATGAGCAATCTTCCCAGGCCAGCCTTCCTCCAGGGTGACATACCTTTCATGTCACATGCACTCACTTCCCTCCATTCATCCCCGAGCTCACTCAGCATCTGGAGCATGTTAGGGATGATTGTGTAGCATCACGCCTGCCTGTGTCCTGACACTCTGACTATAGGGTTGGATAGTATAAACCATTGGTTCTCAAAGTGGGGTCCGGGGACCCACAGGCGTCCTTGAGGGAGTTCCAGGGGGTCCCCAGCTAAATGATGGATAGTCAGGAACCAAATGGACCCTTATGGGTGTGTAACTCTGAGATTGTACATGTACACTCTCAGAGTTAAATTAACATTGATTTTAAATATTAGATAAGCCATTAAATGGGGGTCCGTAGCCAATGCATGTCAAACTGGGGGTCCTTGAAATTAAATTGGTTGAGAATCACTGCTAGAGCCGCAAAATCATCTCTTATGGGGGTCCCTGGCATATCTTTTCAAATGGGGGTCCGCGGGCTAATAAGTGTCTATTTGGGGGTCCTTGACATGAAAAAGTTTGGTATAAACACTATAGAACCGGGGTCTTCAATGTTTTTTTCAGGCCGTGGACCCCTTAGCTGAGGGAGAGATGAGGGAAGAGATGAAACATTTTTCCTGGCTTGTTTGTTCATGAGTGTTCAAACTGCCGGTGGTTGGGAGTTGGGACGGCTCTGATCCTTTGGATAAGCCTGCGAGCTTTGTTGACAGACCATCCATCCTGGATGGAGGGCTGCTCTGTGCTCACATCCCCCGATGCGCTCTGCTCTAACGCACCTTGCTCTGCAGTGCTTTGCAGTAGAGCTCTTCACAGGTCCAAAAAAAACGAACCCGAACCGAAATGGACTCCTGAAATTTGTTCAGATTCCGAGCCTTTGAGATTTTTTTTCACTCTTTTTTTTTCTTATGGACCCGGACCCTAATTGGACCTGTGTAATTTGTTCCGAGATCTGATTAGTTCAGATTTTTTACAGACGTGACACAGACAGACACCCCTTCAAAAAAGCATCTATGAAACAAATAAAAGATAAAAATCGCAGATCGGTATTAATTTAATATGCGTGACAAAAAGTTTTATTGCATCAACTTCAAACAACTTTATATTCCTTTCGGAACTTCGTTTGTGCAGTGGTTTAAAGACAACATACAGACAATACATAATACCTAGGTCATAAAAGACACAAAGTACATTTAAAACTTAAAAGCATGATAAGACTTAAAAGCATGATAAAAATAATATAAGTAATATGCAACCTATATGTTTACGTGTTTACAACTAGCGTCCATCAGGCGGAATAGTCCAACGTGCTTGAGGGGGGACGGGGGCTTAAATGTGGACTCTATGAAATAATGGCAGACCTATTGACCAATAATAAAAGCTTTGCTTTCACCTTGTTGAGGACAACGGTGTCAGAGGAATCCATGATTCCACGCCAGCCGGTGTTTTCAAGTCAGCTGGCTTGCCTTGCAGTATGGTGTGCATGCATTGCATAGCTCAACTTTATTTTTTTCTGCGCTGCAGTAATCTGATCCTAAATCAGCATAATCACACCAGTTACACAGCCATTCATGTTGCTGCTGCACTAACCTGATGATCCTAGGTCAGCCTAAAACATCACAAAACGGCACTTCAATGCATTTCTCTCCTGATCAGTGCAGCGCGGCGCACACAGTACGGGTCTTCGCGGATCCACTCGGGTATTACACATAATGAAAGACAGACCCGAGTTCCGAGGTAATAGAATCCGACCCGTATGGGTCTCGGGTCCTGACAAAACCAGGTAACTCCATTGGATCCTCAAACTTTCTGCTAAACCAGCTAACTACACCAAAGGGGGTGGAGTTAGCTGGTTTTTCTGACTCCAGGCTCCACCCCCTTTTGACTTCCAACCTCATTGTGAGCTTGGAAGTCCATTTAGCTGTTCTTATCAATGATGAACAAAACCTCAGAACTCCTGAAAAATGAATATTTTGGAGTTTCTGCCCGACAGCAGAGATATGCTTATTATTTGTCATAACAATCTACAATTTAGGCATTTAGCAGACGCTCTTAATCCAGAGAGACTCACAGTAAGCAAGGTAAGCACGAGGTAATACATCAAATGCATAGAAGTAGTAATCTAGGATCATAGGTAAACCAAGAACCTATCATCAGTCTAAACAGTATAATATTAAAAAAACAAACTAAACACACTATAGGATGCCACCCGGTTGGTCTACAAATGAACCTGGCAGCTGGCTACATAATTTAAATCTAAATTACATTTTAACCATTGCATAGGCCTGCAAGGTCGTCATCAGTGATTGTTTTTAATGTATAGTACCATACCAGTTTATATTTTATACCCAAATCTACAACACAAAAATCAGGTAAGGCTCTTTTAACTCCGGGTCCATTTGGTTCAATTTGTCTCATGCAGTCTCGTTATACAGACCCGTAACTACTCAGGGGACCCCGTGGGGGTCCCGCGGAACCCACGTTGAAAACCACTGATTTACATGATCCACCATGCATTGCTATAAAATAATTGGCCCGATGCGAGTGAACAGAGATGACGCAACAGCTCCTTTTCTATGTGGGCTCGTTGGCTCTGATGCAAGGGGCGGCAAGAAGAACATGTGACGGGACAAAGGTCCAAAGAAATCACACAAAGAGTCCGTAAAATGATTGAGCTGGACATGCTGCCCTGTTAGCTTTGTGGGAGGAAATAACCAGCTGTCCGGAATCAATCAGGAAGCCGCCTCCAACCGGTGGAGGAAAAAGTACTCAATTGTTTTTACTTAAACGTATCAATACTCCAATGTAGAAATACTCTGTTACAAGTAAAAGTCCGGAATTCACAATTTACTTGAGTAAATGTACACAAGTTCACAATTTACTTGAGTAAATGTACACAAGTATTGGTATAAATATGTACTTAAAGTACCAAAAGTAGAAAGTACTCATTATGCAGAATGTCCCGTTTCACAGGTTATCATTATGTCTAAAATGTATAAATATGTTTTGAAAATAGCAGATCTACAAGCTCACCATGCGTCGCATAGCGACGCATGGTGAGCTTGTAGATCTGCTATTTTCAAATGGCCGAAATGTATACAGAGCTGAAGTGGTTAATGTATGTTGTGTAATAATAATCATAATGTAAAAAGTAACTAGTATCTAAAGTTTTCATATAATTGTAGTGGAGTAAAAGTACAATATTTGTGTCTGAGATGTAGTGGAGTAGAAGTAGAAGTATAGAAAATCGGAAATACACCAGTAAAGTAAAACAAAAATACCTAAAAATTGTACTTAAGTACAGTACTTGAGTACATGTACTTAGTTACTTTATACACCACTGCTGAGGTGGACGTGTCATGCTGCCTGTTAGCGTGGTGGGAGGAAACCAGCTGCCGGGAATCAATCAGGCCGCCTCCGACCGGAACATACCGGATGCCAATCGAGAGCCTTCACAGTCACCTGGTCGAACTGAAGAGCGCCATTAAAGAGTCGTGTCACGCGGCCAGATGAAAGAGAAAGCTACCAAGTCTAACCAGTCGATCATGTTGCTCCGCTGGAAAGCATTGACAAGAGAAAGTTATAAAAATAACTGTGCCATTACACATCGATCAAAACTGGCAACGCTATCGAGGCGGTGGTGTTGATGACACACAGAGGAAGAACATCAATTCACTCCCCTCAAACAACACGCGCATCATTGGCTCAATGCCTCGATCATTATTGGTCTCGGGGGTAACATACAGTGTTGCCAGATTTTGTGAGAGAAATAAGCAACCAAGTACCTTGGCAAACAAGCCCAAAAGAAGCGACCATTGTAGGCCACATGAGCACTTTAAACTTGTATACTGTACATCAGCTTTTTGAAATTTCCAAGTGTCCCTGAGCAAGACACTCATCATAACCATCTGAGCAGCCATCTGCTAGCCGAAACTGAATTTCCCCCGCAGGATTAAAAAAATAAGGTGTACCTTACCTCTTGCAAAAAGTCATCATTCACGAAAATAAAATTAACTACATAAAAGGTTTACAAAGTAGATCAGCAATTTTGGCTTTTTTTTTTATGTTATCCTTTATGTTGCAATTTATAAAATATTAGATCTAACTGATTAGATCTATTAAATGATGCATCTCAAAGTGACTCATCAAAAAAAAAATTTAACATATAATATAAGGTTTCCCCCCGACGTAGAGGAGAAGGACCAGTGTTGATTTTGACATCAAATCATAGTCTTTTGTGATATTTTAGTCATCTGAAATGTTTTACTTTTAGTCTAATTTCATTATTTATATAAAATGTATTTTATATAAATATCGTGATGGCATAGAAATGAAATTAGCTGCATGCCAAAACTAGCCAATCTACAAGCTCACAAAGTGTCGTGCTGCGACACGTTGTGAGCTTGTAGATCAACTATTTCCGGTCTGTGACACCCCCATGATGACTTGTCTTAGTTCTAGTGGATCTCTTCTCCACTATAGTCCCTCCCAAACATTGTAGTGTAGTTTTTATTTGTTGAGGACATTTTCAGTATATTTAGTCATAGTTTTAGTCATCATAGCTTAGTTTTTATTTTGTTTTTATTTCGTTGAAAAACGTAAAAAAAAAAGTGAAAAACGATAGTCAACAGACATTTTTTGTCATAGTTTTAGTCGACAAAATCAACACTGATAAGGTTTTAGTGGGTCTCTCCACATGTGTAGCATGGCCTTTACAGAGCTGTGCTACGTGGATGGAGAGTCAACAGGCTCAAGACAGGAAGCGATCGAACATGCACTGTCAGCACAGGTGGGACTTCCTCAACGCCTGAGCTGCCTCCCTGATTGGCTGTCACTCAGTGTCACTCACGCAGAGCCTCTCTGTCAATCACGCGGAACACACGCACGCACACACACACAGATACATTTGCGCGTGCACGCACACACACACACGCACGCACGCACACGCAGATACGCACAAAAACACACACACACACACCCACAAATGCGTGCACGGCTTTGCGTGTGCACACGTATGGCACACTCACATGTACACTCACACGTAAACACACACACTCACACACGCACAGACACTCACCCAGAAACACATATGCACGAGTACACACACACACGCGCGCCATGCATGTAACACACACACACACACACACACACACACACACACACACACACACACACACACACACACACACACACACACACACACACACACACACAGTAATAAATGAGTCTGTGGAGAGTTGGGGAAGGCCAGATTATTTGCAAGTAAATTGCAAAAACTTTCATTGAAACAGAATTACCCCAGAGAATGGATTGGGAACGCTTCACCCACATTGTGCACGGCAGCAGTTTACTTGTTGGAACGAGAGAGAGCCTCGTTAGGCCCACAGGTCCCTGATGAGACACTTTAATTACATGCCACTGGGACTGGTGTGTGAGTGCTTGAGCTGCCATTACAACTTTTATTAGCACTGTGTGAGCAGGCACTGTCACTATGCACTCCACCAGCTTGTTTGTATCGCATATTATACTCTCTCTCTCTCTGTGTGTGTGTGTGTGTGTGTGTGTGTGTGTGTGTGTGTGTGTGTGTGTGTGTGTGTGTGTGTGTGTGTGTGTGTGTGTGTGTGTGTGTGTGTGTGTGTGCGTGCGTGCGTGGCTAGTACATTGTGAGGATAAAATGACTTGACTTAAGCACTTGTGTGCATCTGAAAACCTCAGTACAATGGCTCTTAATCAGGGCTAAGTAGAAAAGTGACTAGTTGTCAGTACAGCTTAGGACAGTTCCCCTTATGCACGCGCGCGCGCGTGTGTGTGTGTGTGTGTGTTTGTTTGTGTGCGTACACGTGCCCATGCACACCACACCACCTGACACCGATAATGAACTCTATGACTATTGATAAGAACAGCTGACAAAATGTTCAGTTACTGCCTCCCCTGGCGTGACGGTTCCATTGACAGGGACCAGATTAGCCCAGGAGACGCGCCGTGCTCCAGTTACCTTCATTTGCAAAACAGCAGCTCCCTCCTCCTCCTCCTCCTCCTCCTTCTCCTTCTCCTTCTCCTTCTCCTTCTCCTTCTCCTTCTCCACAACATTATCAGCTTACCTCATCCTTTACTGTCCTAGCGTGAACTTCCAGTCTGTTCTTTTAACCCATTAAGACCGGGAACGCATCTGTGTGTCATTTTTTAGATTTATTTGGGCTATTCAAAAATAGCAAATATACAAGCTCATAGCGCGGCACTGAGTGCCGCGCTATGAGCTTGTAGATCTGCTATTTTTTTGAAAAATGTTGGGAACATGTGTGCAAATCTTTGAATATAATGTTTTAAAATTAACATTTTTAACTCTGATCTGTGCTTCATGGGGGTCCCTGGAACAACATGTTTGAGATGGGGGTCCACGGCCAAATACATATAATTTTGGGTGGTCCTTGACATGGAAAAGTTTGAGAACCACTGATATACTGTAGCAACATGCATGTTTCAGAAATCTGTTTATTTAAGACATTTATAGAATTCCCATGAAGCAAATATTTGCTTTAAAAATATATAGATATATATTCAAAGATTTGCACAAATGTTCAGGTAAAAAAAAAAGATCTACAAGCTAATAGCGCGGCACTCGGTGCCATGCTCTGAGCTTGTAGATCTGCTATTTTTTAATAGCCAAAGAAATCTAGAATTGACACAGATGCGTTACCCGGTCTAAAAGGGTTAATGGCATTTCATATTGGGTGTGATTGCTTTGTACCATGCATGAGTATGATTACCCCCCCCCCCTCTCCCCCTCCCTCTTAGCTTTCACATTAGTAAGGTTATTCCCTAGCCGAGTGCACTAATGGCCCAGTGGCATACTGAAAGTAATCAATACCACCATGTAGAAATACTCTGTTACAAGTAAAAGTCTGATATTCAAAATCTACTTGAGTATAAGTACAAAAGTATTGGCATCAAAAGTATTGGCATCAAAATATACTTTGAGTACCAAAAGTAAAAGTACTCATTAGGCAGAATATCCCATTTCGCAAGTTTACAAATGTATAAAAATCCTTTGAAAATAGCAGATCTAGCTTGTAGATCGTCTATGTTCAAATAGTATATTGGGCTGACTTTTTGTAATAATTATCTAAATCTACAAAGTAACTAGTAATTAACATTTTCAAATAATTGTAGTGGAGTAAAAGTACAAACATATTCTCACACATTTTTGCATTGTTTAATTGCACGCATAAATTTGACATTGCATAGTTCCTACACTCGATGCAAACCGTACACCCATGAATGTACACAATGAACCATTGTACCCGAGACCATCTTTACAAGAGCACCTGATACGGTATGCAGTGTTCACTTAACCAATTCAATCCGGGAACGCATCTGTGTTTTTTTTAGATTTCTTTGGCTATTCAAAAATAGCAGATCTACAAGCTCATAGCGCGGCACCGAGTGCCGCGCTATGAGCTTGTAGATCTGCTATTTTTGGAGATATTTTTTTGTTGCAAATATTAGATTTTTGTTTTTTTTAAGCTGACATTTGTGACTCAAATCTTTGCTTCTGGGGGGTCCCTGGAACTAAATATTTTACAAATGTTTGCTTTAAGAAACTATTCCAAGATTTACACAAATTTTCACGATTTAAAAAAAATTGCTGATCTACAAGCTTGTATATCTGTTATTTTTGAATAGCCAAAGAAATCTTAAAATGACACAAATGACGCTTTCCCGGTCTTAAAGGGTTAAATAAACTTTGAGACTTTGGGTTCAAGTGGTCGGATTTTGGAGGATCAAGCTTATACATACAGTATTCATAGAATACTAAATTCTATTCCATCCTCGAATACTAAACGAGGGCAAAGATGGAGCAAAGACAAAGGTTTCCGTAAATCTCCTTTTAGGGACGTTTTTGAGGGCAGACAAATCTTCGACATGTACAATTATTCAACAGGGATTATCTTTCTGAGGATTTAAACCAGGGGTCTTCAATGTCTTTCAGGCCAATGACCCCTTAGCTGAGAGACAGATGAAGCAGGGTCTTCAGTGAGAATAGCCCGTCTACAAGCTCACAACTTGTAAGCTTGCTAAGACGTGCTATATTTGTAGAAAGTTCACCCCCAGAGTAGGGACACCATAGGGTTCATATCTATTGCTCAGAGGATAAAACAGTTGCTCTGTCTCAAATGTTAAGACTCCAGGTGCCACCAAGGTGGATTTATTTTTTTAATGAAAAGCGAGAGCAACAACAGATCTGTGTTGTCCTTCATCACAAGCCCAGAGAGGGCCTCTAAGTCAAGGATTTTGAGAAGACTTTAAGAGCGTTCATGGAGGACATAGGCCTACTGTAGTGGAGAATTAGCCTGACTCCAGCTCCTGAATCGCCACGACCATAAAAAAAATATATATATATTCTGGCGATTCGGATGTTCTGGTAACGTTGTTTTCTCGGTTGAAAATCTAACCGGCCCAATGGGGATGGGGATGATCCGGTATGAACCAATCGCCAAAGACTCCCACTTTTTAGGCCACTCCCATCATGGGAAAAGTGGGAGTCTTTGGCGACTGGTTCATACCGGGTCCATCTGAGAAAACGACTGCACTGAGAGGGCTTTCAGACTGAATAATGGAGTGAAACCAAAGGAAAATTCAGTCTAGAAAATTCAGTCTAGTGGAGAATGGACATGCTACAGCAGTGCCAGATGACCAGCTGCAGGCCAAAGATGGGGAAGTGTGTTACATCCTCACACCATGGGATGCAAGAAGACTAATTGCTTGGAAATAACAACAGTTCAGTGCAGTATGGACGCTCTCTGACATGCTTACTGTGCGTTCCCGTTCTCTTGTTTTCTTTTTACTTTATTTTGTCCTGCACTATGCAAGCACTGTTGAAGGTGCATAGTGCTGTATGTTGTATATTTTGATCATGTGTCTGGCGGGAAAAACGTTTTTCGCTACTTGTAACCATGGAATCCAGTACTGCCAGTTGATGAATTTATAGGCATTTAGCAGACGCTCTTAATCCAGAGCGATTTACAGTAAGCAAGGTAAACACAAGGCAATAAATCAAATGCATAGAGAGAGTAATCTAGCATCATCGGTAAACCAAGAACCTATCATCAGTCTAAACAGTATAATATCAAAACAAAACATAATCTGTATATTGAAACTCATTCAAACTATAGGATGCCAGGTCTTCAAATGAACCTGCGGCATCTGTCTACATAACATGCTATGTAAATTACATTTCAAGTACTGTGCTTATACAATCTTTATGTATTTTTTACTTTACTGGAGTATTTCCAATTTTCTGTATACTTCACCTCCACTACATCAGAGACAAATATTGTACTTTTATTTTAAAACTTTAGTTTCTAGTTACTTTGTAGATTTTGATTATTATTACAAAACATACATTAACCACTTCAGCCCTATATACATTTTGGCCATTTGAAAATAGCCGATCTACAAGCTCACAATGCGTTGCGAAGCATTGTGAGCTTGTAGATCTGCTATTTTAAAAAGATGTGTATACATTCTGAACACTTGTGAAATACGACATTCTGCATAATGAGTACTTTTACTTTTGGTACCAATACTTTTGTACTTCTACTCAAGTAAATTTAGAATTCCAGACTTTTACTTGTAACAGAGTATTTCTTCATTGTGGTATTGATACTTTTACTTAAGTAAAACATGTGAATACTTTTTCCACCACTGCATCTTGGCCTCCAGAGTCACCAGCACACAGACGGAGAGTTCAGCTATAGCTCAAAAGGAAAGCAATTGAACGGATGAGGAGAACGGATCCTCGTTTTTTTTCGAGGTTGCCGCAATGATGATTTGGCTCATTACTGATGTGTGATGTATCTTGACCCTGCTGTATCTACAGCACTTTTTCCTCGCCCTTAACTGCCGTGCTGCCTTTGGCGACTGCCTTTCCTCCCCACAGGATCAGTAAAGGTCGTATCTTATCTCTCTCATATCTTAAGAAGAAAGTGTGAGCGGTCTTTAACTGCACAGACACCTATCAGGGGACATCATTAAATGACCAGTCCCCTCCAGGGGACCGAGCCGCACGTCCCTTCGGTTTCCCTTGCCAAAAATGTGGATTTTCCCTTTTTCATAATCCTTATAGTTTAATGGCTCAATATCCAGCTTGCATGTATTCCCAGTGGAGCAGAAAATAGTTTTAGACTAAATGTACAGGAGGTCAGTTTCGTCTTGATTCTTAATTAGTTTCCCACTCCGCCATTCTCCAAGGGCACTTCAGCCGAGGAGTGAAATAACCTTCTGAATTATTTTTTAAACTGGGTCTGCATGGATCTTCTTCCAATACTAAATCACCAACTTGCAAAGTCTTAAATGAGATTAAATACACATGGGAGTGCATGCATGGTAAACAGTTTTTTTTTTTTTTACTCCTGTGCTCTTTTCCTGTAAACCAAAAATACTAATTACTAGGGTAGTGGTTGATGTCGGGCAGAAACATATATCCATGTATTAACTTTTTCATTTTTTTCATAAATTAATGCCCTACTTGATCATACTACAACGTCACACAAGAGTATCCAAAATGGCAGATCGAAAGTGGCGCGAAGCTCCATGTTTTGAACTCGTCGATCTGCTATTTTTGGACAGTTTTGGACATATCCTATATTCCTATGTGTATGTATATTTCAAATTCCGCCATGTGTACAAACATATTTACTGTCCAATAACTCACCAAACAATCCATAGCACGAATAGGTTCTGATGCTGTGTCCACACTGGCGGCGACAAAGCGACAAGGCCGCAAGTTATTTGCAGCGGAATGGCCAGCGACATGAAGCAACAAACCAGTGGTGGGAAAAGTACTCAAATGTTTTTCTGAAGTAAAAGTATCAATACTGCAATGTAGAAGTACTCTGTTACAAGCAAAAGTCCGGAATTCAAAATGTACTTGAGTAAAAGTACAAAAGTATTGCCATCTTAAAGTACCAAAAGTAAAAGTACTAAAATGTTTGAAAATAGCCGATCTACAAGCTCACAACGCGTCGCGATGCGACGCGTTGTGAGCTTGTAGATCGGCTATTTTCAAATAGCCTAGGTATAAAAGATGGCTGAAGTGGTTAATGTATGTTTTATAATGTAATAATTTATATCTGCAAAGTAACTAGTAACTAAAGTTTTCAAATAATTGTAGTGGAGTAAAAGTACAATATTTTCCTCTGAGATGTACAGAGTAGTGTAGTAGAAGTAAAAGTACTGAACATTGGAAATACTCCAGAAAAGTAAAATTACCTCTGAATTGTACTTAAGTACAGTAGTTGAGTAAATGTACTGTACTAAGTTTCTTTACACCACTGCAAACTGACACCTGACACATGTCGCTGCGTGACGAGCTACAAAAGCTACAGAAAAAGGTTGAGCTGGCTTCAACTTTTTACAGCGTTCCAATGGCGCAGTGAAGCATCAATCAACCATAATACGTTTTTGTTTCACCATTTACACTCCCCTGCTGCTCTCTCCTCACAATACCTGCTTGTAATGAGGGAAAAACCCATTCTCTGGCCGTCAGCCAGTTTGTTCCATTCTTTTTAACCCAAGCCTTCATATCTTTGCTGCCGGGCAGAAACCAAACTATGTCCAAAATATTAACTTTTCAGGGGAATAAAACAGAAAAAAATAGAAAAGTGCTCCTCGGAGCACAGGTCTCCGCCAGGTCAGGCAGGTTATTGTGGCCTCTTAGTGGCGCTATAATAGGCCAATGTGAAAAGGGTGGCATTTCTTCTTAGGCCTTTCACGGCAATCGGACACTGCATTCATGATTTGAGGCATTTTGTGCCAAAAACGTGTTTTGCTAAATTAGATCTGCGCTATAACAGGCCAATGAGAAAAGGTTGGCGTTTCTTCCTCTGCCTAATAGAAATTTGCGTTTGAAATTTCAAGGATTTAAAAGGCATTTTGTTCAAAACGAACCAATCCTGCAAACTTTGGAAGCCAACCTTAGCCAATCAGGATGGAATGTGGACAATCGGACACATTGGTGTTGATCACATGACTATAGAGATACTGTGTACTGATTTGCGTGATGTTTGGATAAAATCTGTAGGAGTAACAAAATTAGTTTTGCACAAATCGGCCTCCTGGTGGCGCTATAACAGGCCCATGTACAACATTTGGGGCAGAGGTTCTGAACGCCACACTGACGGACGGACAGGGGGTAAAACGTACTCTCTCGCCATGCCTTTCGGCCTGGCGGAGACAACAACAACATAACACATTACTGTCTCATCAAAGTTGGTATATTTTTTGGTTAAAACAAAAAGTATTTTGTTAAAAGGTTAAAGCACTATATTCTGATAGTAATCATTGCTGTAGAGTGTTTGTTCAGTAACAGATGTCTCCCTGTCTCTCCAGCTCTTTAATAAACAGAAAATACATGTTCCGGTAGGTGTCAAAATCTCAGCCAATCAGGAGAAAGTACAATTTTTAAGCTTAATTTTTTATAGTGTTCCAGTTCCAATTTTGTCTGCTCATTTCTTAGTGTCATCACTTCCAATTTCACTTGTTTAATCTATATCCTGATTGAGTTCTCTATCCTGATTGGATAAAATTGGAAATGAAACTGAAACTGAAACGAAAATGAAACCTGAAACCTGAAACCTGAAACCTGAAACCTGAAACCTACCTACCATGAGTGGTGGAAGAAGTACTCAAATGTTTTACTTAAGTTAAAGTATCAATACTGCAATGTAGAAGTACTCTGTTACAAGTAAAAGTCCGGAATTCAAAATGTACTTGAGTAAAGTACAAAAGTATTGGCATCAAAATGTACTTAATGTACCAAAAGTAAAAGTACTAAAATAGCCGATCTGCAAGCTCACAACGCGTCGCGATGCGACGCGTTGTAAGCTTGTAGATCGGCTATCTTCAAATAGCCTAGGTATAAAATAGGGCTGAAGTGGTTAATGTATGTTTTATAATATAATAATTTATAATATATGCAAAGTAACTAGTAGGCTAACTTTTTAGTTTTCAAATAATCGTAGTGGAGTAAAAGTACAATATTTGCCTCTGAGATGTATAGTGGAGTAGAAGTAAAAGTATTGGAAATTGGAAATAACCAAGTAAAGTACAAATACCTCAAAATTGTACTTAAGTACACTACTCTAGTAAATGTACTTAGTTACTTTCCACCGCCATTAATTATTAGTGTGAATTTTCAGAGGCCACAGCCATGAATAGAGCCAGCAGCTCTGGCTCTCGCTATAAAGGCCCCCCTTTTTTCCACGAAATAAACTACCTTTTCCACATAACTAGCCTGTCTTCCTTTTCATGCTACCACTCAGCCTGTTCCCTTTTCATGTGGTTAGAAATGAGCCAGAGGGCCACAAAAGGGGGGTATAGCAAGGGATTTATGTAATCTTCCCAGCCAGAGGAAATCTTGAATTCGCCCCCTTTGGAGCTTCTCTGACTTTATTGGCACTTTATTGCATCTACTCCATATATCTCCCTGTAAAGGGACGTGGAGTCCTGACAAGTTTATATGTCTGGGTGGTTAAGCTGAATCAATATAGGATGGTAGTGTAAGATATGTGATGTACCGGGACCATTGAAAATGTACTGTATATGTTCATTTCATCTCAGTGGCTGTGCTATAGCAATAAAGGTGCACTGCACAATTTTTAGCTCTTACGCAGTGATGTGATTATTATATCCACCTGGTCAGACTGTACGATTTGAATTGAGTGGCATGAAAAAAATGCAACCAGCATCAGCCGATGTCAGTCGCATCGTGAACTTGTAGATTTTCCACAGAAGCTTATATTAGATTCAGGGGTCCTCAACGTTTTCAGGCCAGGGACCCCCAAACTGATGGGGGAGATGGAGCAGGGACCCTCTCTGTGACCCTCGTAGGTTGGGTGGGGGGGGGGGGGGGGGCTACAACATATATTGTATAATTATGAATAAAATTGTGTTTCATAATGTATTAACATACCATGTTATTGTGCATTCAATACTAAGCTATAAAAATAATTAGATTAATATATTCATGCTTTTATTGGTGGCCATACTGCCATTTAGAACCATTTAGAACCAGTCAATACTATCAACAATCAATCTGTCCATTGCACTATAATCATGTATACAAGCTATTAAAAATGGACAGAATCATGATTTATTTTAAACATAAATATGGAAAATGTTTTAAAAACATTTAAAGACAAATGGACATTATTGAAAAAATAAAACAAATATAAATTTAATTTTTTATATAAATATTTTGTATTATCTAATCAAGTAATCATTTTGTGGACCCCCTGCAGTACCTCCACGGACCCCCTAGGGGTCGTGGACCCCCTTTTGAAGACCTCGGAGTTGCGTCAACTAGGGGGCAGAAAACAGCGCCGGTCACATGGTTCATGTAAACTTGAAATAGTGACAAACGCTCATAGACTCCAGTGCATTCTGTAAACTTCCGGTTCAGGGCTTTGTCACTGTTCACCAATAGAAGGCTCTGTAGAAGACTGGCCCGATGAAGTGAACAGAGGTGATGCAACTCTCTATATATATGGCTCTGATCTGCCATTTTCGATTCTTAATTATAATCTTGTGGTTTTACGACTCCAAATCGGGATCAGATAAAAAGCAAAATGGCATATTTTTTGGCATACAGGCATTATTCTGTCAGGCCAAGAAGCACAAATAACCAAGTTTGTTGACGTCACAGCTGTGTGGCAGACAATGACCCCAAAGCCTTAACAAGGAGCTGTGCTACTTGAGTCATAATTATGTTAGTGGTCCTCAAACTATTTTATTTCAAGGACCCCCAATTTGGTATGCAATTAGGCCTACGGACCCCAATAACTCTGAGTGTGTGCAAATGGAACCAAATGGAACCGTGTAATTTTCAATTTAGGCATTTAGCAGACGCTCTTAACAATCGAGAGCGATTTAGAGTAAGCAAGGCAAACGCAAGGTAATAAATCAAATGCATAGAAATAGTAATCTTGGATCATAGGTAAACCAAGAACTATAGCATCAGTCTATACATTTGAATATAAAACAATAAATAATCTCTACATTGAAACTATACAAACTATAGAATACCAGGTCAACACATACTGTATGAACCTGCCATCTGTCTACATAACATGCTGCATTGTAACCTTTGCATAAGGTCATCAAAGGCTAGAGCAAGTTACAGCCCCATTAGAGTTTATTTTTGTTCCTTAGTGTCAATCATTTCAGTTGGGGACCCCCTGGACCCCCCTCAACGACCCCTGGGGAGGTCCCCGGACCCCACTTTGAGCACCCCTGTCATATGTGACCGCTCGCCACAGGCCGTCCTCCCGTTAATTAGCTAATGCTTCACTTTCTATACCGGCATCGCACACGTACACTTGATGAACGCGGTCCGGGGAGATTACTCTACTCCGGTGCAGCTGACAGACCGGATTACCTAGACAAATTAACCCGTTAAGGCCCGGGAACAGCATCTGTGTGTCGTTTTGAGATTTCTTTGTGGCTATTCAAAAATAGAAGATATGCAAGCTCATAGCGCGGCACCGAGTGCCGTGCTATGAGCTGCTATTTTTGAAAAATCTTGAAAATGTGTGCAAATCATTGAATAATATATAATATTCAATTATTATAATATTCAAATATTATGTAATCATTCAACGTTTTTAACTCAAATCTTTGCTTCAGGGGGGTCCCTGGAACAAAATATTTTGAGATGGGGGTCCGCGGCCAAATACATATAATTTTGGAGGTCCTTGACATGAAAAAAAGTTAGTGAACCACTGATTATAGCAACATAAGTTTATAAAAAAGAACTCTTAGGATTTAGAAGACTTAGAATCCCCCAGAGGCAAAGTTTTGAGTTACAAATGTTCGCTTTAAAATATGTATATAATATATAATATATATATTCAATATATATATTCAAAGATTTGCAAAAAAAAAATCATGATTTTTTTTAAATAGCAGATCTACAAGCTCATAGTGCGGCACTCGGTGCTGCGCTGTGAGCTTGTATATCTGCTATTTTTGAATACCCCCAAATATATTGTTTAAATGACACACGGAATGCGTTCCCGGCCTCAATGGGTTAATGGCTCTATAATTTGATTTTCCTCCAGGATGGCGATGTCTAAGTGACTCCAGCAGGGGACGAGCAGGCTGAACGCGGCCCCACGGTGACATTAGCTAATCACATCCACATGCTAAAGAGGCCGGTGGTGCACGGTGGTGCACATCAGGAAGACACAACAGCAGCAGCAGCAGCAGCAGCAGGGCCCCTGGAGGGTGGAACCGCATGGAATGAGGGGAGAAACCGTTTGGATCTTGAATCTTTCCTAATGCTGATCGTACTGTACTCAACCCTGAAAGGTCCTGTAGGAAGGGATCAGGACAGTGTGGAGTTAAGGGCCGTTCACACTGAGAACTATAACTATAACTATAAAAAATATTTAGAAAATCGTTCTAAGTCAAGTGAATGGCAGAGTTCACACCAACTTTATGAAATACAATATAGTTATATCTCCATACTTCAACTTTTTATCATGTATCTTTTTTCTTTTGTAAATGATTGTCCAACATCATACAAAGGTGTGGCACAACATTTGTGAACATAGCCGATCTACAAGCTCACTAGCGATGTCAGCTATTTAATTAAAAAAAACATACAATAACTAGTACAAGTGCTCCTTGGAGCACAGCTCTCCGCCAGGTCAGGTAGGTTATTGTGGCCTCCTAGTGGCGCTATAACAGGCCAATGTGAAAAGGGTGCCATCTCTTCTTAGGCCAAAAATGTGCTTTGTTAAATGTGTGGTGTGACCAGAGAGTTCTTTGACCAGCCTGGTGTGACCAGAGAGTTCTTTGACCAGCCTGGTGCAGCCTGGTGTGCGTGTGACCAGAGTGGATAGGCTCTATGCACAGCAGCCATATTGTGAAGAAATTCACAGGTGTTGCCAATGATACAAATGAAGGCTCAGTTCCATTCTGGTCAAACAGATAAGAGTCAGGGTGCTGATATTGTGCACGTTGGCTCACTGGAAACACTCTGCTACACCAGTGGGTCTTAAAATGTGGTCCAGGGACCCTCATGGTTCCTTGAGGGAGTCCCAAATGGCCCCTTACAGGGGTGTATGGGCAGGTACACACTGTAGGACTAAAGTGGTCGGGGATTCATCTGATCGTTGAACACACTGTAGAATTTTATTTCTTGAAATCGGCTGTCATATATCGTTGTGGTTTTCACACTATAGATTGATCCCCGACCAGGGATTACACACTGTAGGATAGTTCACTAAGATACTATCCAGGATCAGACCCAATACATACATTTGTTTTTATTCCAAGTCATTTTAATCAACGTCTCCCGTGATGCGTCTCTCTCTCTCTTCAAGTAGGCTACGCAGCATTAGCGGTGCCATGTCCGCTTATTATAAGCGACTTTGGGCTTGTTTTTTCTGTAAAGTTGCTTGACAGTTTCGTTGCTTATTTGGCCTTGTGTCCTAATGTTGTTTGAACCAGTTGTTTTCAAACAGTTTCATGGCAAGGACGCGATCTGTGTGGATTTGGAAAATATTCCACAATTTCAATCTTTTTTTTCCAACATGTTCTTCTTTGAAAATAGCCTATCTACAACGTGAGCTTGTAGATCGTCTATTTTCAAAAATTCAATGTATTTGTATGGTTAAAAGTGCTCATGTGGCCTGTCACTTTTGTTGGGCTTGTTTTCATAGATCTAGTTGCTTATTTCTCTGGCAAAATCTGGCAACGACAACAAAAGAAGGCACGGGTTCCCGAGTGACAGACACGCTGCTCACACACACACACACACACACACACACACACACACACACACACACACACACACACACACACACACATACACATACACATACACACACACACACACACACACACACACACACACACACACACACACACACACACATACACACACACACACACACACACACACACACACACACACACACACAATACACACAGCTCACGCTCTCTCTCTCTCTTTCAGTTTTATAATGTTTAACTTAAAGAGGTGGTGCCATGGTTTTGCACTTTTTCTGTTTTTCATGTGTCTATATGAGGTTGATAGAACTTCATAAAGCCCCCCGGTGGTGTTTTTATGGTGTTTTATGTCTTCTCTGACTATTTGGAGTTTCTTCCTGGAGGCTGAAACCTTGAGGGTCAAAGGTGCAAATAGAGAAACAGCGCTTTAGTGACATCACAAAGCCATACCCTCCCCCTCATTATCATAACACAACAGGTGTGGGCATGAGGAGGAGGAGGGACTAGGACAGGTGGGTGGTGCTAAGGTGGTGGAGGAGGTGCTAAGGTGAGAACCAGGTATACTTAATGAACTGGAGGCGTGTCCACATAAAAACAACATTTTAACACTTACTGTACACTTTAAAAAAAAAAAAATATTAAATATTAATAATAATACCTTATGATCAGGTTTTAGGGTTGAAAAATATCATGGCACCCCATCTTTAAAACAGGACTGGGCGGTAATATTGCGGGGGTCTGTTTGTTGCTGTTTGGTCAGGTCCATTGATCCTCTCCTAGCCACGCCACGGTGGCTGCTGTAATGTGCTCTCATTGGCTGTGGCGCTGATCTCCTCGCAGACCCCTTTTATACTGTATGATACTGTGAAATGTCTAGTCGGCGACATAGCCGAATAACTAACCTGGTAGTTATTTGAAAACTGTCGGAAAGCCGTCGCAGAGCGGATAATCGCGGGCAGATCGTCTCGCAGAGCCTTTCACACACAGCGAGCATTATCTCGCCGATCAAAGGCCGATCTGCGTCAGATCGGGAGGTTTTGTCGGCGAGCGCCAAAAAAGGTCGCCGACAGCATAATCGGACCAAATATCCTGCAGTTTGTACCAAGTCTAACTCGATCTGAGAGTGTACAAATGGAACCAAATGGACCCGTAAGGGTCCATTTGGTTCCATTTGTACACTCTCAGAGTTATGGGGGTCGTGGAAATTGAAAAAATCTGAGAACGACAGTGCTACACGAAATGGAACATTATTAGTATTAGCTGTGCATAGAGCCTTCTGCTAGCCTAGCGGGTGTATCTGTGCGTGTCTTGGGTTCCAGTGTGCTGTGGAACAAGGCAGCGAGCTAAACCTGCAGCCCTGCAGTCTGTCTGAACTCACCGGATGGCAGAGGATTTGTTAGGTTTTAAATCATCTTTAAAGCACTGTGCTGCAAAACACATACATTAGAGCGGTGTTTCCCAAACCCAATCAAACCCCAATCAAAATGTTGGGTTCCCAAATTTTTCAAACCCGGGGATCTCATCTCTACTTCAGACTTTTGAGAACAAGGAAAATATACAGCACCGTTTTACACACCATAGTCCAGGGTAGATAACAGAACGCTGAACACACACACACACACACACACACACACACGCACACGCACACGCACACGCACACGCACACACCATGCTGAGCCACGCTATCAATTTTTCACACAAACGCAACAACGAAGAAATTCTGAAAATAGTCTATTCGCCAATAAGTTTGTGATTTCCCTTTATTGGTGTGTAGAGATTGCTTTATTCTCTATATCACTCAAACTGTCGCCACATAAGTGTTTGAAAATTGCTACGGTATGAATCGAGTCGCTGTGTCATTTATCCCATTGAATCCGGGAACGCATCTGTGTCATTTTTTTATTTCTTTGGCTATTCAAAAACAGCAGATATACAAGCTCATAGCACGGTTCAGAGTGTCATGCTATGACCTTGTAGATCTGCATTTTTTTTTTTTTTGTGACAATTTGAGGCCAATTCTACAAATCTAAATCCTAACTATCCTTACTATAATATCAGTGGTGCTCAAACCTTTTCATGTCAAGGACCACCCAAAATGATATGTATTTGACCACGGACCCCCCCATCTCAAAATATGTTGTTCCAGGGACCCCTCAGAAGCAAAGATTTGAGTCACAAATGTTCACTTTAAAATATATATTCAAAGATTTGCCCAATTTTTTAAGATTTTTCAAAAATAGCAGATCTACAAGCTCATAGCGCGGCACTCGGTGCCGCGCTATGAGCTTGTATATCTGCTATTTTTGAATAGCCAAAGTATAACATGATGGTTTAAGTGGTTACACAGATGCGTTCCCGGTCTTAATGAGTTATAGCACCCCCCATTCTAGCATACTGTGGTTTTACAGAGAGAGAGAGAGGGATGGTAAATCAAATCACCCTCTCTTGGTTCCAGGCCCGGTAGACAGTCCTGACAACTGCCCAAATTTAAAGGTATCCACTGGCAAAAGGTTTAGTAAAATAAAATAAAATGAAAAAAGCATTTCTTGGTAGAGAAAACACTTTCTTTGTAAACACCTTAATTCATCTTGAAGATGCGATCCATAACTCCTCTAGCGAATAAAACGCTACTTTGAACCAATCTGGTATGGCAGAGAATATTAATACAATATATCGTCTTCTGACGGGTGGAAACCGTATACGTCCAAAAAACTGTTACTTTTCAGGATTCAAATTCAAAAGCATCAACAGTAGCAAATCTACAAGCTCGAAGCGCCGCGTTTCGAGCTTGTAGATTTGCTACTGTTGACGCTTTCGTGTGACGCTGTAGTATGATCAAGTAGGGCGTTAATTTATTGGAGAAAAAATTGTTTCTGCCCGACAGAGACGATATAACCAACACAACTGTGGTGGTTGTAGTTGGTCTACCTGCTCTTCCATCGAGAAATATGCACCCTGGGGTCGGGTATAGGACCACTACTGGTTGACAACTGGTATTATTGCATGAAGGTCAAAGCGCAATATAGTATCCTCATGCAGGCAAGCTGTCTTATATACAGTAGGCCAACAGCAGTGGTGTAAAGCAACTAAGTACATTTACTCAAGTACTGTACTTAAGTACAATGTTAATGTATTTTTACTTTACTGGGGTATTTCTAATTTTCTGTACTTTTACTTCTACTCCATTACTGTACATCACAAAGGCACATAATATGTACTTTTACTCCACTACAATTATTTGAAAACTTCAGTTGCTAGTTACTTTGCAGGTATATATTATTATATTATAAAACTTACATTAACCACTTCAGCCCTATTTTAAAGCTACAAGCTCACAACGCGTCGCGACACGTTGAGAGCTTGCAGATCTGCTATTTTCAAACATTTTAGTACTTTTACTTTTGGTACTTTAAGTACATTTTGATACCAATACTTGTGTACTTTTATTCAAGTACATTTTGAATTCTAGACCTTTACTTGCAACAGAGTATTTCTACAGTACAGTATTGATACTTTTACTTAATGTGCGACACACATTTTGTTTCACAGCCTACTTGGCTACTTCCATCTGAGACTCCGGTAGCAGAATCGATGCCAGACGGCGTTTCATTTTTTCAAGCTACATGACAGGTGATTGGATGATCCCGCCCCTAGCAGCCGCTGATTGGTTCGTACACGCAGCGACCAGGCAGCTTAACTCCCTGAACGATCCCAGATCAGGGTGTATTGTGAAACTCAATACCGCCCCCATCTGGCTGAGTCAGGTTAATCCACCACTGGCCAACGGCAGAAATTGTGGCGCTCGTGCGGGAGACCCGCGGGTTCGAGTCCCGGGTATAGGACACAAAATGTACTGGAATTACAGCTTGAACTCAAATTTATTTGATCTAATAATTTCAACAAGCTTTACAAGACAAAAAAAATAAGCCCCCCCTCCCCTAAATAAATATGGGTCTTGGTTTTGTTTGTTAGCTGCAGTTACAGTTATTTTGTTAAAACATAAACATCAAAAAAGAGATAAAGCACCTTTGGCGTGCTGGTGTAACTCTACTGCAGAGAATACAGCTCAACCTTCACAAACTGGATTTGGGAATATAGTAGTTGTGAGACTTTGCTCGAGGAGCATAGCGGGGAGGAAATTTAACCCATTTAGACCGGGAACGCCTCTGACTGTGTCATTTTTAGATTTATTTGGCTATTCAAAAATAGCAGATATACAAGCCTGGCCCTGGTTGCCCCAGGTACGATTCCAGGCCACGCCAGCATGTGTGTCGATGAAATGAAATGTGTCCCTGAGCAAGACTCTTAACCCCTAATTGCTCACAGGCCCTCATTGGAAACAAGCCCGCAAGGACTTTCATGAACGTCCTGTTAAAAGGAATTATCCTTAGAGCGCGCCGCGCTATGAGCTTGTAGATCTGCTATTTGTTTTTATCTTGATTTTTTTTTGCAAATGTATATATTTTTTAAAGCGAACGTTTGTAACTTGTTGTCAATTAGTTGTACGAGCTCTTGTTTTATTGGATCTTGTTTATTCGATACACTTATTTGTTTTAGCTCTTGCTCATTTGATTTTCCTATTTGTCTCATCTGGTTAAGAAAGTATGTAGCTGATATATTGCACTTTTACCTTAGCGCTAGGTATACTCTTAGTTGCTTGTTTTAGAAGAAAATGCACTTATTTCTTCTGGTGATTAGTAGTTTCCTTGCCTACCTATGGTGAATGCACTTATTGTAAGTCGCTTTGGATAAAAGCGTCTGCTAAATGACTATAATGTAATGTAACTCAAATCTTTGCTTCATGGGGGTCCGTGGAACTAAATATTTAGAGATAGGGCTCCGCAGCCAAATACGTATCTAAAAATGTTTTCTAAATCCTAACAATGTTGCCATATCAGTGGTGCTCCAACTTTTCCATGTCAAGGACCTCAAAATGATATGTATTTGGCCGCGGACCCTCATCTTAAAATATGTTGTTCCAGGGACACCCCAGAAGCACAGATCGGAGTGAAAAGTGTTCGCTTTAAAACACAAACTGTCACACAAAAAAAAGCAGATCTACAAGCTCGTAGCGCGGCACTCGGTGCCGCGCTAGTGAGCTTGTAGATCTGCATTTTTTTTCATGGCCAAAGAAATATAAAATTACACAAGATGCTTTCCCGGTCTAAATGGGTTAAACAAGCTGAAATTAAGTCTGTCTGCAGAGTTCTTTTTGGGTTCTTGCAGCAAAGTTGGGAACTATGGATTTATTGTGCTGTGTGTGTGTGTGAAAAAAACATAGTGAGAGCAATGTTTACATGAAGAAATGCAGGAAGATTAACATTTTTGCAGCTACAGCTAGGTCTATATAGCTCCAAACATCTCCAATCATACATCTGTGATGCAGATAAATACCTAACCTATTAGTTCGCCAGAGTAGGTTAGATAATTCTGTATCACATACTATATGTGATACAAACATATTTAAGACATGAAGGACAGTGGTGGAAAGTAACTAAGTACATTTACTTAAGTACTGTACTTAAGTACAATTTTGAGGTATTTGTACTTTACTTGAGTATTAACAATTACCAATACTTTTACTTCTACTCCACTACATCTCAGAGGCAAATATTGTACTTTTACTCCACTACAATTATTTGAAAACTTTAGTTACTACATTATAAAACATACATTAACCACTTTAGCCCAATTGTATGCCTAGGCTATTTGAAAATAGCTGATCTACAAGCTCGATGCGACGCGTTATTTTCAAACATTCTAGTCCTTTTTTTTGGTACTTTAAGTACATTTTGATACCAATACTTTTTTACTTTTACTCAAGTACATTTAGAATTCCAGACTTGTACTTGTAACAGAGTACTTCTACATTATTGATACTTTTACTTAAGTAAAACATTTGAGTACTTTTTCCACCAGTGGCAGACGAATAGGCAAAGATAGTCTGTGTAGACTCTACACAGACTATCTTTGCATCAACCCGTATCAACCCGTGATCCCTCTACACTGTAGAGGGATCACGTGTTGATTGACATTGAGAGGTAGAGATGAATTAAAGGACATTCTCATGGGAACAATAGGCCTTTTTAATGTTTTTTATTCCACGCCAATACAAATATTTGTGTAATGTTACGTCCTTCACATATGTTGTCAATAGGCCTAATACTAATTAAGGTTGCAGGTGAAACAAATGCGGGATGCTATTTGTGCATGTTGGCTCACTGGAAAGACTCTGCTAGATGGAACAAAGCCTTAATTAGTATCATTGGTAACACCTGAAGGTAGTAACATTTCACAATTATTCATGTCGGTATGACATGAATGAAAGGTCCATTAATCCTTTCCCTAATCCACCAATTATGTCTTCCTAGTCTGATACTCAGCCTGAATTTCCATTTCGTTTCACTTCGTATTCAGTCTGAATGTGCTCCCATTGCAGTTGTTTTCCAAGATGGGCGTTGCCAAAGAGGGAGTGACATGGCTGACAAACGACACTGGTCTATACAATTTAGGCATTTAACGGACGCTCTTAATCCAGAGCGATTTACAGTAAGCAAGGTAACCACAAGGTAATATCAGTGGTGGAAAAAGTACTCACATGTTTTACTTAAGTAAAAGTATCAATACTGCAATGTAGAAGTACTCTGTTACAAGTAATAGACCAGAATTTAAAAAATTACTTGAGTAAAAGTACTAAAGTATTGGTATCAAAATGCGCTTAAAGTACCAAAAGTAAAAGCACTAAAATGTTTGAAAATAGCAGATCTACAAGCTCACAACGTGTCGCGATGCGTTGCGAGCATGTAGATCTGCTATTTTGAAATAGTCTAGGTATAAAATATGGCTAGAGTGGTTAATGTATGTTTTATAATGTAATAATGTGTATCTGCAAAGTAACTAGTAACTAAAGTTTAGTAAAAGTATAATGTTTGCCTCTGAGATGTAGTAGAAATAAAAGTACTGGAAAATGGAAATACTCCAGTGAAGTAGGCTTCACAAACCAGCCCCTCTTTGGGCTGGTGGGCTTGAATTCACTTGGCACAATGAGCTTAGTTTTGGAATAAGTTGAATAGTATTCTTAATCCAAAGAAAAACTCTGCTCCTCAGATTCGTGTAAATGATGAAGTTGTCCACGACCCTGCTCTTATCTCTGATGTGTTTAATCGTTTTTTTTTCCTCTGTTAGTAATTCTTATTCTTTTGATTCTCCTTATTTAAATAATCATGTTAGTAGTCCTATTAATGGTTCATTTTCATTTAGACGAATATTACCTACAGAAATGTCACAAGTTATTTCAGAACTTAAGGTTGGATGTGCCTCTGGTCCAGACGGATTAGAGGCCAAGTTTATTAAATTAGCTTCTCAAGTTCTCATCTTCCCTCTTGCAGATTTATTTAATTTGTCCCTATCAACTTGTCAACTTCCATCAATCTGGAAATGTGCAAAGGTCACTCCACTCTTTAAAGGTGGTGATCCTTTAGAGGTTAATAATTATAGACCTATTTCTATTATCTGTTCAACGGCAAAAATATTTGAGAAGCTCATTTTTAATCAATTATCTAGATATATTAATGATCTCAATATTTTATCCCCATTTCAGTCAGGTTTCCGTTCCAATTTCTCCACTACTACTGCTCTTGTTAAATTTTCGGATGATGTATACTCCGCTTTAGATAAGAGTAAATTATTAGGTTCTATTTTTATTGATTTATCTAAGGCTTTTGATTTAGTTGATCATTATCTTCTTTTGGATAAACTTTATGATTTTGGCCTTTCTCGACAGGCATTACTTTGGTTTAGTTCTTACCTTCATAATCGTCGTCAGTGTGTTTCTTTTAACAATGTTAAATCGGATTTCTTGGTGATAGAAAAGGGTGTACCACAAGGATCAATCTTAGGTCCTTTACTTTTTTCCATTTTCATTAAGGATCTTCCCAAAATATGTACAAATTGCTCCATACAGTTATATGCCGATGACACAGCTATTTATACATCTGATTGTGATATATCCAAAATTCAAAGCTCCTTGCAAACGGAATTTAATCTGGTTCAAAAATGGCTTTTAAATAATAATCTTATATTAAACAAGCAGAAGTCGCGCAGCATGGTGTTTGGTACTCGGTACTTTCTTAATCGTACATCCTCTGAATTGTCTATTTGTTTTACAGATGGCTCTCCCCTTAAAACAGTGGAAACATTCAAATACTTAGGCCTTTGGTTAGATTCTGAATTTTCTTTTAAGCCCCATATCGATTCTCTTAGGAGTAAAGTAAATAATGGTCTCAGATTAATGTATAGATCAATAAACTGTTTTACTTTTAAAATAAGAAAAAATATTGTTCAGCAGCTTCTACTTCCTGTCATTGACTATTGTGACATCATTTATCAGAACACCTCTGAGACACATCTTCATTCGTTAAATGTAGTTTACAATAATATATGTAGATTTGTACTCCGGTGTCCTTACAGTACTCATCACTGTGTTCTGTATGATACGTTAAACTGGTTATCTCCTCATGATAGGAGACATTTTTATTGGTTGCTTTTTGTTTTTAAATGTATTTACTTTAATTATCCTTCTTATTTGAAAGAGCTTTTACGTCCGTTCAGTTCAAGATACCCATTAAGACATACACAACAACCTGTTTTTGAGGTACCTGTCGGTATAAACAAAGAAATTGGGAGACGTTCTTTTCAGTTTAAAGCACCTTCTGATTGGAACAATTTATCCACTTTACTTAGATCAATTATTTCATTTTCTGTTTTCAAAATATCTCTGCTTGATTCCCTAAAATCTAACTGTTCTTGCTTTTGATTTCATAATTGATTGTTTTATTATTATTTTATTTTTTCATTTTTATTATTATTATTTTTATTATGGCGTAACAGATGTAGACTGGTCTGGGATGGTGTGAGAGCCCTTATGTGTATGTTTTGTTGTTGTTGTTGTTGAATGTTATGTGATTGTTTTGTATCAATGTTTGTGTGTTGTGCCTGAGGACCCCCTGGAAGACGAGATGCTGCATCTCAAGGGGTTTATCCTCCAATAAAAATTTCAAATCAAAAAAGTAAAAATACCTAAACAATGTACTTCAGTACAGTACTTTAGTAGTTACTTTACACCACTGCAAGCAAGACACAGAATATCTGAGATCACAAACCCCCCAGAAGCAGAGCATAATATACAGAGTTATTCCATAACATGAACCCTTTAAGGGCATAAATGAATATACTTATTAACATAGAATCCACAGACACATAGAATCCACAGGACAACGATTCAAATATGAGCCCTTCGAGCGCAAGTTAAGATACACAGCTATAACATCATACAACCCACAGAATCATACATTTAACTTAGATGGCACACCACAGGAGGAGGCTGGGGAGGTGGAGGGAGTTTTATAACAGACAGCGGCAGGAACAGAGCTGAGAACAATAATGAGCATGAAGAGTGAACAGTGTTCTGCTTGAATATACCGCATAGAGTACATGAACCATTTAGATCAGTGGCTCTTAAACGTTTTCATGTCAAGCACCCCCAAATTGACACTTACTGTATTAGCCCACGGACCTCCATTTGAAAAGATATGCCAGGGACCCCATAAGAGAAGATTTTTACGGCTCTAGCAGTGATTCTCAACCATTCTCAACCATTTAAATATCACGGTCCATTTGGTTCCTAACTATCCATCATTTAGCTGAGGACCCCCTGGAACTCCTTCAAGGACCACTGGGAGAACCAATGATTTAGATAGAGGGCGTATAATAATAATAATAATAATAATAATAATAATAATAAACTTTATTTGTATAGCACCTTTCATGACATGACATGCAGCTCAAAGTGCTTTACAGCGCAAGAATACAATTACAGTTACAAATAATTTAACAATAAAGCAAATAAGAAAAGCAGAATACATTAACATTTTAATGTCTAACATACAATGCACACAGACGCACACATCTGCGCCCACACAGGGACACAAATTCATGTGCACATATACTGTACATGCCCATACTATTCATGAACACAGATATGCCAGTCCATTCTCTTTCACACACACACACACACACACACACACACACACACACACACACACACACACACACACACACACACACACACACACACACACACACACACACACCGTTTCGAGCTTGCAGATCTGCTACTTTTGATGTTTTTGTGTAAGGCATTAATTTACGAAAGAACACAACCAGACAATATATGGAGGTATTTTAAGTTTTTGCCTGACTGCAACAAATTTCTACTGTACTTGCAGCGTGATCTCACAGAACACGGTGAAATAGCACGGAATGACATTTCCGTAAATAGACAACTATAGAAAACCAGAAAAGCCGTGCATATGAGCCACGAATCCCATGGTGAAATAACACGGGTTGCAACCCGGAAGCAGTGCAGTCCCCACAACAAGCGAACGTCGCAACGCTCGGCACGGCGACTCGCTCGCTTTAGCTCGCTCGGTGGTGCTTCACGTGGCTCCAGTTCGCTTGAGACTGCACACCTCTGACGTGGTCGTAAAACGTAACAAAGTCAATGGAGGGGATTTGCGGCTCCTATGCACAGGTTTTTGGATTTTCCTAGTCGTCTATGTACGGCAGTGGTGGAAAGTAACTAAGTACATTTACTTAAGTACTGTACTTATGTACAATTTTGAGGTATTTGTACTTTACTTAGTATTTCCAATTTCCAATACTTTTACTTCTACTCCACCACATCTCAGAGGCAAATATTGTACTTTTACTCCACTACATTTATTTGAAAACTTTAGTTACTAGTTACTTTGCAGATATACATTATTACATTATAACACATGCATTAATCACTTTAGCCCTATTTTATACATAGGCTATTTGAAAATAGCCAATCTACAAGCTCAGAATGCGTCGCGCTGCGACGCGTTGTGAGCTTGTAGATCTGCTATTTTCTAATATTTTAGTAATTTTACTTTTGGTACTTTAAGTACATTTTGATACCAATACTTTTGTACTTTTACTCAAGTACATTTTTTATTCTGGACTTTTACTTGTATTTCTATATTGCAGTATTGGTACTTTTACTTAAAGGGATACTCCACTTTCAAATAAAATAAACATTAAAAAAAATATTAAAAATAAATGAAAAAAGTAATGGAAAAATCACGGCCCCCTCACGCATTAGAGTGTCCTACTAATGTGTGAGGGGGCCGTGATTTTGCCATAACTTCTTTCATTTTTTTTTAATATTTATTTTTAATGTTTAATTGTTTATTTTATTTGAAAGTGAAATATCCCTTTAAGTAAAGAATTTGATTACTTTTTCCACCACTGATGTAGGCCTACGGAATGTCAATCCGTGCTATTTCACCGTGTTGTGTGAGATCGGGTTGATACTTGTGTGGACATCCGGCCCTCAGAGTACAACGAGTACACACACACGAGCACACGCACACACACACACACACACACACACACACACACACACACACACACACACACACACACACACGCACACGTACACGCACACGCACACGTCGAAAAGGACGGCAGAGCAAGTGGCGAGCGCTCTGATGTTTTGAAACAGACTAGAAGATAAAGGGACTGGGATCATAGAGGTTTGCCCCTGTGCTAAACCTTTTCCGCATGCCTGTGATGTATTATTCATCTCTGAATCAAATTTGACAAGCTCTTATCTTCTTGTTTTGGGGGTCTGTTGTGGAACAATCTTTCAATCAAGTCTTTCATATGGCTGTGGCATTGTCTCTGGCTGCTTTCAGCTGCTCGGTTTCCAATTTCCATTTTTGCAGTCAGGCTGCATTAGCATACATTTTTGTTCTGTTCTGTGTGTGTGTGTGAGGAGGAGGAGGCACACTGGGAGAGGAGAGAGAGAGAGAGAGAGAGAGAGAGAGAGAGAGAGAGAGAGAGAGAACGCTGGGGTCCTCATCAGATAGGATTAAAGAAGAGTCTGTGTGCCAGAGCAGAACAGATTTGGGGAAGTGAGAGGAGACAGAGGGGAGGGAGAGAGAGAGAGAGAGAGAGAGAGAGAGAGAGAGAGAGAGAGAGATAATGGGTGTATAACTATTTCTGAGAGAGGATGCACAATTTGTATAGTTCAAGAAAGCTCTGTTTACACTTTTATTTTCAAAATGTATTTGTACATACATTGTTTTGATTGTTCTGTTAAACCTTTGCTTTGGCAATGTAAACATATGTTTTTTCAATCCAATAAAGCTCCATTGAATTGAATTGACAGACAGACAGACAGACAGACAGACAGACAGACAGACAGACAGACAGACAGACAGAATCACACAGGGGCCTATAGATACTGTACCAGATCCACCCCTTTTTGTCCTCTACGGCAAATAACTTTACGGCGTAAAATACGTGTTGCATTGTGACGCGCTTAACCACTCAAACCCTCTGTACTTGGTGAAACGGACCCGAGCTGGCTCTGTACTTGGTCTGCTTTGTTCTCCTTCTCTTTGCCAGAAAAAGCAGATCTACAAGCTCACAACGCGTTGCGTCGCGTCGCGACGCGTTGTGAGCTTGTAGATCGGCTATTTCGGGCAAATGTTCCACCCCCAGAACAGGGGGTCGGTGCTTGTCGATCTGCTATTCTTTTTGCAGAACGTTCGCCCCCCCAGACTGCGATTTATCAGACCATTCATTTGGGCGTCATCAGGAGATACTGACCTACTCGGAGGCAGAGCAGTCCCCTCCACACGATTTACGATTCTGTGCCATATCGGTAAGTAACTCGGACGGCGCTGAGTAGGCTCAAGCGAACGTCGCGACGCTCGGCACGGCAACTCGCTCGCTGAAGCTCGCTCGATGGTGCCTCACGTGGTTCCAGTTCGCATGAGATTGCGCGCCTCCGACATGGTCCGAAACCGAAACGTAACTTAAATCGCGGGTAGGTCAGTTTGTTGCCTATTCGCCCATTCAATGGTCTGATAAAAAGCGATAATGTCCCATTCAATGCATTGATAGCATCCGAATCAGGTGCCAGAATAGGGTTCGCTATGGTTTCATGTGGGAGAGAGAGAGAGAGAGAGAGAGAGAGAGAGAGAGAGAGAGAGAGAGAGAGAGAGAGAGAGAGAGAGAAATGGAAAGACGGCGTATTAGGAGAAAGAGAGAGAGGAGGGGAATGGAGCGAGGGGGAGAGAGAGAGAGAGAGAGGCAAAGCAGATTTGGAAACCAAAAAGTGAAAGATGAAGAGGAGGGTGAGGAGGAAAGAGAGGAAGAGGAATTGAAATGAGTTTGAACAGTTGGAGCATGAAACATGAGTGCATGGTCTCTCTCTGCGAGCCTATCTGAGTCACAGCGGCGGCGTCAGATGTGATTCGTGCTTCTCGGGTGACACTAACGTACAGTACATTCGGCTTTGATTTCTTTCTCTTTGCAACTTAACCCATTCAAACCGGGAAAGTATCTGTGTCACTTTAGATTTCTTAGGCTATTCAAAAATAGCAGATATACAAGCTAATAGCGCGGCACCGAGTGCCGCGCTATGAGCTTGTAGATCTGCTATTTTCGAAAGATAGTGAAAAATCTTTTCTTCTGGGGGTCCTTGGAACAACATATTTTGAGATGGGGAGTCCGCGGCCAAACACATATCTAATAACAGTATGTTACTATATCAGTGGTGCTCCAACTTTTCCATGTCAAAGACCCCCAAAATGATATGTATTTGGCCGCGGACCCCCATCTCAAAATATGTTGTTCCAGGGACCCCTGCAGAAGCACAGATCGGAGCCAAAAAAATCACTTTAAAACATAATATATATTCAAAGATTATTTTCACGATCTACAAGCTCATAGCGCGGCACTCAGTGCCACGCCATGATCTTGTAGATCTGCTATTTTTTTTAATAGCCAAAGATATATAAAATGACACAAATGTGTTCCCGGGTTTTAATGGGTTAAGCACTTCAAAAAAAATAACTTCAATAGAAATATAATTCTACCACCCACCCACCATCGCGTTTCGTAAGATCCACACACAATCAAAGGGCCTGGGGGAGAGCCTAGCTGGAAGCATCTAGGAGGACATTTTTCTTTCACATAATGTAGTCTCATAACTATCCCAGGGATTTAGGATGATGTTTGCTCTTGTCGGGTACAAAAGAGAAATCGATTTTCTTCTGCTGTAATTGAAAGACCAACTGAAGAGAGAGACCATTAAAAAAAGAGTAGAATGGAACTATAGCGCCAGACAATACACAATAATTCACTGTTCCGTGGCGTTAGACGGCTCAATGCAGGGGATATTTGGGCTCGGTTTAAAGACAGAAGCGATAAACTGAGTAAAATGTGACAATTTGGATTAACCTACTTGAGCAAGATCGAGTCTTGTTATTGGTTCTAAATATCGGTTTCGACATGTTTTCGCTTAATTGCCCCCTAAATAAACATGGACTTCTCTTCGTGGTTCTGGTATCACTTAATAAACAATAATAAAACAATAATAATCACTTCATAGTCGGATAATCAGGGGTGCAATGCTTACTGGACGGCCTTGCACGGCGTGCAGGAACCTTTTTGACCAGGAGCACGCGTAGGCACACGCATAGATTTAAAACGACTTCAAATTTCGACTTTAAAACGACTCACACCAGGTACATTAACATAGGAATAAGCCTAGATGCATATCAATTGTCCATTGTGTGACCTGTAGTGTAGGTGTTAAGTGACGTGCGCGTCACGTCATTAAACAGTGCAAGCACATCCCAAATGAGCATAGCAACACTGCGGATAATAGATTACAGAGTGGTTTGTCAGACACAGCAGGAATGACAGCTCATTGTCTCTGTCGGGTGGAAACAGGGACGTGCTGGGCCCCTAATTCAGCCCTCTAAATTATTTTGAGAGGCCCTCAAGGCACGCGGCCCTCTGTTGCGTTTTGGTGTTTCAGTGTTTATCCACCAGATGGCGCTGTTCGCAAACCAGCGATCACCATCTGAGTCCTTGAGAGGCACAGAGGCAGCAAAACCATGTGATCACAAAAAAAACACCAATGAAAAAAAAAAAAAACGTCTTTTTCTCTCCTTTCTGTAGTTGTGGGGGAACACCACTCCTCATTCAACTGCCCATATCTATATAATGGAAGATTGCGGACTGGCCAACTTTTTCTCTCAGAGCGTATGAGACCCCGCTACGTCTTTTACCGCGATCGGCGGGTCGATCGCTGTGAAGCATATATTCTATGATTTGTCAAAGGTGAGTGAAAACACTCAAAAATCGCTGGCACTGTGGCAACTAGACAATGTTTTTAATGGCACTGAATAAGTTAAAATGCATCAGAATACAGGAAATGAAATATTACCGTGTAAAAAATAATCTGGGGGAGGACACCCAAACTATTAAATCAATCAATTAATATTCAACCAAACAAATAACTTTTATACGGTTATGGCTGAGTCGTGGTGACATCATGGGGATGACACAGGCACGCTGCTAGGCCCGGTTATAAAAAGGACGAGCACACTCGTCACAGGTATAGTCTTTGAAGTATCACGGTGACCGACTCGCTTTGAGTAAATCCAAAACGGAAAACATCTCTTCAGCCTCTTTCTAGTCGACTCTACTCGTGATTCACTGAAGTTTTGAGACCGTCTCTAGCTGTCATCGGGCGAGACATCTCATCTGGGTTAAGTCCTAATTGAACACCTTCCGGCGCCGGTCTTCACTGAACCAAACAAACCTCAGCTGAACTCCTGATCCTATTCTTTTCAGCTGGTGTGTCAGATGTTGCACTGGACAGTGAATCGGAAAGAAGCACCAACTGGTGGATCTATTCAGGCTGCAGTGACAGTGGGGTACAAGGTGTACTCATTTGGAGGGAGTTACCCCAAATCTGAACCTCTAAAGGATCCCATCAACGTGTGCGTCTTCAACACAGTGTCTCTGAGATGGAGGATGTTACCCCCAGTGAAAACTAGAAGAGGAAAATGTCCCCCTGAAGTCCCTTGCATGCGCCGGTACCACACTGCTGTGCTGATAGAAGATACCATCTACATCTGGGGGGGACGGGATATTTATAATGATCAATGCAAAAGCGTGCTTTATGCATTTGATGTCGACACCCACACGTGGTTCAGGCCGAGGATTTCTGGGCCTGTTCCAGAGGGGAGGGTGGGCCACTCAGCCTGTGTCTTGGGGAAGGTCATGTATGTCCATGGAGGATACAATCTGACTAGATGGATTAATGGCATGCACACGTTAGACACCACCACAATGGTCTGGTCTTTAATTAACACCAGAGGCACTGCACCACCTGCTTCAACACGTCACTCTGCCACCATCATCGGGACAAAGATGTTTGTATTTAGGGGCTGGTGGGCCCAGAGGGATGTGTTTGACACAGAGACCAACTGCTGGCTGAGCACGCCTTCTGCACAGCTTCCTCCAGAAGGTCACTGGAGTCATTCAGCTTTTACCTACAATGGAGAGCTGTACATATTTGGTCGCAAGAACTATGACCAGACCTTCAATGATGTGTGGAAATTCAATCCAGAGACCTTCTCATGGAAGGAGGTCAAGTCCAAGGGAAAGGGCCCGGGTCCAATGTACAGGATGTGCTGTTGCATGGTGGGATGTCGTATAATCCTCTTTGGAGGATACGTGTGCGATGACCTGTTTATCTTAGATCTGAGTCCTAGTCTGAAGACGTTATGCAAGCTAGCAGTTATTCAGTACGATCTGGAGCACTCTGAACTCCCACACGACATCAGATGGGAACTGGCAGCCATGACTGATAGAACTCGGAGACTACAGAAAAACAAATAATGCAAAAGATTCAAATCAGTCACGACTGATGGAGAAGGGAGAAGAACTCCAAGAATAAAACCAATGTTTTTGACTGTGTGTGTAAACACTCAGTCCTATAGACCATTGGTTCTCAAAGTGGGGTCCGGGGACCCCCAGGGGTCCTTGAGGGAGTTACAGGGGGTCCCCAGCTAAATGATAGATTAGGAACCAAATGGACCCGTATGGGTCTGTAACTCTGAGAGTGTACAATGTAACCAAATGGACCCTGACGGGTCCATTTGTTTCCTTTTGTAGACTCTCAGAGTTACATTAACATCGATTTTACGAGAGATAGAAATGCCATTAAACGGGGGTCCGAAGCCTAATGCATGTCAAACTGGGGGTCCTTGAAATTAAAATGGTTGAGATTCACTGCTGTAGAGCCGTACAAAATCTTCTCTTATGATATCCCTGGCATATCTTTTCAAATGGGGGTCCGCAGGCTAATAAGTGTCAATTTGGGGGTCCTTGACATGAAAAAGTTTGAGAACCACTGCTATAGACAGGCCAAAAAAAGGTAGCCTGGTAAACCCCCATCCCTCTGGAAATCTCATTTCCATTTGATTTCAGGAATGAGTCTGGCCTACAGGCCTGTCTGGGCGTTTCTCCACAGTTCATAACATGAACTGTCCTATCAGCGTCCTCGCTCAATGTTCTGTGATTGACAGCGTATGTTGGCCAATCAGGTGGCGAGTTCGAGTGAAACCGAATGGAACCGAGTGCAGCCGAAAAAAATGGAACGGACCGCCATGTTTTCTGTGCGCTGTTTTTGGTTTTGGTTTTAAAACTTGAAAACGCTCTCAAACTTCTTTTTTGAGGCACGGAATTTACTTTTAAGATTGTTTGGATATAATTGAGTTGTTTAACTTCATATATGTGTTCAATTAATCATGACAGAGCCTATTTAAAAATTAAAAAATTGAGAACCGGCAGGGGCGGGCAATGACACTTATGTATCCGAATAAAGCAACCCATTTTCGGCATGGCCCCTTCAGAAGTCCCCTTGCGTCATATTGGCTGGTGGTGGGGAAGATGAGCTGCTTATTGGCTGAAGGGAAACGAACTGCTGATTGGCTTAAGGGGTTGTCAGTCAACTGTACTAATCCAGCCCAGCTCCTAAATTGCCCATACAGGCCTGTACCAGACTCCTTCCTGAAATCAAATGCAAATGAGATTTCTGGAGGGAGGGGGGTTTACCAGGCTATAAAAAAAGGGCCCTACCCAGTAAACGGGGCGTGGCTGTGGAAAGGGGGTGCGGCTGTAAAGAAAAGGCTAAGGCCAGTGTGGGCGTCAGAATGACAAGTCAGAGAGGGTAGGATATTTCTGTAACGATTGGAGGCTTGCAGATCACAGGTCATGTTGCAGAATGCGCTTGTACAATGATGCGAAGTCTTTAATACATGTAATATGTGCCATGCACAACACATACACAGACTGGAAACCTCATATGTCCAAAACTGTTACTTTTCAGGATTCATATTCAAAAGCATCAAAAGTAGCAGATCCGCAAGCTCGAGCTTGTGGATCTGCTACTTTTGATCATTTTGTGTGACGCTGTAGTGTGATCAAGTAGGGCGTTAATTTAGGAAAAAACACATTTTTTTTTAGAATGGAGATAAGAGGTTTCTGCCCGATCTGCAACGTCATATTTGTTGATCTTCCGTATATGGGAAAGGGAGAGTTTTTCACTTATAGTCTCTCTCGCCTCTCGATCGTTTTCATTGTTCGGTTGAAAAAAGTGACATTGATGAGTGGCACTCCTCTGCAAAAGTTGAACTTATTTTCTACTTCAGGGGCCCAGGGCGCTCCTCCAAAAAAACAGCGGACACGGAGAGATGCTGAAACACAATGCTCTGTGCTGGGAAGAGGAGCACTCCTGTGTGTATATCTACCATAGAAATGCATGGCTGAAAGGCAGTGGTGTAAAAAGTACGTATTAGCCTACTTATGTAAAAGTAGGCCTATTTCTGCAATACAGAAATACTCTGTTACAAGTAGAAGTCCGGCATTTTCAAAATGTACTCGAGTAAAAGTACAACAGTATTGGCATCAAAATGTACTTTAAGTACCATAGGTAAAAGTACTCATTATGCAGAATGTCCTATTTCACAAGTGTTCAAAATGTATAAACATCTTTTGAAAATAGTCGTTTATAGCCTCAATTTACAAGCCGGATGCTATAGCCCCTTGGTTTGTCTCTTCCACAGGGCCTGCAGGTTGGGCATTCGGGTGCATTGGGAGCACCTGGCCAGTGTTCCAAGGGTTCCCTATAAAAAGCTGGGTGTTGGCCACCCTCACTCTCTCTCTCTCTCACCCCAGATGGCAGCGTTTGGTCAAAGATTGTTAATATAGGAAGATACACAATCTCTATTGGAGCAACTAGAGGCAAAATAGTACACAAATCCTACAAATGGTCTCCTAAGTAGGTGTGGTTTGCTTCTCCCCCGATCATCCCACCACCCTCCCCCTCTCCGCTCCCTGGCTGACAATGTCATGTGGATGTGCATTTGTGAATTTTCTTCATTAAAGCAAATAAATGCTTTACATGTTTGAAAGTGCACTGTTATTGGCGAAGATGCTTTTTAAGAAACCCATACAATTCCCCCCACAAACACACACGTATTATTCAGTCTCATGCATGCTAGATGTGCTCCTGTTTCTGCTCAACATTTTAACAAGGCCTTTTATTTATAAGGTATATATTTTACCACTATAGACTATAGTGTTTAGCATGAATGTCATGATTCCCAAATCATACCCCATCAACCAAGACATTTAATAATGGAATGATGGCAGATGGACCGAGATGGACCCTTCAGGTATCTTCCCAAATCTCGCGAGAGTGTGTTGCTGGGATAGAGAAAAGTCGATAACAAAGTAGATTTTCTCCTCATTTGTGTCACAAAAAAAAAGGCATTTTAATATGAAAATCTTGTACATATTGTGTGTCTTGTGACGATCGGGTCCAATATTTAGTTCAGTAACCATGGAGCTAAGGAATGGTTCAGAAGCTGTGTTCACGTTCACTCTTCCATTGGAATCAATAGACTCCAAGCTGCTTCCTGTCTCCTAAAAAGGCGTCCACCTACGTCACGCAGAAACGGGAAGTAAACCGGAGAATGGGACTCTTGCTATTTCCCTCTTGGGTTTGGTGTTCTGTAGTTGGTCTTTGGTTTGCACCATTCAACACCTCACACTACACGTACCACACATTTGCTGACACACTACTGATTTTACTGATTAATCAACCCTATATGATTCTTTGAGGCATATTTTAGTTAATTTAATTAGTGTTAAAATACATTATTTTTACACTTTTAATCCAGCCGTGTGTCCTCCTCCTTTTTGTTATGGCCTACAAGCCAGGTCGTAACAAATATCATTTGAAAGCTTACATTCTGTACTCTCATAATCTGTAAAAAGCTGAGAAATGGCCACAGCCACCTTCCTGTATGCCCTCGTTCACAAATGTGCTCAGTCGATGCATGTGACAAGTTCATCCGTTCTGTGGTTGCGTGAATCCATTTAGAAGCTGTAATCATTTGTGTTGGCCCAGCTAGGTCCAACCTTTTCACCAAGATGTGTGCACATCTGTTCGTAACTGCTGGAGACACCATGCTTAACAGACAGACAGACACACTGGAGTGAAAACATGACTGCCTTTGGCAGAGGTAATAAATCACCAAAAGTGTTTGCACAAACAAAACAAAAAAGTGGAAGAAGTGAAATGGAGTTGAAAAGAACAGAAGAGCAAGAGTCTGATGCAGGTCAAAGCCAAAGAAAAGGAAACATATAGTATAGATAAAGAGAGCAAGAAATACATCAGAGAATAGAAGGAAGAGCCTGGCTGAAGATTAGGGTCAAGCTGCTGAAAGAGAGGTCACCTTTTTCTGACTGCCACCAGTAAACATACTTGAGCTATATATTTCATATCAACACCATTCAAATAAAAACTCACCACGCACGTCCTTTTCACCTTATTCCTGGCCCTTCTCCAGGGCGGCACCGTTGCCCTTTTCTGCTGCTTCATTCAATATCTGGTCACTTCCTCCCTGGTCTGCAGGTGTGATGCAGGTATAATCAGTGCGTTGCCAGATTTTACAAGAGAAACAAGTGGCCAGGTGGTCTATGAAAGCGAGCCCAAAGCAACTAAACTAAGTTTTACCACTTTAAATCAGCCATTTCAAAATAGCAGATCTACAAGCTCACAACGTGTCACATTGCAACACGTTGTGAGCTTAACACATTCACTGCCAGGTATCATGCATCCGGTTCATCCGGTGGTGCCAGCGTTTTTTACCTTGTTTTGACGATCTTTGGAGAGCCGCAGAAGCCACGACGTGCAAACGGATGTAAACAAAAGTTATCTGGGGTAGGGTCTCCTCTTTCCGTGATCGGCCATTTGGTTCCTATCGCCCGTTGAATAAGGCTTGTTGTCACACAAAAAAAGGAGAAATCCGAGCTAGAGGGGTTTTTCTACAAAAAATAACATACTGTAGGAGAGTGGACAGAAGTGACATTTTTGGGGATGACGTCACATCCCTCCATTCCTTCTCTCAGAGTCGATTTTGGTGGGCATATAGCAGTGGCGGCCATTTTATGGTTCCTCAGTTAGAAGCCCTCTACATTTTTCCCATAGAGATTTCCAAAAATATTTATATTAATTATCTTAAGCCTGGAACCAAGCCATCCAGGCTCCGTGGTGAATCATGACCATAACACATTTGATCCCGTGTCAAAAAATATTTGAATATTTAATTATTTGATGTACTATATTTAATAAATACCCTTTTTTTTCAGTTTCCAAATATTGTTTTGACACAGAATCAAATGTTTTATGATCATGATTCAACCAGGAGCCGAGTAGGGGGGGTGAGATGGAGTCTGAAGAAGTGAGTCTTCAGACTGCAGTGGAAAACTGGCAGTGAGTCAAACACTAATGACAAGGTGTCCTTGTATAAGCCATTCAATCCGGCTTTTGTGTCATTTTAAGATTAATTTGGCTATTCAAAAATTGTGAAAATGTGTGCAAATCATTTAATATATATATTTTTAAAGCGATGACCAAGAAGCAAAGATTTGAGTTAAAAATTTGTTTTCGAAAACTGTATTCATT
Source organism: Gymnoscopelus braueri (assembly GCF_963280865.1). Classification (NCBI taxonomy): domain Eukaryota; kingdom Metazoa; phylum Chordata; class Actinopteri; order Myctophiformes; family Myctophidae; genus Gymnoscopelus; species Gymnoscopelus braueri. The sequence goes on along the minus strand of NC_137616.1, from coordinate 5,842,759 downwards.
CAAAGATTTGCACAAACGTTCAAGACTAAAAAAATAGCAGATCTACAAGCTCGTGCCGTGCTACGAGCTTGTAAATCTGCTATTTTTGAATAGCCAAAGTATAAAGAAATAATGGTTATAGCTAAAATAAAAAATGACACAGATACGTTCCCGGATTGAATTGGATATTAAAGCTGCAAGTACAGTTGTGGTGCTGTCCTAGATAAAAACAACCCGTGGTTATGCCAGCCACACCATGAGTACCCTGATAAAAAAAAAGCTACGGCCGAAACATCAGGTTCTGTGCGTGGTAACATCGATCTGTTATGATATCAATAAATAAAATGATGAACCAAAGAGAAAACCTACTGCTGAGTGCTCACCTGATTATACCACCCGCTGAGCTGCTGTGTGAGACAACAAGACATGAGGTCTGATGACAGCATGACTTCCATGTGGATCTCAGGCATCATGTGGCCCTAGTCTATATGACGTCAGTCGTCCATGTACGGTTTGTTTCTCCACCTGTTTCTCTGAAGATGCATGCCGTCCACTCAGCCCTTCGGCTGCCGGGTTAAGTGGCTATAATTGAGATTTTCAAGTGTGGACCCTGATCCAGAAGAGGTTGAGAACCTACTGCTCTATATGACGTCGGTAGGCCTACTATGTTCTCGATTTTTCAAAAATAGCCAAGGTGTAAAATAATATTTTTTAACAAAAATTGCACAGATGCGTTCCAGGTCTTAATGGGTTAAGCTGTGTTTTTTCTTTTTCTCTGACAAAACGTTTCACATGTGCCACGATGATAAAAACAAGTTGCCAAACCCAACCGGGCACCGTAGTCGTACAGACCCTCATTTTAAATCCAAATTGCATTTGAATGCCAAAGGAGTGCAAGGCTTGCCAAGTGTATCCGTTATTAAAGCTTCACTGTTGCGATTTATTTGCTTCACACAGCAACACATAATCTCCAGGCCTTGTGACTATCACACAGAACATTTAAATTCATTTTGATCTGATTTAGTAGGCGCTGGGATTTGATGTCTTCATTAGCTGACTGCTTAAAAACTCTCCTTTGAACCCTTTTGGGGCTCAAGGGGAGGTGGTGGGGGGGGGGGGGGGAGAGGGAAGGAGGGAGGGAGGGAGCCTGGTCGATCTTTTCCCTCAAACACCTCCGCCGTGATCCCATCAAAAGTTGGCACCCTTAATTTGCACTGTTGAGCTTGTAGATCGGGTATTTTATCATATACGTCAACTTTCACTGGCATGGGTTGGAGCAGTTGTTTACGGCAGTGGTTCTCAAACGTTCTCATGTCAAGGACCCCCAAATTGACATATATTAGCCCCCATTTGAAAAGATATGTCAGGGACCCCCATAATAAGAGAACATTTTTACGGCTGTAGCAGTGATTCTCAACCATTTTAATTTCAAGGACCCCCAGTTTGACATGCATTAGGGCTACGGAGCCCCATTTAATGGCATTTCTGGGACCCCAATTTATTTTGTAAAATCTATCTTAATTTAACTCTGAGAGTGTACAAATGTACCCCACAGGGGGGGGGGAGGATTGAGCTGAACAGTGATAGAGATGTATATCCATCTGAAAAGAAGATTTTCTCCACAATATACCCATTCGAAAAATTCAGTAAAGCCTCAATACTCAAAACAATTTGCACCATTTTGGGACAAAGACAGTGTTGATTTTGAAAGCAAATTTTGATTTAGTTTTAGTCATAGTCTTTTGAATAAAATTCCATCATATTTTAATCACCTGAAATGTTTTAGTTTTTGTCTAGTTTTAGTCGACTAAATATCATAAGATTATTGTCGACTAAATCTACAGTTGATTTAGTACACTAAAATGTATTTTGGTGGGCCTTGATGGCATCGTAATGATTTTACACTTGCATGCTGAAAATAGCCAATATGCATCTCACAATGCGTCGCGCTGTGACGCGCTGTGAGCTTGTAGATCTGCTATTTTCAGAGCGCAACACCCGAGCGCAACCAAACATGAAATGACTTGTCTTAGTTCTACTGGATCTCTTCTCCACTAACATTTTAGTCTAGTTTTTATTTCTTGACTAAATTGTCATTATATTTAGTTAGTCTTAGTTTTAGTCATCGTAGCTTAGTTTTTATTTAGTTTCCGTCAGTGAAAAAAGGTAGTCGACTAACAACACTGGACCAAGAGAACCTACTGTACACCAGTCAAACAAAAGGAAAAAATGTATTACCAATGGTGTATTATGTGAATGTCTACTGTCTATTCATACTGGCAGATTGAATCAACCCCATATAATACTGGAAGGACAAGGTCAGTTTGTCCATATACTGTAGCAGATATTATGAACGATAGTTGGCCACGTATTGTTCTGTCAGAGGCAGAGCGGGAACCTATTCTGTACGCTGCGCACTCGTACTGAAAGAGAGAGGGAGAGAGAAAGAGATAGGGGGGAAGGGAAGAATGGAAAATGAAAGATGAGTGCATTGGTCTCTCTGCAGTGTGTCTGAGTCACAGCGGACTCGACTCGTCAGATGTTGTTTGTGCTTCACAGTGCCGGTATCACTAACGTACGGTGCATCCAGCCATCCTTTCTGTTGCTTTTCTTTTTTTTCCTCCCCCCCTTTTTTTTTTGCAGTAACTTAACCCGGGAACGCATCTGTGTCATTTTAAGATTTCTTTGGCTATCCAAAAAAAAGCTGATCTACAAGCTCATAGCGTGGCTATGAGCTTGTAGATCTGCTAGTTTTGGAAAATAAATCTTAAAAATGTTTGCAAATCTTTGAATATATTTGTTTAACTCAAATCTTTGCTTCTGGGTGGTGGTGGTGAGGGGGGGGGGGGTTAAAACAAAAATATATTTTGTAGAATCCCCCAGAAGCAAAGATTTGAGTCAAAAATGTTTGATTTAAAAAAACATAATATTCAATATACATACATATATTTTCACAATTTTCAAAAAAGTTGCAGATCTACAAGCTCGTAGCGTGGCACTCGTGCCGCACTATGAGCTTGTAGATCTTCTATAGTTTTTTTAGCCCAAAGCATAAAATAATGGTTATAGCTCAAACTCTAAAATGACACATACATGCCTTCCCGGATTGAATGGGTTCACTTAAAAACTTGAATGGAAGAAATATAGCCGCAGGCAGGGGGGCGATTCTGAGGTTCAAGCTATAACTCGGACCGTTGACGACTGCGAGGCGTCCGGACCTTTGACAGTTTCTGTCATCTATTTAAACGCACAGAATCATCTGTGCCTTTATGTCAGTCTGTCTGCATATATCCATCTGTCTCTTTCCCTACATACAGTACATGGAGAACCATCTGACATCTGATCAAACTTGGCATGTGTATCGCCGAAGATCAGAGGAAGTCGTGTCACGAGTCGAGCATCCAAGTCCAGGGGCGGATCAACCCTTCGTGGTGCCCGGTGCTACGACCCGCTTGGGTGACCCCAGGGGACCGTTTTGTCAGCTCCTTCAGCAGCCTTTGCTTCTAAATGTCGGCGCCCTTGCGGCGATGGTTGAGTATTCTTTCACGCCCGTGTGGTCGCCGAATGAAATAACCGCTCTATTGCTAAGAAATTAATAATCGAATCATTTCAGAACTAACAACCAGCGGTCATTATCACCTCAAGACAATAGCCACACATAAGCCTTTGCCTCCAGACGCCACATTATCTCATGAAAAAGGCTATTTGAACCAAAGTCTACATTCTTACAGCGGCCAGCCCCTCCTCCTGCGTATCAGATAGACGTTTTTTTATTTTATTTCAAGGGGGGGCCTTGAAATAAAAAAAAAGTTTGAGAACAATGTGCTTCACGGTTCATGTGGTTACATTTTGAGATATCTCTTCCTCTCCCTCCCTGTCTTTCTTTCTTTCTCATCTCCCTGTTTTACCTCAAATCTCCCTCTCTCTCTCTCTCTCTCTCTCTCTCTCTCTCTCTCTCTCTCTCTCTCTCTCTCTCTCTCTCTCTCTCTCTCTCCTCTCTCTCCCTCAGACATCTCTCCATGATTAATTCACCGCTCCATTCCTCCACTTGCAGCCGGACAAGCTGAGGACATCAATATTGCACAGTGTGTGACTGGCCATGTATTTATGTGTGTGTGTGTGTAAATGTAGGTACAGACCAGAGTGTGTGTGTGTGTGTGTACATGAGATCTTGATGTATTTCACACACACACACACACACACACACACACACACACACACACACACACACACACACACACACACACACACACACACACACACACACACACACACACACACACACACACACACACACACACACACACACACACAGGTATGCCAAACGGGCCTGTTGAGCACACTACCAGTTGACAGTGTGTACAATACTTAAGGGTCTTCATCGTGCATTTTCATATGCAACAGAATGACTTACTGTACGTAAAAGTAATACCACAATGTAGAAATGCTCTGTTATAAGCAGTGGTGGAAAAAGTACTCAAATATTTCTTTACTTAAGTAAAAGTGTCAATACTGCAGTACTACAAGTAAGCATCCGGAATTCAAAAGTTACTTGAGTAAAAGTACAAAAGGTGGTATCAAAATAAGTACCAAAAGTAAAAGTACTAAAATATTTGAAAATAGCAGATCTACAAGCTCATAACACGTTGCGATGTGACGCGTTGTGAGCTTGTAGATCTGCTATTTTCAAAAAGCCTATGTATAAAATAGGGCTGAGGTGGTTAATGTATGTTTTATAATGTAATAATTTATATCTGCAAAGTAACTAGTAACTAAAGTTTTCAAGTAATTGTAGTGGAGTAAAAGTACAATATTTACCTCTGAGATGTAGTGGAGTAGAAGTAAAAGTATAGACAATTGGAAATCCAGTAAAGTAAAAGTACCCACAAATTTAACTTACGTACAGTACTTGAGTAAATGTACTTAGTTACTTTACACCACTGCGTAAAAGTAGTAATACCACGATGTAGAAATGCTCTATTACAAGTAGGGATGCACGATATAGACATTTTGACCGATATTCGATTGCCGATTATTTGCATTGGTCAAATCGTCCAATTCCAATTCTGATACGGATATTGAAATAGAATTACAGTTAACCTTTACACCTGTTATACAATAACTGTGATTCTGGATGCAGATGAAGACTTCTAAACAAGATATTGAAAAAAATATTATACCAGGTTGCCTATTTCTCTCACTAAACATGGCAACGTTTTTAGATCCCATATGGTTGCTTATTTCTCTCACTGAACATGGCAACGTTGAAAGGCCAAATGAGGAACAGCGCCACAGTTCATAGAGATACATACAGTGGCCGAACACAGTATTGCGGGTCGTCTTTAGATCCCATATTCTGAGAGGACATTGAGCCCTCATTGACTAAATGACCAGCCAATGAGGAGAAAGTCACGACTACCCAAACAAGTCAGGACTAGCGAGTGTAGATATAGACCAGGTTTGGCAACCTGGTAAAAACTGTGCATTCCCAATTATTACCTGAGCCTACTGATCCACCTTTAGTTCAAACGTATGTAAATGTAAATGTACGTTTTTACTTAACATTTTTCAAACTGTTTATAAATACTTAAAGTGTACAAACAGATTGCTGTATATCCCTCCCACACGTACATTCAAAAACGCCATCCATCCATCCATGACGGTCGCGGGGGCAAGTGTTCCAGCAGAGAGCTCCAGACTATACCCAACTCACATGGTACACTATAGTATTTATGACACCACACACACGCACACACACACACACACACACGCACACGCACACGCACACACACGCACACGCACACGCACACGCACACGCACACGCACAGAGAGACCAGAGAGAGCATGGGGAAGGTATTAAGCCTGCTTTTAAAAGATAATACAGTTGTTATAAATGGCGGCATTTGTTCCAGAGACTCGAGAGTCAGCCCATGTGTTAATTGTCAGTACAGTTATAGGAGACCATGTGACTGAGTGGTCTCTAGGCAGTAAACAGGTCCGAGATGTATTCAGGAGCTAAGCCGTTAACCCATTAAAAGCATCTGTGTCATTTTAGTGTATATTCTTTTATATAATATAATATTCACAGCGTGTCACTTTTTGCCGTACTGCGAGCTTGAACATCTGCAATTTTTTTGTACATCTGCATCTGCTAAGTGTTTGAATTATTTTTAATAATTTAGATTTATTTTTAACCCAACCCTTCTTTTCTGGGGGTCCCTGGCACAAAACATGTTCAGATGGGGGGGTCCGCGGCCAAATACCTATCATTTTGGTGGTCCTGGGCACAACATAGTTTGAGAACTACTGATTTAGAAGGGATTTGTATTGAATCAGGTCTTAATGGGTTATAAGAGCCTTTAACAACAAGTTTGAAGTGGATTGAGTGATCTGAGTCACTCTCACACTGAGACACCATTAAGCTTCTATAATTACGAAGATGTTTTGCAAAATGTCCAGAGATAGAAGCTTCATGATGAAATGAATGATGAAGTGCACTATCCTAGTAATACCAGTGATAAGATATAGTCATATCAGAAGGGTGTATAATGTAATGTAACCACCTGATTGCCTCATCATCAGGGTTGGATTTGGAAGACATGTCTCTGCTTTTGATCAAAATGTATCATTATTTGATTTCTTTAGCTTTTAAAAAATAGCAGATCTACAAGCTCATAGCGCGGCACCGAGTGCCGCGCTATGGTGCCGCGCTATGAGCTTGTAGATCTGCTATTTTTTGAAAGATCTTGGAAATGTGTGCAAATCTTTTAATATGTGTTTTAAAGCGAACATTTTTAACTCAAATCTTTGCTTCTGGGGGGGGGTCCCTGGAACAACATATTTTGGGATGGCGGTCCGTGGCCGAATAAATATTATTTTGGGGGTCCTTGACATGGAAAAGTTGGAGCACCACTGATATAGCAACATAAAAGTTGTAAAAAAAAAAACTGTAGAATATAAATTCAAAGATTTGAACAAATATTTACGATTTTTCATAAATAGCAGATCTACAAGCTCGTAGCCCGGCACTCTGTGCTGCGCTTTGAGCTTGTATATCTGCCATTTTTGAATAGCCAAAGAAACCTTAAAATGACACGGATGCGTTCCCGGTCTTAATGGGTTAAATACATGCATTTCCATTTTGTGGGAGATGTAGACTGTCTAATATAAGTTTGATATTATGTTTGACTAGGATGTGATGAATCATAGCATAAATAAATATCACAACTTAAAGCAGCTCTGTAACTTTTCTCTTACCCTGGATTTGAACCCGGTTTGCTCTGCAAGTGCTGACATTTTTACCATCTTACAATAAATGCACCGAATGTCTGTACACAGAGGTGTAAAGTAACTAAGTACATTTACTCAAGCACTGTACTTAAAGTAAGTACAATTTTGAGGTAATTTTCTTTACTGGGGTATTTCCACATTTCAGTACTTTTACTTCTACTCCACTACATTTCAGAGGCTTACTCCACTAAAATTGCTCAGGGGATAAATTGAATCTTGACCGTCAGGTCAAAATTCGTGTCAGATCCTGTGTCTAGGTACATGACCTTTGACACGACCTAAATGTCTCAATAGAAGAGCAGGGAGATAAGTTACAACGAAAATTAAATTGTATTAACATCTTTACAGGGATGGGCAACTGGCGGCCCGCACCGTCACTCAATGCGGCCCCAGGCCAAAATCAAAGGCCAAATTGTTTCACTTTTGAAATCACAAAGAAAAATAAAGTAATCTAAACATATCCGAAATGGTGAACTATTGCCTTCAGCTGTTCCAAACATGCAACTTTCCATGAACCATTTTAATTACAACAGTCCACCAGTAGAGCGCGCTCTCGTTTATTTTAATAGAAGCCTTATTAACTATAATTCTAGTGTTCATTTTTGTATATTTTTAAGCCAAGGTTACAGCAATACTCTGAAAGGCATACTCAGGAATGTGAAGTTTTGCTTAGCAGTACAGCTGTAGTAAGTTGATAGAAGCATTACTAAATGCTAAATGAAAACAAGTTATAACAAATAATAATAGTTAATATCCCTTATTTATCACATATGTGACTATTATGGGCTTTTTGAGTAATGTGGTACTACTGGCGAGAGTGCAGATAAACAGTGGCGGGCTGGGACCAAAATTCAGCCCTGGCATTTTGGTCCGAACCGGCCCCCGGACCGTTTTGCCAACCGGGGGGGGGGGTAAACAATGCGGCCCCCCAGAGTGAGTGTGGAAATTTAGTGGCCCTCATCATCTACAAAGTTGCCCACCCCTGCTCTACGATACAGATTGGAAAAAAATGTAAATAAATAACTAGCCGATCTGAAAGCTCACTGAGCGTCGCTTCACTTCGGCACATCGGCTATTATTTTTGTCATGTATCTCACAATGAAGAACCGTGTGTACGGCATCAACCAAAGACTATTTTTTAAATCTTTGGTTTTTAGTCTTTGGTTATGACTCGGCCGCGGATTGAACCCCGAACGTGTTTGCTGATCGGTAATGTCTTTTGATCCATACCTGCTGATCAGTAAAATGTGTTTGATCCATATATACTGTACCTGCGGGGTGCCATATAAACCCAAGAGCCTATAGGAATGAATGAGCCCTGAAAGACGCGCTCCTTTGTTGATCAAAAGCCAGGCGGACAGCAGAGCGGAGCGTTGAGCGGTGTAATGCAGTGAGAAAGAAGTGCAAGGGTAGGAGGGGGAGAAAAGAAATTCAAGCAAGAAGATAATTAACCCATTAAGACCGGGAACGCATCCGTGTCACTTTAGATTTCTTTTGATCTACAAGCTCGTAGCTACGAGCTTGTAGATCTGCAAAAAAAAATAAAAAAATCGTGAAAATGTTTCATTCATTTTGGGTGGTCCTTGACATGAAAAAGTTTGAGAACCACTGATATTATAGCAACACAAGTTTTTTCAAAAAAAACTGTTGGGATTTAGAAGACATTATTTTGTAGAATCCCCCAAGCAAAGATTTGAGTTACAAATGTTCGCTTAAAAAAACATATATATACTCAAAGATTTGCACAAATTTTCCAAAAAATAGCAGATCTACAAGCTCATAGTGCCGCGCTACGAGCTTGTCGATCTGCTATTTTTGAATAGCCAACGAGCTTGTAGATCTGCAATTTTTTAATAGCCAAAGAATTATAAAATGACACGGTATGCGTTCCCGGGTCTGAATGGGTTACGGAGCGCATCAGCCTGTCGACTCACTTATTAGCAGACATGAATGGAGTTGAACATTGCTCAGAAAAAAGATGGTTCTGAATTATGAATTTTCTACTTGATTAGGCTCGGAGCTGATGATAAAGTCAAAGCCTAATTAGGCATCGATAATGACAGCCTTTACTGTAAGTTTTGGCGGGGAGAATAGGGGAGAGAGGGAGGGAGGGAGGGAGGGAGAGAGAGAGAGAGACGCGTTGTGACCTTGTAGATCGGCTATTTTCAAATAGCCTAGGTATAAAATAGGGCTAAAGTGGTTAATGTATGTTTTATGATGTCGTATTTTATATACTGCAAAGTAACTAGTGACTAAAGTTTTCAAATAATTGTAGTGGAGTAAAAGTACAACATTTGCCTCTGAGATGTAGTGGAGTAGAAGTAAAAGTATTGGAAATTGGAAATACTCCAGTAAAGTAAAAGTACCTCAAAATGTTACTTAAGTAGGCTACAGTACTTAAGTAAATGTACTTAGTTACTTTCCACCACTGTTGATTACTATGTTCAACTACTTGTAAAAACAATTTTTAGGCGATAACCTTGTATTAGCCCTATATGGGTTTTCCGTGTCTTTTAATAATCGTTACCTTTTGTGCTGTTTCTATTGTGCGAATAAATACAACAAAACAAGGATTTTAATGTGACTAATATGCTATCAGCAGTAGCAGCAGACTTGGGTAGCAGGTTGTCTTTGCTGTCTCGTGTTTTGTCTCTTTGCCATGTGTGTGGGGGCGAGATCTGGAATGTTGTACCAACCCCGCCGTGAGGACAGGTTTCTGTCTGTTTTTGGGGTTATTTGTGTCTGTCTGTTTGGCCTATATTCACAACCTTGAGAGGCCTCTGCCTTGCAGTGCATACGACCATCTCACTGTTGTTTTATTAATGCCCTACTCAGTGGTGGAAAGTAACTAAGTACATTTACTTAAATACTGTACCATTTTCAGGTATTTTTACTTTACTTGAGTATTTCTAATTTCCAATACTTTTTTTCTACTCCATTACATATCAGAGGTTAATATTGTACTTTTACTCCACTACAATTATTAGAAAATGTTAGTTACTAGTTATTTCTCAGATATATATTATGATATTATGAAACATCCATTAACCACTTTAGCCCTATTTCATACCTAGGCTATTTGAAAATAGCCGATCTACAAGCTCACAACGCGTCGCATCGCGACACGTTGTGAGCTTGTAGATCTGCTATTCAAACATTCAAACATCTGCTATTCAAACTTTCAAACATTCAAACATCAAACATCAACATTCAAACATTCAAACATTCAAACATTCGCGTACTTTTACTTTTGGTACTTTAAGTATATTAAACTTACTCAAGTAACATTTTGAATTCCAGACTTTTACTTGTAACAGAGTACTTCTACATTGCAGTATTGCTACTTTTACTTAAGTAAAACATTTGAGTATACTTTTTCCACCTCTGGCCATACTTGATCATACTACAGCGTCACACAAAAGCAAAAAAAGTAGCAGATCTAAAAGCTCGAAATGCTTTTTATTTGAATCCTAAAAAGTAATAGCTTTGGATATAAAGAGGTTATCACCCGACAGAGACAATATTGTTGCTGTCAGGCACAATCCTTGTATTTCCATATTTTCCATATTCCAACTTTTTATGTTTTTTCTTTGTTTGTTTTTCTGTGCCCTACTTCAAGTCGTTGCTCAAAAGCAGCAAAGCAATTGCCGATCTACAAGCTGCGTTGTTGTGAGCTTGTAGAGCGTTGTTGTTGTAGCACTATCAAGATTTCTACCACACGTCATGTCAAAGCTTTCCTGCCAAACACAATCTTGCTTGAAAAGGCCATATCGTTCTATTTCCCTCTTTACCATTTCACATTTGGCACTTGGGGAGCATTTGGTCAGCAATCACATTAACCCATTAAGACCAGGAAAGCAACCACTTTAACCATTATTTCAAAAATAGCAGATTTACAAGCTCATAGCACGGCATGAGTACAGCCCCTGCTAGAGCACGGCATTTTCAAAAATAGCAGATCTACAAGCTCGTAGCGCGGCACTCGGTGCCGCGCTATGAGCTTGTAGATCTGCTATTTTTGAATAGCCAAAGAAATCAAATATGACACAGATGCGTTCCCGGATTGAATGGATTAACACATATTATTCGTGGCATGACACATGTATGACGTGCAGAGCCGATCCCCTGTGCTTCGATCAGCACTGCATGCATGCAGACCCAGGAGGGGTCTTTAAAGCAGGACGTGTCACTCAAATTACAACACGGGGGCATATGACGCAAATATGTTTGTTATGGAATTGTGATTGTAATCATTGTCAACGTTTTGTCAAGCCGAGCGAGCGAGCGAGTGTGCAGGAGAATGAATGCTAATGAGGACGTCATTATTGTAATCCACTTGTCACATCTGAGCTTGTGTGTGCAGAGCGTACTGTCAACCTGGCGTCTCTATTTCAGGCATGTCATTATTAATATTCAGGGGTGGGAAAAGTACTCAAATGTTTTACTTAAAAGTATCAATACTGCAATGTAGAAGTATACTCTGTTACAAGTACAAGTCCAGAATTAAAAATGTACTTGAGTACACGTACAAAAGTATTGATATAAAAATGTACTTAGAGTACCAAAAGTAAAAGTACTAAAATGTTTGAAAATAGCAGATCTACAAGCTCACAACGCGTCGCGATGCGACGTGTTGTGAGCTTGTAGATTGGCTATTTTCAAATAGCCTAGGTATAAAATAGGGCTAAAGTGGTTAATTTATGTTTTATAATGTAATAATTTATATCTACAAAGTAACTAGTAACTAAAGTTTTCAAATAATTCTAGTGGAGTAAAAGTACAATATTTGCCTCTGAGATGTAGTGGAGTAAAAGTATAGACAATTGGAAATACTCCAGTAAAGTATCAGTACCTCAAAATTGTACTTAAGTACAGTACTTGAGTAAATGTACTTAGCTACTTTACACCACTGTCATTATTATAGGCCAGGGGTAGGCAACCTTTATTATCAAAAGAGCAATTTTTGGCCCAAAAAATGATAAAACATTTGTTTGGAGCCGCAAAATATGTTTTTTTGGGGCTTTCAATATAACTTTTTTATTGTTTGCCAATTTCTCAAAGCAGATCAAGTATACCAGTAAGCCAGCAGCATTGGTGGTGAAAGCAAACAAATTATTTATTTTCCTTCAATAATTAGTTTCTTATCTTTATCTGGTGTGTAGGCAACACTTTTTTTATTTACAATAGGAGAATGTAAGAACTTTATGCCTACAATAATAAATTATGATTAAAATGTGAAAAACAAAAACAAGAAAACTTTAAACTTCATTCCTTTACATACTTCGTTGCCCAAGCAACTGTGAGAGGGCCTAAGAGCCACATGCGGCTCTAGAGCAGCAGGTTGCCTACCCCTGTTATAGGCAAACGTTTTAAAAACATGTAAAGAAAAGAAGAAAAAAGGGGGGGAGTGTTACAGTATTTTAATATAGTGGAAAATAGCCAATCTACAATGCTCAGAACGCGTCACATCGCCCACATGGGCAAACCCAGTTAGGACCCATCTCGGTCCCATATAGACTTGCCTAGTTGGGGCCCACCTAGGGCCCAGGTAGAACCCACTTGTATCCCACATGGGCATCCCTGTTGGGACCCAAGTGGATCCCGCTGACATTGCCGACATGGGGCCCATATGGTTTAGCCCACCTTGAAACCATATTGGACCCACGTGGGCGTGGCTGGTTATGTTCGATCCTAATAGATATAACCTATTTTTGCTATTCATCGTAAGATGAAGTAAATCCCGAAATGACCTTTGACATGATCTAAATCATTGGTTCTCAAAGTGGGGTACAGGGACCCCCAGGGGTGGCACTGAGTGCCGCGCTATGAGCTTGTAGATCTGCTATTTTTGAAAGATCTCAAAAAGATACGTGCAAATCTTTAAATCTTTTTTTTTGTAAAGGCGAACATTTGTAACTCAAATATTTGCTTCGGGGGTCCCTGCTGGCACAACATATTTTCAGGTGGGGGTCCGCGGCCAAATACATATAATTGTGGGGGTCCTTGACATGAAAAAGTTTGAGAACCACTGATCTAAATCTTTCAATAGAAGAGCAGGGAGACAATATAACCACCCCGATCATATAAGTTACATTGTATTAACACACTACCATACATATTGGACAAAATTACATTTTATTCATAACATAAAAAGTGACATAGTGCCGCTTTAAGCCTATGTAAGAGAATATTCTATGTTTTTATTTTTCTACACACACAGGAGTGCCTCTACTCTTCCGCTAACCTACTAACAAATGGGCAGAGTAAACACATTTTGCATTCCGAGGACATAACCCGAACCTTTAGAAATGTCATCCTTCCACGTGACTACGTTCAGCAGCCGCTATTTGTGTCACAACAGAACAGCCGCCGGGCGTCCATGATTGACAACTGGTGAGTGATAATTTGACACATTCTGTTGTTTGTCCTTAATGCCAACTCTCTGTTTATCCGCCGCCGCTACGCCGCAGCGCTGTCACCCCGGGAGGCGCGTATAGCGGAGGACACCTGACACTGACACGCCAGATAAGACAGCCTCCCATTTACGCAAGTGGAAAAGGGTTTGAACTTTACACTCGCCCGTCTCGCTCTGTGTGGAAAGATGGAGTGCGATCGGAGGTGGAGGTAGTACTCAGCATTCACAATTTGACGTGTCGACGTATGGCGCTCGTGTGGCGCCTGCCCGCCACGAACCCACACGGAGGTTGTGGGTTTGAAACCACCGTGGTGTGTCCGGCTTTGTCGAGCAAAGCCGGACACACCTACAGTATGCAGTGGTTGGAAAAAGTACTGAAATGTTTTACTTAAGTAAGCGTATCAATACTGCGATGTAGAAGTACTCTGATACAAGTAACAGTCCGGAATTCAAAATTTACTTGAGTAAAAGTATTGGTATCCAAATGTACTTAAAGTACCACAAATAAAAGTACTAGAATGTTTGAAAATTGCAGATCTACAAGCTCACAACGCGTTGCAATGCGACGCGTTTTGAGCTTGTAGATCAGCTATTTTCAAATAGCCTAAGTATTAAATAGGGCTGAAGCAGGGGCGTAGCCACGGGTCGGCTGGGGTGGGCCAGTTACTTTACACCACTGCGTCTATGTGAACACAATTGTTCCCCATGTTCGGGGAGGGAAGCCGGGAGGGGAGGGTGAAAATTGTCACTGCACGTATACTCCTACGCCATAGGAGTATATGTGCAGTGACAATGTCCCCCCCAGCCCATAGGACCTATGGGCTGGGGGGGGGGGGCGGCACCTGTAAGCAGGGAGTGTTGAGCGGGAGGAGTAGGACGAAGGCTCTATGCCTTCCCGGTGGGGGCTCCTCACTGGCAGGTGAGTCAGTAGGAGACAACAGCAGTGACGACATATAAGGAATCACTTGGCGTAACGACTACATTGGGGAGAAAAAAAGGGGTAAAAAGCACAAACAAATTTAGAAAACTTGATCATAGGTGAGGGGAGACAACTTTAGAACGGAGGTCTGATAGACCTCCAACTTTGGGGTGGCCCTTATGGGTGAATTTGGGGTTGATCAAAAGGTGGGCGTGTCCTGGCTCCAATGGCTCCATTGGTGGTCAGGTGCCAGTGCTAAAGCTGTCAAATAATTGTTGGGGAGTAGAAAGTAGAAAGGACCTCAATGGAAACAAGTCATAGTGTTTTCTTGGGTTTAAAATCCTCTTAACAGACCTGTATTGAACTGTACTTCCCTGTGTTTGTCTTTGCAAACTGTTGTAAAGTATAAAGTATTCAATCAATCAATCAAAGATGTAGTGGACTAGACGTATAAAATATTGAAATAGTCAAGTACGTAAAAGGACCTCAAAAACTGTACTTAGTCACTTTACACCACAGTTTTTTGTTGTAAAAGTCTAAAAGGTTAGAACTTTAAACTTTGTCCATCTTGCTGGGTGGAAGAAGCTGTGCGTTTGTTGGTTTGTTTATACCCATGGCTCCCCTCAGGGCAGCTTAAAGTGGGCCAACGCGGATCCAGCTCATATACTTCCAAACCCACCCAAACCCCTTTTTTCCGGTTTGGATAGCTTTATTACCGGCTGGGAGGAAGATTATGCTGAAAGGGCTGCTCCCACATGAGGCCCTGCTTGACGGAGCACTTCAATTTAAGATGACACCAGCCAGGGCACCCCTCTGTGTGTGTGTGTGTGTGTGTGTGTGTGTGTGTGTGTGTGTGTGTGTGTGTGTGTGTGTGTGTGTGTGTGTGTGTGTGTGTGTGTGTGTGTGTGTGTGTGTGTGTGTGTGTGTGTGTGTGTGTGTGCGTGTGAGTCTGCGTGTGCGGTGGACAAAGTACTAAACCCGCATATTACTAAAATGAAAGTTGCTCTGTCAAATATGTACTTTCAATATTAACTATATAAATAAGTATTAAAAAGTGCTTTTAAATACTTAAAGGGATATTTCACTTTCAAAAAAACTTTGGGTCATTTTATCGTCTACTCAGACTTTTGTGAGCCCCCCCGACAGTTTTTAAGTTGCTTGATTCAGTATTTAGATATTTGATATTCATTTTTTTAGACACGCCCCCTTCCAATACAAACCCATTATAACTTCAAACTCCATTTTTAACATGTTAGATTCATCAAAAACACCCGTCCTTGGTTCTGGTGGCTCACCCTGCCCTCCTTATACGCGAGGGGGCCGTGTTTTTTCAATTACCTTTTTCATTTATTTTTTATATTTATTTTTGAAAATGAAAACAATTAAATACAATAAAAAAATAAAATTGAATTTCAAAATTATCTAAATATGGAATCAAGCAACTTAAAAAACGTTTGGGGGGCTCACAAAAGCCTGAGTAGACGATAAAATTACCAAAAGTCTTTTTGAAAGTGAAATATCCCTTTAAGTACGTACTTCACCCATTTCCACCCTATCTTCATATAATTGGTCCTCATTAATGCTCATTATAATATGGCACCATTTGTGTCTACTCAGTCTGTGTCTCAGAGGAGGCCTGTGGACAGTTCAGAAACCCGCCTACCAGTGACATCATCGATGGGGAATCCAAGCTAATAGAAACTGGAGGCTATTCTTGGAAAGTTAGCATGCTATGATGGAAGCCACTTGTTCTCACGTTAATTCTAATCTAAAATCTAAATACAAAAATTGTAATCTTGTTTAAAAAAAAAAGAATAATGTCTAAAGATGATGATGTCACTAGTAGGCAGGTTTCGGGCAGCCCTCCTATGAGACACAGACCGAGGAGAAAAAAAACAGTATCATTTTATCATGAGCATTAGTGAGCTCCAATTATATGAAGACAGGTTGAAAATGGGTGAAAGTGTGTGTGTGTGTGTGTGTGTGTGTGTGTGTGTGTGTGTGTGTGTGTGTGTGTGTGTGTGTGTGTGTGTGTGTGTGTGTGTGTGTGTGTGTGTGTGTGCGTGTGTGTGTGTGCTGAGTGGCATGCGCGGCGCGGTACGTGATTGAGTGCCAAAAGAAGCCCTTTAGAAAATGCATAAACAATAGGCCACAGAAGAGCCTCTCTCATCGACCACACGGCTGTCCTCCTGGCAGCAGCCGGCTCGCTGCCGAGCTGTTTAGCAACTCCCATCATTGATCGCTTAAAAGTGAGCAGCAGCCGCCATCGGCATCCCATCACGGCAGACGCGACCGGAGGAGTGCAAGAGGTGCAATTAGCTGCTCCCAGGAGCACAGCGGGACTGACAGATGATCAACACACACAGAGAGAGAGAGAGAGAGAGAGAGAGAGAGAGAGAGAGAGAGAGAGAGGGAGAGAGAGAGAGGGAGGAAATGGGGAAGGCATAAGAGGAGCAAGCAAGTAGATAAAGAGCGACAATGTACATCAGTGTTTTCCAAAACAAAGGGTCGGGGACCGCGCGTTTTGAGCTTGTAGATCTGCTACTTTTACAGTTACAGACCCTTATGGGTGCCTTATGAATGGCTTACAAATGGAACATTCGGTTCCATTTGTACACTCTCTGAGTCGATATAAATTGGGGTCCCAGAGATAGAAATGCCATTAAATGGGGGTCCGTAGCCCTAATGCATGTCAAACTGGGGGTCCTTGAAATTAAAATGGTTGAGAATGACTTCTAGAGCCGTAAAAAAAATCTTCTCTTATGGGGGTCCCTGGCATATCTTTTCAAAAGGGGGTCCGTGGGCTAATGAGTGTCAATTTGGGGGTTCCTTGACACAAAAAGAAGTTTAGAACCACTGGTTTAGGCGATAGGTGGTTTGCCCAGGATCCGCCAATTCCGACCATACGCCCATATATAGGCATAATGCAGTAAGGAGATCTGGTTGTCCGGAACCACCGATCGTACCGATATGGCCATATATGGGCATGCCCATATATGGGGCTGATGGACTTCAAACTCGGCACATGCATCACAGATGACCGGAGGGACTGATGTGCCATAAGTGGCAAGCCGGTCGGATCAGCGGATCTCCAAAAGAATATAGATAAAACCACAAATGGAGTACCCTGATGATGTCATCAGTATGACATCATACGACATGACCTCACAGACTGGCCCGTGACATTTAATTTGGGCATGCCTGAACCGGAACTCCATATATGGGCAACGGGTGCAAGAGACAAAGAATACACAGGGTTGGTTGCCCCATAGAGTTAAAAATAATAGAGAAGGCACCGGAAATCCTCGCCCATCCACTTGCATTGAGTTGCTCACTCAGCACATACTCCTAAATCACCTCGTCTTCCGGGTCGGGAAATGTGACGGGCGGGGCCTATTTGGGGCTTCTGTGACACGTTTTGCGCCACGGAGGTGACGCGCTTTGCGTCACCTCGGTGCGCAACCCCGTCCGCAAGCTCGCGAGTCGAGCCCGTTGGTCGAAACCGCTTCCGTTCGTTCGTGACAGTGGCCCCAGGCCGTTTAAAGCTGCAGTACCCATAAATGGCCAGCATGTCCAATGCGCTTCAATGCAACCTCTGGTTTCTTGGGGGCTGGAGTAGCCCACACAGCAAAATCCAGAGTGTTCATTTAACTCGGAGTGTGAAAACGGACCCATGGGGTCCCACACTTTAAAGGGATACTTCACTTTAGGGCCGGGGACACATTTAAAAAAAATATTAAAAATAAATGAAAAAAGTTATGGAAAATTCATGGCCCCCTCACGCATTAGTAGGACACTCTAATGCGTGAGGGGGCCATGAATTTTCCATAACTTTTTTCATTTATTTTTAATATTTTTTTTAAATGTGTCCCCGGCCCGAGAGTGAAGTATCCCTTTAAGTTAACACTCCCAGATATGGCTGTGTAAGAGAGAAAGGAGGGAGAGAGAGAGTGAGAGCCAGAAAAGAGAGAGATGGTCATTACCCCACCGGACCATTACGGCCCATCTATCCATCCCACCGTGCAACACCTCCATGCACCACGCTGTATAGGCTGTTTTAATTGGCCTGGTATACAGTGTCTGCTCTGCCGCCAGGCAAGCTTGATGAGGGACCCTGTTGGGGGATGATGTGGTGAGGCTTAAGTCAAAGCAGGGATATAATACTGTGTGTGTGCGTGCGTGTGCGCGTGCAGTGGTGGAAAGTAACTAAGTACATGTACTCAAGTACTGTACTTAAGTAAACTTTTGAGGTATTTGTACTTTACTTGAGTATTTACAACTTCCAATACTTTTACTTCTACTCCACTACATCTCAGAGGCAAATATTTTACTTTTACTCCACTACAATGATTTGCAAACTTTGGTTACTAAACAAGCTCACAACGCGTCGCATCGCGAAACATTTAGTACTTTTACTTTTGGTACTTTAAGTACATTTGACACCAATACTTTTGTGCTTTTACTCAAGTCAATTTTGAATTCCGGACTTTTACTTGTAACAGAGTACTTCTACATTGCTGTATTGATACTTTTACTTAAGTAAAACATTGAGTAACTACTTTTTCCACCACTGGCTAAAAGGATAACCCCAAAAAGTCCTGGGGTTCTTGTTTCCATTGTGGTCCTATGTATTCAATTCATCCTAATATTGGCGTCCTAAAATGATGATGTCCTCACAATTACGGTAACACAAAAACGTAAGCGTGCGTGCACACACTTTATTCTGTGCGTTTTTTTAACACACCCCAAATGCAACGTCCGGCGGTATTCCATCTCTGGCACTGCATGTGGATAATGAGCAACTGGAGTTTTTTAGTGATTTCCTGTGAGGCCCGTTCTTCACATAGAGGCATCAGCAGTCTTCAGCGCTCATTACGTGGCTGCTGTCACTGCAATAAAAGTAGCAGTCGCTAAGCCCCCCACCACCCGCCACCCACCACCCCCATTCTTCCAAAAGAAGGACGTCATACTCAATCTGTCCGTTTTAAGGGCCTCCCATCCCACAAGGAGTAACGTTTTTTTAGGGTTTTTTTCTCCAACCGACTACAACTTCTCCCGACAGTATACAAATGCATGCAGACGGTTCCCATGTTATAAGGAACGATAACGTCCCAGCGAGCCCTGCACTCATCACAGATCTGTCTGTCTGTCTTTGCACCGTGAAGAACCCGGTGTTATCCCGTTGAAAGAGAGTCTGCGGTCGTTTCAAGAGAACATGAACATGGCTTCGCCAGCCCCTCGCCGCGGGGGAGCAGAGCATACGTTTTAGATTAGGGGGTGCGGTACGTATACCGCTGCGTTTTGTAGCAGTCTCGTTTCCCACGGAGGTGACAGGTGACACGAAGGTCACTGCCTGGTGACAACATGCCAGCGCACAGGAAGGGACTTCACATTGATTACTAACAGAAACCAAATGCAGCATGAACTCGAATGAATGGCAGCAAAGAAATGAAATGACACATTCTTTAAACCACTTAAAAACTGTACTTAATTTGACCGAGGTCCCCCAGGGGTCTACTGTATATTTGGTCCCCTCTCTTTTCCCTCTCCACCAAATCTCTTTGCCTAAAATAGCCGATCTATTTACGATACGATACGATAATACTTTACTGTCAGCTCACACTGAAATCTGTCTTGCAACCCAGCAGCCATGTATGCAACACATGTACATTACACACATTTGACATGACACAAAAAACAAAAACGCAAACATAAAAACCTATAAAGACAAGAGCAATGTCCACCACTCAGCCTACCCCTGGCCTAAACTCCTGACTAAGCCTCAATGTCGTCTGATGGACAAAGGACCTCTTTATTGTATGTTGGAACACCGTATCTCCTTCCTGAAGGTAGCAACCTATACTCTCCATACAAAACATAGCTAGTGTTTGAAGTGATATTCCTTGCCAACCTTGGTTGTCCAACAATCTTTGAACAAATGTTCACCTACTGTATCAAGATAGTTAATGTGGTTAAGCTCAACTCTGGAAGTCTTCAAAAGCAAACTCTTCATATGTGGTTTAACAGTCCACAGCCCCTTGGAAAACAAAGGGTTTGTACGGGTTCCCAAGTCCAGTCCTCAGGGACCAGTAAGTTATTCACCTGCCGTGCCAGGTTTTACCTAATAGTCCCTGATAAGACAGCTAGAATTTCCGGCAACCCATGCAAATGTACAGTGATTAACTGTACATCCAGCAGTACTAGAGGTTCTGATGACGGGGTTTGGTCCAACCCCACACCAGTGTTAAATACAAAAACAAAAAAAAATATTCGAAAGAAATTTGGATGACATTTCAGATGACTAAAATATGACTACAACTTAATTGAATTTCATTCAAAACTACATAAAAACTTGCCGTCAAAATTAACACGTCCACACCACCAGATTATTTCATTAATAATTAGGAATAATTAGGA
Organism: Gymnoscopelus braueri; assembly: GCF_963280865.1. NCBI lineage: Eukaryota > Metazoa > Chordata > Actinopteri > Myctophiformes > Myctophidae > Gymnoscopelus > Gymnoscopelus braueri. The sequence continues at coordinate 5,821,739 of NC_137616.1, read as the reverse complement.
AATTAGCCTGGCTCCAGCCCCTGAATCGCTAGCCATGGACATAAAGAATAAAAATAAATCTCTGTCTCGATTCAAGGGCTGACTGAGGCTGTTATATCCGTGGAGCTTTCGTGGTTGAAATTCCAACCAGGCCAATCAGCATCCTTTGAATGAGATGACATAACATAACTGCATGTACTGTAGAGTGGCACCGGTAGAGTTATCCGGTCATATTAATGTAGCTATTCAAGCTGTTGAGAATAGAATCACAGGAATAACAAAAATAGCAGCATGTACTGTAAATTGCCCCTCGATTCATTCATGTTCTTTTACAAAAAAAATGGCAGGCTTTCGCTATATCGACCGACATATACTTTAACCGACCATGCAGTCTTATGCAAAGGATAAAAAGTAATTTAGATGCTGTTTTGATATTATTATATCAAAAAAATAAAAATATATCTAAACTAGAAAATGTGCTCCTCGGAGCACAAGTCTCCACCAGCAGACCTTGGCCTTCTGCGCCTTTGCGTCTTCATCAGGTTTCCGATGCTCATTTGCTGCTTCTTTAGTTTGCATAATGGGAGTTAGTTACATTGTGTGATCTCAGCCTCCTATTTATATATTTATATTACATATTGTGATGTCACGTAAAACTGACCAATGTTAGGTGTTCTCAGAGGAACACACACACGCACGGACGGACGGGTGATTTGTACTGCAAGGTACTGTTGGTAGAATGTGCGTGGTTTTTGGTGTTCTGCAGGGGCGACTGAATATGTAGTGTTTGCATCTAAAGAATGTTCTTCTTGAAGCAATGTGTCATATGGGAGTGGTCGTAATTGACTGGTTTGTTCAAATACTTGTCTGTCTTCTTCATCTTCATTGTTGTCTTGAACAGTTTCAGCAGTTGATTGGTGTGTTTGATCTATGTCAGTTTTCTCTAGTGCTACATAATGTATTTGATCAAGGTGGCCAATTGTTACAGTATTAAGACTTCGGCCTTGTTGTTGTGGGATCAATTCAACTCTATAGTCCTCTTCTGTGTTACTGTTGTAGATGAGTATGCTTTCTTAGCTTTGGCCTTCTGCGCCTTTGCTTGACCAATGTTAGGTGTTCTCAAAGGGACACACACACTGGACTGGAAGGTACTGTTCCAATCAAGACTGATTGGTCCTGTCTTACCTCACTTCAAAAAGCAGAAGCTTTTTGAAGTGACACACCTATTTATAGGATTCTATGTCGTCATGCGTCCCTCTAGCCAATCAAAGGCATTGGTGTCAACATATTGACACGTGTCACGTGGAGCTTGACCAATGTTAGCTTGGCTAACAATGTTTGCTCACACACGGCGGGACGAAGCGAAAACATATTCTCCACCTACGGCGGAGACAATAATATTGTTAGTTCAGGTAGGCATGGCAGGCAGGAGGGCAGGCGACACACTTTCAATATGGAAAACAAATGACTAGCAGATATGAGGTTTCTGTCCGACCGTGACGATATGCGGAGCATATCTCATTACAGGAAAGGAGAATGGCTCTGCCTTGGCCATTGTGCGCCGTAATTCCTTGGACGACGTATTCCCCCCCCCCCCCATTGCCCATCTCACACACATAAAAGCCCCCCTCTCAGATCCCCACCCACCACCACCCCAACCTCCCGCCCTCCTCAAAGCGCTCAGGGGAGAGATTCAGGTTCCAAGTTAATGACATTGTCACAGCATCCTTTATGAAATCGCCAGCGTGTAAGCGCTAACATCTGGAAAATAGATGCCCGCTCAGCCACATCCATGCACGACCATCTGAGTGAGAGATAGAGAGAGAAAGAGAGATAGAGATGGTCGAGAGTTGGGAGATGTGGTCGTCATAGACATAATAGTCATTTGTTGCCATGTTTTTGTTACTTACTTACTTTTGCTACTTTTGATTTCAGGTTATTTAGACAGACGCTATAGGTTCATTGTTTACCTGGTACATAGGCATGTAACGACTTATCGTAAATCGATTCAAATCGATTCAAACTGGTGACAATTTAAATCGATTTAATAGAAAAACTATCGCGATACAAAAAATAGGATAATTGTTTCTAATAAAATACAGGATCTTTGTAAGAGAATTGATAAAAACAAAAGAAAACACAGTATTAAAAAAAAATGAAAGAGAAGAAAATACTGGATCTTTGTCATTTTGTCTAGAAAATTATTTTGTGTTTAAAAAATCTTGAAAAATCATATTGTGAACCTAGTATCGTGCTTCAAATCATATCGTATTTAGTCAATCGTTACTGTGCATACCTACTGGCACATACATCCTATAGCTTATGTAGAGAGAGAGAGAGAGAGAGAGAGAGAGAGAGAGAGAGAGAGAGAGAGAGAGAGAGAGAGAGAGAGAGAGAGAGAGAGAGAGAGAGAGAGAGAGATGGGGGACAGGTGGGGCGGAGAGTGATAGACATACAGTGGTGGAAAGTAACTAAGTGCATTTATTTAAGTACTGTACTTCAGTACAATTTTGAGGTATTTTACTTTACTTGAGTATTTCCAATTTCCAAAAACTTTTACTTCTACTCCACTACATCTCAGAGGCAAATATTGTACTTTTACTCCACTACAATTATTTGAAAACTTTAGTTAGTAGTTACTTTGCAGATATAAATGATTACGTTATAAAACATACATTAACCACTTCAGCCCTATTTTATACATAATAGGCTATTTGAAAATAGCAGATCTACAAGCTCATAACGTGTCGCATCGCGACACGTTGTGAGCTTGTAGATCTGCTATTTTCAAAAGTGTTAGTACTTTTACTTTTGGTACTTTAAGTACATTTTGATACCAATACTTTTGTACTTTTAATAAATGTTTTAATTCCGGACTTTTACTTGTAACAGAGTACTTCTACATTGCAGTATTGATACTTTTACTTATAAAAGTATGTAATACTTAAACATATTTGAGTACTTTTTACACCACTGGTGGTACATATGATGAACAAGTAGATAGATTGACCGAACGTCCCAGACTGGGGGGGGGGAGGGGGGAGTGTATCTGGTGCCTCAGACAGTTAAGTGCACACTGCACGGCGCAGACCATCTGCTCCATGTGAGCACCAGGACCCCAGAGATCAAACTGGACCTCCATCTTGACTCTCACGTCTCGTCTCTCCTCTCCTCTCCCTGCCCTTCCTGCCTCTCTACATCACTCTCCTATCTGTACGTTTTAATAAAGGCTGCAAGATGACTTACTCTGAAACACATAAGATTAGATCAGTGGTTCTCAAACATTTTAATTTCAAGGACCCCCATAACTCTGAGAGTGTACAAATGGAATCAAATGGACCGGTGAGGGACAGCGACAATATGTTTTAAAGGTTATTTTGCATGGATAGGAATACGTTGACTCTTGGCTTACCCTTTGGTGTGAAAAAGTTAGAAAAATGGCCTTGATAGATTAAAACTATTGGAGACAGAAAAGAAATGAATAAAATAGACACATTTCCAAATGATCCCACCTACTGGTCTATATAATTGAAATTCCCCTCATCGTTTCAACCAATTTACCAGATGTATTTTTCGGACCTCTCCATTCATTTCGACTGTGTTGACAGTGTCAACAAGTCATACTGGGGAAACTAAGTATTATGGCTATTCTGTCTAGACTTCCCAACAGGCTACAGCTAGCTGCAGAAATGGAAGTTAAAAAGTGATATTCTCTACATTCCTCTCTCAGAATTCTGCAAAATGCATTCAGAACACGCAGCTCTTGATGAGTGGTCTAAACACTCTCTGGTCTGAAGAGCTTTTCCCTGTATTCTGGCGGATGTGTTTCTCTCTCTCCACTTCTCTAAGTCAAAGCAGTATAACTAACACAGACCGTCTCGGGAGTATTTGAGATTTTTTGGAAGAGAGACGAGGCACTGTAGGCTAGTTGGTTTGAGAAAAGATTTTATTATTGTCTTTCACTTTCTCTCTCTTTGCGTGCGTGCGTGCGTGTGTGCGTGCGTGCGTGCGTATTTGTAGGTAAGGGCCAAGCATCTCCACAAGTATAGTAGAGAAATAGCCATTGTGAGGACCATTTCCCGGTTGTTTTACGGTAAGGGGAGTTATAGGCTACAATTAGGAAAGATTCAGGATGGGGTTAGGATCAGACATGTATAGAGGTTAGGTTTAGGGGTTAGGGTTAGCATCAGACATTTAGAGGTTTAATAGGTTTAGGGGTTAGGGTTAGCATCAGACATTTAGAGGTTTAATAGGTTTATGGGTTAGGGTTAGGATCAGACATTTAGAGGTTTAATAGGTTTAGGGGTTAGGGTTAGCATCAGACATTTAGAGGTTTAATAGGTTTAGGGGTTAGGGTTAGCATCTGACATTTAGAGGTTTAATAGGTTTAGGGGTTAGGGTTAGCATCTGACATTTAGAGGTTTAATAGGTTTAGGGGTTAGGGTTAGCATCTGACATTTAGAGGTTTAGGGGTTAGGGTTAGCATCTGACATTTAGAGGTTTAATAGGTTTAGGGGTTAGGGTTAGCATCAGACATTTAGAGGTTTAATAGGTTTAGGGGTTAGGGTTAGCATCAGACATTTAGAGGTTAGGTTTAGGCGTTAGGGTTAGCATCAGACATTTAGAGGTTTAATAAGTTTAGGGGTTAGGGTTAGCATCAGACATTTAGAGGTTAGGTTTAGGCGTTAGGGTTAGCATCAGACATTTAGAGGTTTAATAAGTTTAGGGGTTAGGGTTAGCATCAGACATTTAGAGGTTAGGTTTAGGCGTTAGGGTTAGCATCAGACATTTAGAGGTTAGGTTTAGGCGTTAGGGTTAGCATCAGACATTTAGAGGTTTAATAAGTTGAGGGGTTAGGGTTAGCATCAGACATTTAGAGGTTTAATAGGTTTAGGGGTTAGGGTTAGCATCAGACATTTAGAGGTTAGGTTTAGGCGTTAGGGTTAATATCAGACATTTAGAGGTTTAATAAGTTTAGGGGTTAGGGTTAGCATCAGACATTAAGAGGTTTAATAAGTTTAGGGGTTAGGGTTAGCATCAGACATTTAGAGGTTTAATAGGTTTAGGGGTTAGGGTTAGCATCAGACATTTAGAGGTTTAATAGGTTTAGGGGTTAGGGTTAGCATCAGACATTTAGAGGTTTAATAGGTTTAGGGGTTAGGGTTAGCATCAGACATTTAGAGGTTTAATAGGTTTAGGGGTTAGGGTTAGCATCAGACATTTAGAGGTTTAATAGGTTTAGGGGCTAGGGTTAGGATCAGACATTTAGAGGTTAGGTTTAGGGGTTGGGTTTGGAATTATACATGATTTATTCTTAGTTGCGTGCCGGTTAGGGCAAGCTGGGAACCCATTTGCTCGCCTTCTGCCCCCTCTTCCTGTGGTGCGAACTCAAAAACTCTACACGTTGTAACGGTAGTTGCTGACAGATCGGTGCTCTGAATCTGTCTTGAGAGATTAGGGTTAGGTAGCCGAAAATAGCTGAAATAGATCTGCAATTTTCTGTCATTTTCCGGAATTTCCCCCCTGCTATTTTCAATGCCGTCCTAAACTAACGACGTCCTCACAAGTATAGTAATACAAACATGTGCGTGCGTGTGTGTGTGTGTGTGTAGTTAGTGGCGTGCGTCCTCCCATTAGCGCACGGCTCTTATCGGAGCGCAGAGACCCGGCAGGCCTCTGACAGTTGGTGTTGGCTGCTCTCCCAACCTGCCTCTCCTCTCGATCCTTCCCACAGCATGACAGCTGGCCTGCCTCTGCTCTCCTCTAAACACCTCCTCCTCCCCCTCCTCCTCCTCATCCTCCTCTACAGTCGCTCCACTGAGGAGACGGGTCCACTTGAAGACAGGATGTAGGAGGAAATGGAAAAAGATGGCCGCCGCCTGCCAGCCCGCCGGCATCCTCAACACTCTGCTCACTGTTTAAACTATTGTCACCCTTGCTTGCTTTCATCTCTCTCTCTCTCTCTCTCTCTCTCTCTCTCTCTCTCTCTCTCTCTCTCTCTCTCTCTCTCTCTCTCTCTCTCTCTCTCTCTCTCTCAGTGGTGGGAGAAAAAAAGAAAACGTTAGAAAGTAAAAGTAGCAATACCACAATATAAAAAAGTACTCTGTTACAAGTAAAGGCCTTTTTACTTTTTCATGTCAAGGACCCCCAAATTGTTCTGTATTTGGCCGCAGACCCCCCATCTGAAAATGTTTTGTGCCAGGGACACCCAGAAGAGATCATTTTCCCAAACTTTTTTGATATTTTTCCAAAATCTTCAAACATAGCAGATCTAGAAGCTCGCAGCTATGAGCTTCTAGATCCCGGTCCCCGGACCCCACTTTGAGAACCACTGCTTTAAAAGTTCAAATATTTGTCCGAACTTTTTCTAAAATACCATATCACAATTCTGTGAGCTTGCTTATACAGTAGTTGAGTACACTGCTCTCTCTCTCTCTCTCTCTCTCTCTCATGCCAGGGCTGACAGATTTGTATGCAGACGAAGCAGTGTGCTCCGCTCTGCTCTCTCGTTCTCCCCCGCCGCGCCTCGGAATTCACCCCGTTTTGATTGGAGGTTGATTCAACAACAGGACAATCAGAGGGCGATGGTGAGGGACGCGCCGCTTCATTTGATTCATCTCAGTGGGTCTTAGCACGAGGGGCTCGTACACTGCTGCTGCTTGATCTGTGTGTGTGTGTGTGTGTGTGTGTGTGTGTGTGTGTGTGTGTGTGTGCGTGCGTGCGTGCGTGCGTGCGTGCGTGCGTGCGTGCGTGCGTGTACTCTTATTACTGTACTTGTGTGAGCCAAAAATAACCACAAGTATAGTGGAATTTCCGAAATAGATAAATGGTTGTTTTATGGTAAAAAAAAAAAAAAAAAAAGTTAAATTTACAATTAGGAAGAGATTCAGGTTGGGATTATAGGATTTAAGACAAGGGCAAGGGTTTAAGAATATAGACAGCATTCAACAAAACCGCCGTCCTAAAACGTTGAAGTCCTCACAAGTATAAAAAAACAAACGTGTGCATGTGTGTGTGTGTGTGTGTGTGTGTGTGTGTGTGTGATGGAGGTGTGTGTGTGTGTGTGGCTAATCAGCAGATGAGGCGAAGGGTTGGGAGACTGATGTGATTATCTATTTATTAGCTGGTCCTCCCTGTGTGTGTGTGTGTGTGTGTGTGTGTGTGTGTGTGTGTGTGTGTGTGTGTGTGTGTGTGTGTGTGTGTGTGTGTGTACATTGGCGACGGGGCACGTCCCTTTTAGAAGTGTGCGGTCAGCAGTGCTGAGAGCAGCACATCGGTACTACCCCGCCCCCTTGACACACAGCGTAATTGGACCCCCCCCCCCCCTCCCATCCTCCTATCCGCACATCACACATTCTGCTTGGATGCGCTCCCCCGAGACACACTCATCATGTGGACATACACTCATCGCACACACACGCACGCACGCACGCACGCACGCACGCACGCACGCACGCACGCACGCACGCACACACACACACACACACACACACACACACACACACACACACACACACACATCCATGCATTTACTGTTCAGCATATCGTTGCTGTCGGGGAAGAAACCTCTTATCTCCATATTTTAACTTTTTGTGTTTTTTCTCGAAAATTATCGCCCTACTTTATCATAACTACAGCGTCACACAAGAGCATCAAAAGAAGCAGATCCAGGCGGCGTGTTTTGAGCTCGTAGATCTGATGTTTTTGAATTTGAATCCTGAAAAGTAACAGTTTTGGACATATGGAAGACATATGGAGACGATATGGAAACGTGCATGCAACAAGCACATACTGTAATGCATTCATAAGTCCTTTATTAAGGTTCCCAACCTTTATGTTACCACAGACCGGCCGACAGTTCATAAAATGATCGCGGACCGGCATGGTACCAAAACAGGGGCATCACTACCGTCACGCAGACAACGCGGTTGCGTTGGGGCCCATGACGTTAGGGGCCCCTCCCCACCCAGAAAAAAATAATATATATATATATATATAAAAATGAAAAAAAATAATTAAAAAATAAACCTGGCTGGGCCCCTTAACACATCGGGTGCCAAACACGGTCTGAACCGTGTTTGCGCATGCAGAGTAGCGGTCCGGTGCCGAACACGGTCCAGACCGTGAAATATGTCTTTTTGTTTTTTTCGTTTTTCTCCGCGCGGGCGGGGCTAGAGCAGCTCTGGGAGTACCCATTGTGATCCTGAGAAGGATAGGCCAGATAGATCACCGGAAAAACAAAAACATGGCTGCCATCCACTTCCTGTCTATTTCCTTCTTTAAAACACCTATATCTCCGAATCTGTTTCCGGTGGGGAAAACCGGTCATGCGCGATGCGCGATCCCCCCCCATTGTAACTCGCGAGTGAAATGTTATCGTTCCAGGTTGTAGCCAGGGTCATCGCGCAACATGAATGGATGTTTTTTTTTACATGGATTTGCTCCTCGTGGAGTCTAGAGCTTTAAACAGCAAAGCGCAGTCAATGGGGAGAATGCTGGCACCCAACGTAAGTTGTTATGAAAAAATGCTGGCACCCAATGTGTTAACATTGTAATTGTTAACCAAGGTTGATTTTATGTCATAACATAATATCTCAAATTCGGACCATGACTGTCAGGTTAATTTTATGGGAGGAGGGGATGACCGTTATATAGATGTTTGACCTTTATGTTTTCTGTGTTTTTCCTTCATTCAGTAGTGTTTGGTCGGTTACAAAGCCGTTGTTTATGTACCCGAAATCCGTCACAAACCCCCGAAGCACACACCTACGAAGCGCGCGCGTGCATGTGCGTTCATGAGGGCCCGCTGTGACCACCTCGTGTCGGGGCCTACTGTTGCCTCGTTACGCGACTGCACCAAAACACAGAAGTTGACTGCCAATCAATGGCACATCACTGGCTGCTATTTATATATTATCATATCACTGCATAATGTTATATCATTGACCTAAATGGCGTTATATCAACAAGGATAGGGTGATTAAAGAAAGGGTTATGTATGTATCAGAAATGACGTTGGACAGGGGGAAAACTGAAGTTGAACTTGCAGAGTGATGCATTACTTTACCTGGGTTACATCTTCTGATAGCTGTAATTGAATGATCGTGACAAAATTGGCTACAGCTTGTAGCGACGGCGCTGAAATTCAACACACATTGAAACAACGGCAAAGATAAAGATAGCAAGGATTCAACAGTGATGTCATTGTTATGGAAGTAGCACGGACGAAGACGATGTTTATAAACCACAGTGACATCACTGATGAATCCTTGGTATCTTCATGTGACCGACTCAACTTTCCTCCGCTCTTTGGAAAATCCTGGCGACGCAAGGTTATAGATTCACGGCCGGGAAAACTTGGAATTCCCGGCCGCCTTCTCGCGGACCATGGATATGTCTCGGTCCGTGGACCGGTGGACCCTGCTTTACTGTATACCTAGTCGTATGTGGAATAGCGATTACTTTAGAGCACATTATACGTTAGAAAATCAAATGAACCGAAACCCTTTTTCTATGAACATTTTGACATGTTTTTGCCTCATAATGACATCACATGTTCAAAATAGGGACACCAGGGGTTAAAATCAGTAAAGCTTGTTGTGTTCAGTCATTCTTTTCTCCTCTGCTTACGTTGTGTTCCTACATCATGTACTTACATTATTTCTGTTGTGAATCTCAAACAAAACAAAACAAAACGAGAATTGAAATAAATGTTTTTTTTGCCAAACAGTCTTGATTACAGTAAGACCTGTGGAATGTACAGTAAGTACATCCACGCCAGCAGAGTACTGTCAAACTCTCATTATCGTCGTCGCTGTCGGGCAGAAACCTTGTATCTCCAAACTTTGACTTTTTATATTTTTACAGATTAAACAAGTGCAATTGGAAGTGGTGACACAACGAAGTGAGCAGACACAATTGGAACTGGAACAAGCTGATAAATGGGTACTCTCTCCTGATTGGCTGACATTTTGCAACCCACCTGACAATGTATTTTCTGTTTATCAAAGAGCTGGAGAGACATGGCGACTCCTGTTACTGAACAAACGCTCTATAGCAATGAGTACTATCAGAAAATAGCGCTTTAACATTTCAACAAAAAAAATGTATAATTAAAAACGGATGGGTTTTGGACGTAATGAGGTCTCCAGCCGACAGAGATATTTCATATTCAAGGACGTGTTGTGTCTGTATGTGTTTCACACCACGGCGTTGTGTTCCTATCTTTACAGACATTAAGCCGCATGATGAACGTCTGCCTCGTTGGACGTCTTCCCAAGCAATTAAAGCACAGCCAGGAAAATGTTATGAATGATGATGGGAAATAAGGACATATTTTTTGGAAGATTCTAATCTTCTCTCTCTCTCTCTCTCTCTCTCTCTCTTTATCTCTCTCTCTCTCTCTCTCTCTCTCTCTCTCTCTCTCTCTCTCTCTCTCTCTCTCTCTCTCTCTCTCTCTCTCTCTCTCTCTCTCTCTCCATCTCTCTCCCTCCCCCCTCCCCCCTCCCCCTCTCTCATGATCCACCCCACCGTCTTAGCATAGCATGCACGTTTTCAGGTGGATTTGCATACGACACGATAACAACACACATTCAAATTAAGGAGCGTTCAATCCCTACGCTGGCTTCATCTCAAAAGTAATTTGCATCATGGTCCTCAGCGCAAAGAAAAAAATTACAAAAACCCTCTCTCCCATTAATCTGGTTTGGTAATGAGCTCCGCAGAACAGATTTACAGTTCAACAGCTTATGGAATCAAGGAGGAGTTGCATTGTAAATTTCACCATCAGTCAAGACACACCACTGTGAGCTTAATTAACATGAAAATTAACTTGCTTTGGGTGAGCTGGGGAGGACAACTGTTTTCCTCGTGGCACAACCACAATGCATTTGTTTGCAACTTTATAGTTCGTTAATTTGTCAACATCAAAGCTATCACCAGGTATAAAGGAGTGTGTGCAATTATTTTGTGTAAGCTGCTTCCTTGCCGGATTGCAGTTATACATTTTAATCCGTTTTCAAACCTGCCGTGTGCCAGAATATGGAATGTCATTATATGGGCAGAATTTTGCGAAAACAGCAAAAAAAATGCAGGTGCACGAGTCACATTGCACCGTGAGCTTGTAGATTGGCTGTTTTTTGCAATTTGTCATACAGCGAAGCATAGAGCTTAAGTGGTGAAATTATAATACAAAGAGTAGAAACATGTCAATATCAAAAAATATATACCGTACATAAAGTGTGTAATAAAGACAGTAAAGATACTTCAGTTTATTTGTGCAAACAAGACAACAAATAACAGCAGATACCAAATTAAATGTATTGAGATGCATCTATGTATAGGCCTACTGTACATAACGTGAGAGTATAGCACGTATAATTACCATCTGAGCAGCCATCAGCTACAGTATGTGAAGCTGAAACCCAAAATCACTAGCCTCGCGTGGCCAGACAATATCACATGACACACTGCGTGGATATTAGTCTGGTCCCTATCAACGATTGATTTTTTTCCAAGGGGTGGTTATAAAAAGATCCAAACGGACTCTATTGGTTAGACCTAAAACCAATCAGAGCAGTGCTTCCTGCTACGTCACACACAAGCGCCGGTGCTGAAATAGTAAACAATGAAAGCTAGCTCCACTCGTATTTAGTCTGGTAACCAGATGAAACTATTCTTAATACATCTTTCTTTCCAACAAAAGCTTTAAGGGCAATTGTTTGTTCGTCTTTTAGAAAATAAATATTTTCTAACGCGTTTACTACCGATGCTATGGCGGCGTCCATCTTTGTTGTGACAAACTGAAAATGAGTCTCCTGCATTGTACGTCATTGCTCCAAATAAGGTGATTTGGATACTGGACATTTGTATACTGGACCCTGATTAGTCCCTCACAACTTCGGAGGGAGAGAAATGAAATCTCTATTGAGGGGGGCCAGACCTAATCTGCCGAGGGCTAAAGTGCGATGCAATTTTGCAAAGACAGATTCGTCTGGAACCAGGCTACAAAATCACCACCCGGGGGTGGTCCACGGTCCCCAGATGACAGTAAAATGACAATATAAGGACAATTTAATACCTTTTTAATACTTATAAAAAGGTATGATATGATAGAAAAAGACCATTACTGCATCAAAAGTAATCAACAAACTATGCTATAAAAACGTGACTTTTTGTCTCCCCCCCCACTTCCCCCTTCAAGTCACATGTTGACGTTTGGCCAATAAGTCACAATATGACTTTTGGGGGTGAGAGAGCATGAGACAGCGTTGGTACTGTACGTCCTGGAGGGAGGGAAGCTCGCCTCCGACCTTGTGGCGGGCCCTCCGCTCCGCGTCTCCTTCCGTAGTTGTATTGGTGTTGCTGGTGTATCTTCATGGATTGTGACACGAGAGACAACACAAGGAGAAGGCTGATTAGTCTAAACGTGTTAGTATAGTCTCTGGAGACATACTGTTGGCTCACACACTGTTCAAATGCTTAGCTAACAGACTGTACATCGGAAGTGCTGACAATGAGTAGAAAAAATAAAGTGGATGTCCCCTGTGTGGTGTGTACGGACCGGGGTGGTCCTAGTGGGGCGTGCACGCGCGCACACACACACACACACACGCACACACACACACACACACACACACACACACACACACACACACACACACACACACACACACACACACACACACACACACACACACACACACACACACACACACACAGGTGTGAAATAGTCTTGATTAACAAAAAATGGCTCCACTACTACCATATCGTTGCTGTCTGGCAGAAACCTCTTATCTCCATATTTTAAACACTTTTTGTGTTTTTGTCCCGTAAATTAACATCCTGTGATCATAACTACGATGTCACTCAAAAGGTGCAGATCTGCAAGCTCTTTTTTCCCTCTACACCAAACCTCGCCGATCTAAAATAGCCGATCTAATAGCCGATCTAACATCTCGTGAGCTTGTATATTGGCTATTTTCGGCTAACGTTCCCCCCAGAATATAGAGATGCTACGGTTCAAGTGTTTAATGTAAAAAAAACAAAAATGGTGGCCCCCCTGCAGTATCTCTGCAGACCCCCTAGGGGTCCCGGACCCCCTGTTGTAGACCCCTGCTCTAGAGTATAGCAGAGAAGCCACAATCATCACATTTTGCAATGAAACTTCATTCGATCCGTCATTGTTATCTTGTCAGTTCTCGCAAATGTTAAGACGCTTGGAAAACTGAACAGTCAGTGTTCTGGCGGCAACGCTCCGAGCACTCTGAACTTTCTCTCTCTTTCTGTAGCATTGGAGGACTGTGGAAGAGATGGCCTGGCTTGAGAGGCTATAGTGATGCAGTGGAGTAACGTGTTGTGCTGAGAGAGCCTCCCAGCTGAGTGGAGACGGTGCTTCTTCTCACAAAGACAGTTGTTCTGGTGTGATGATGTACAAGAAGCCATAGCCATGGGAAGTAGGGGTGCTGAGGGGGCTGCAGCACCCCCTGAAAATAATGTATGAAAAATAAATAAATAAAATAAATAAAAATATTATTAAAAAAAATATTAAAAACATTTTTGCATAATTGGCCTGTTGTTGTTGGTCATTATTTGGGGGGATTTAGTGCAATATGTGTTCTGGAACCGAATTAACTGAATTAAAGTAACCCAACAAAGTAACAAATAAAAAAAACTATGCACGCGTGCATGTATGCACGCGTGCATAGATGCGCATACAGCGCCCTTAACCTAAAACGTCTTCCCACGGCCTGCAAGGAGCAGGGAACATACCGTTACAGAAACCTCTTTTCTCCATATTGTAACTTCTTATTCTTTTTTCCGTAAATGAACGGCCTACTTGATCATACTACAGCGTCACACAAAAGCATCAAAAGTATAGCAGATCTACAAGCTCGAAACGCGGCACGAAGCAACGCGTTTCGAGCTTGTAGATTTGCTACTCTCTTTTTCCCCCCTGAAAAGTAACAGTTTTGGACGTTTGAGGTTTCCAACCAACAGAGACGATATGCTCACTACGAACCCCGATCGGAACCTTCCAGCTGCACATTCGACTTTTACTAACTTGCTGGCGTCATGCACTAGCAGACCAGCAAACAGGACAGGACGTTGTTTTTGTTGAAACGATGGAGGGGTGGTTTTCAACCAGTTGCAAGCAGCTGGACCAATTTAGTGAGTGAAGTATTTTCCTCCTCCGTGCTTATGTGCCAAAGCTTACAGCGCCTTCCCCAAAAAACAAGCCAACTCCCACCACATCACCATGGTAACGTTTATGTGGCATACCTCATGTAACCTTCCACTGCAGCTGCTACTGTACAGTTACACCAGGAGTCTTCAACGTTTTTCAGCCCAAGGACCCTCTTAGCTGAGACAGAGAGAGATGAAGCAGGGACCACCGACTACATATTGAATAAAATTGTGTTGCAGATTAAACTTTTTCATAGATTTAATAGATAGCGTGTTTGACATCACTATCATTGTGTTGTGACACTGCCACACAATTGGGTGAAATAATGTATTTCCTGTCCAGGTATGATGAGTATTGAAAGAAAAAGAAACATAAAATACTTGGTGATAATAAGGGAATACATTGGTTAAAATATGGTTGAATATTTAACACCTAAATGTAGTGTACAGAATATATATATTTGTGTAAATTGATTATGGCCATTCATTTTCTGTTGACATGGTTCACTCATAGGGGGAGCTGTGAGAAAAAAAGCAGCACATGTAGCAAAAGTTCCAGGAAGTGAGGTACCAGGAACAGCTATATATAGATCTGCCTTACTTTTTGGATATACTCATTGGAGACGTTTAAAAGAACTTTGCGTTGCGGGACTAAAGATCAGAGTTTGATAATTTTTCATTTGTATTATGAAGAGTGTTGATTGTTTAATTGAATTGAATTATTATTTTGTTTGATTAAGGTCAGATAAAATACTGCAATTTAATATCAAAAGCAACAGACTCCTCCTATCTGTGTTCATGTTACCTAGCTGGACCGTCGATGCTATTTTCATTCTGCGGAATTCTAAGTATGTAGGTGCGACACTAGATGCTCCATCCTCATTGCTGTAATGTGACCATTATTTTAACCAATTAAAACCGGCTAAGCATCTATGTCTTTTTTTTTAACACAGATCTTCTCTTTCAAATACACATCATTTTGGGGTGTCCTTGGCACACAACAAAGTTTGAGAACTACTTATTTAGAAGCCATTTTGTAGAATCGGCCTCAGGTCTTGGTTAATTACTTTATACAGAAACTGTGCAGACATATTGGACTTGGCAGCTTTACAAGATATCTTTTGATAGTCTTTTGGACTATTACTTTTAGGATCAGAGGTCTCTCACAGAGGAACCGGTGGAGTATGGCTGTGGAAGTCATGGAAGTCAAGCCTGTCCCACGCTCAGTCACCATTTTGTTTAACTTGCTGGGCATTACGGAAAAAAAGTTGGTTCATTTAAATAATAACGTAGGCGGATATAAATGGATAACATATAATTGACCTGCAAGCACACTCGGCAAGGTTAATTTGAATTGATTGAAACGAGAAGCCCTTTGAGATGTAACATCTCATTTCCAAGGGCAGTCCTATAGACACAAATGCAATGAATACATAAAACATGCTGTATAAACGTCATTACATAACAGTGCAAATGCGGAGATACAGAATGCTCCTTTACCCTCTCTCCCGCCCACACCCCCTGCCCTTCAGCTGTTGTACAAGAAATGTAGATAAATAAATTACATCAGTGTAAAGAGCAATTAAAGCAAGCCTGTCTTCAATTCATTTGCAGCACAAATACACAGGAAATTGCATACACAAAAGCATTCATATAGTTGGTGTTAACCAATTGAAACTGGGAAAGTATCTGTGTCATTTAATATTTTAACCACTTTAACCATAGGTTTTTTTATATTATATTATTATATATATTATAGCCTATATATTTATTTTTAAAAGCAAACATTTTCAAAACTTTGCTTCTGGGGGTCCCTGGGAAAAAAAACTTTGAGATGAGGGTCGGCGGTCAAACACATAATATCATTTTGGGGGTCCTTGACGTGAAAAGGTTTTGAGAACCACTGCAACATAGGTTTTTCAGGAAACTGTCAGGATTTAGAAGACATTTGTTGTGGAATCGGCCTCAGGTCTTAATGGGTTAATGAAATAAAGATGTCCTGAAGCAGTGGAAGCAGATAATAGATCTCAGAAAAAGAGGAAGATTATTCCAGTCAGATGGATCGGAATGAATGAGTTGCATTCGACTTCTTTGAAAACTCTGGCTACAAGGACAAAACCTTGAAATAGAATGAGGTCCTGAAAGGCTGCTATGAAGACAAGCATTTAACCAGAGGAGAGCATTTTGATTTAAATCAGTAGAATGGAGCTTCTAGAGAAGGGAGGTTAGTAATCAACCGTGTCAAAAGCCTTTGGAAAGATCAATGGAAATTGCACCTGTGAGTTTGCCTTTATCAGAGGATGAGAACAAGTAAGACGCGCGAACGCGGGAAGCGAACGCAGCTCGAAAATAACAATAAGAAGAATAGAAAGGAATGTCATTTGGAATCCCATGTTACAGCATAGCTAGCTAGCAAGAAGAAATCTAAAACTGTCGTCAAACTAATGCGTTTTCAACTTGCCATCCGGCCTGAAATATGCACAAATGACATGGAATTCTTAGATATCCCAATAGATGAACTCGTGTAGATGCTTTTAGATGTGTTATTTTTGACTGTAGCTGCTATATTTCTCTCAGAGGAGTGTAATTAGTCACCCAGGGGTAGGCGGATTTCAGCCACACTGTAGATCTGTCAGCAGCCAATGAGAGCGTGAGTCAATTCAATTTTCAATTCAAAGGGCTTTATTGGCATGAGAAAACATACGTTTACATTGCCAAAGCAGAAAGCACAATACAACAATACAGCAATACAATCAAAACAAAAAATATGTACATTTGAAAGTCAGAATCTTCAATAGATCAATTTCTATGTACCAAGATCACTGGGTGCAGGTATAGTGCCGGAATATACACAATGATTAGTCTTTAGGGTGGTTGTGTTCCGTTTGATATCCTTTTCCTATCACAGCAACTCACGAATTTTGCTGCTGTGTTTGCACATTGTTGTACTTCGCCCAGCAGATATGGGAGTTTTTTGTCATTGGTCATGTTTTCAAAATCTCCGTGTGTGGTTGTAATCTGTGGGAAGTATGTGTCTCTGATGTCTTGGTACAATGGACAGACGGTTAGGAAGTGTAGCTCGGTTTCCACTTCATTTTGTGTGCCGTGGGTGCATAGTCTGTCTTCTCTCGGGATACAGGTCTGCCTGTGACGACCTTTCTCGATCGCAAGACTGTGCTCACTGAGTCTGTACCTAGTTAAGATTTTTCTTTGTTTTGGGTCAGTCACGGTGCTCAGGTATTCTGCCACTGCGTATTCTCTGTTTAGGGCCAGATAGCATTCTAGTTTACTCTGCTTTTGTGTTGCTTCTTTCCAGTGTGTCAGGTAGTTTTCCTTTTGCTGTTTTATAATTTGGTTTAGTCCAATGGGTTTGCTATCTCGTGGCTCTGTTTGTGTTTGTGCCCGGAGTTCCAGGGCCAGCTGGCTGAGGGGGCATCTCTCTAGGGTTTCGCTGTGTGTGAGTGCCTTGTTATGGAGTGCATCTAGGTCGCTTTCTTTTAGGTGGTTGTAGAACTTAAGTGCTCTCTTTTTTATTTTGATAATTAGTGGGTATCGTCCTAATTCTGCCCTGCATGCATTATTTGTGAGTCACATGGGGGCACGGCTGCACACAGGCAGTGCACACAATACTGCACACAGACACACACACAACCCGAGCACGGTTTCATAGTAAGCTCCACTTGCGCGGAGGCGTGCCTTCGGCGCGCCTCCTTCCGCTGCGTTCGCAAACACACCTGTGAGCAGTGGTGGAAAAAGTACTCAAATGTCGTACTTAAGTAAAAGTATCAATACTGCAATGTAGAAGTACTCTGTTACAAGTGAAAAGACCGGAATTCTAAATTTACTTAAGTAAAAGTACAAAAGTATTGGTATCAAAATGTACTTACAGTACCAAAACTAAAAGTACTAAAATGTTTGAAAATAGCAGATCTACAAGCTCACAACTTGTAGATCGGCTATTTTCAAATAGCCTATGGATAAAATAGGGCTGAAGTGGTTAATGTATGTTTTATAATGTAATAATTTATATCTGCAAAGTAACTAGTAACTCAAGTTTTCAAATAATTATGGTGGAGTAAAAGTATAATATTTTCCTCTGAGATGTAGT
Organism: Gymnoscopelus braueri; assembly: GCF_963280865.1. Lineage (NCBI taxonomy): Eukaryota > Metazoa > Chordata > Actinopteri > Myctophiformes > Myctophidae > Gymnoscopelus > Gymnoscopelus braueri. The sequence continues at coordinate 5,803,468 of NC_137616.1, read as the reverse complement.
GGAGTAGAGGTGAAAGTATTGAACATTGGAAATACTCCAGTAAAGAAAAAATACCTCAAAATTGTACTTAAGTACAGTACAGTAAATGTCCCTGATTGGGATGGAGATAACATATGGAATGTCGTAGGTACTTGCAGTGGTATTCAACTAGATTAGGCAGGGGGACAATTGTAAAATGACTTGAAGTCGAGGGCCAAGACCGTGTTCGTGGTTAATATATGGTCGTTTGTTGTGTGCTATAGGACACAACAATGGTTATTTTATGTCCATTATGGTAAATTATTAGGGCCTGCTTCATACTGCATTTATGCCTTTTGATGTTTGAAAGGATCATTTCTGTGCCAGTTATTTTAACTTATTTATAATGCACAGGCTTTGATTTGGATATTGAGAAATTGGAAGTAGATATTTCAGTGTGTTCTGTGCAAGGGTCCCTGCCATGACAGCATCTTTGTGAGAAGAGTAGTAGAGGCATAGCCTGGTAAACCCTTCCTCCGGAAATCTCATTTCCATTTGATTCCAGGAGTGAGTCTGGCCTGATCGCCCATTCTGCAATATTGGCTGTGTAGACCAAATGGACGAGCCTATCAGCGTCGTCGCTCATCGTTCTGTGATTGACAGCGACAGTTGGCCAATCAGGTGGCGAGTTCGAGTGAGCCCGAATGAAGCCGAGTGCAGCCTGAGTGCAGCCGACAAAAGACAAACGGCAGCCATTGGCCGGGTTTCCCAAACGAATTTGAGCTCGTGCGTAGCCTAGAAGCTGCGTAAGAGCCTCCACGCACCTGCGCAGTAGCAACCCCGCCACGCACTATCTTCGTTAGTAGCAGCTGTGTGTGCCCTACGTGCCATCTAAACTGGCTTCAGGAGATACCATCGTCGTAGGTTCTCAATTGCACGGCGTTACGTTTGTGCTAAAACTACATTCGCGAGACAACATGCTCGTAAAGACCTCCTGGACGAAGCCGACGTAAAGCCTACGTAAACTACGTAGTGCTGTCCTACGCTACACAGCAGTTTAAACACCCTTTGCGAAAGTGAAATGGATCATAAAAATACCAGAGCCAACTGTCAGATGTCCTGAAGCAGTCCACTCCAAATACAACTTTTGAATAATATATTTATGAATTAAATTACAGCGGTGAGGTGACATCTGCAAGGTAAATAAAACACTAAAGTGTCCCCATTATGCAAGTAAATTAAATATACTTAAAATACCAAAAGTAAAGATATGCAGAATGTCCCATTTCCCAAATTTGATATGTATTAAAATCTTTTGAAAATAGCAGATCTACAAGCTTGTGAGGCGTTGTGAGCTTGTAGATCTGCTATTTTCAAAAGATTTTTTAACCGTTCATAAACATGGCGAGCGCAAGAGCTGTCACTTTGTGAGAGGAACTGGGGACTCAAAATTAAGGAAACATGTTTAGCTCAGCATCATTTATATACCTTTAGTTAACTTGGAATATGCTTAATATTTTTATCAGACGATCGGATCATCCGTGAGAGTACAATTTGTAAACTTCGGGTTCATGCATAGAGGACGAAGCAGCGCAGCCGCTCGCCCTACCCAAAAGAACAGATCTGCAAGCTATCGACACGGCATGTCGCAGTGCGTTTACAGCTTGTATGTCTGTTTTTTTGGGTATAGGCATGCACGTTACGCACCGTAATTTTATATATATATATATATATATATATATATATAAAATTACGGCCGTATATATATATAAATTACATGTGTGTGTGTTTGTGTGTGTGTGTGTGTGTGTGTGTGTGTGTGTGTGTATGTGTGTGTGTGTGTGTGTGTGTGTGTGGTCGGTCGGTCGGTCGGTCTTTTCATAGATCTATTTCGCTACGATGGGTGTTACGAGCGCGAGCGCCCCAGGGCGCTCGTAACAAACTGCTGCGTAGGACAGCTCTGCAGGGCTACGCCTCTCCCAGGAGTAGGAGGAGAGTAGGATACGCCATTCTGTCTCCCGAATGTAGTTTTAGCAGACACGTAACGCCGTGGACGTGGGAACCGATAGCACGTAGGGCACAACCAGCTGCTACTAATGAGGGTAGAGCGTAGGTTTCGCCGGGTCCCAGGCTCTTACGCAAGCTGCGTAGGCTACGCATGACCTGAAATCTACGTGCCTGCTAACCTACTGCGCAGCCTGTGTGGACGCACGTAAGACCCGTCGTACAACCTGCGCAGGATCTCTACGCAGCATCTCTACGAATCTCTTTGGGAAACGCGGCCAATGTTGTTTGTGCGAGTGCCTTCACTTCTTACTTTCGGCTATAAAACGCTCTCAAACTTCTTTTTTGAGACACGGAATTTACTTATAAGATATCGTTTGGATAGAATTTAGTTGTTTAACTTCATATATGTGGTCAATTAATCATGACAGAGCCAATTTAAAAATAAAAATTCAGAGAACCGGCAGGGGCGGGCAGCGACACGCATGTATCCGAATAAGGCAACCTATTTTGGGCATGGCCATCTCAAAAGTCCCGTTGCGTCACATTAGTCGCGGAGGTGGTAAAAATGCACTGCAATTGGCTGAAGGGGAAAAACGATCATTGGCTGAAGGGGTTGTCAGTCATCGGTATTACTCCCGCCCAACTCCAGCCCACAGCCAATAGTGCAGAATGGGCGATCAGGCCAGACTCACTCCTGAAATCAAATGGAAATGAGATTTCCGGAGGGAGGGTTTACCAGGCTAGTAGAGGCAGGCTGGCAAGGTGAATGTGTTTGTATGAAGGAAAGGTTTTTTACTTTTTTAAAGACAAAATTACCTTTTTTCAAATAATTACACACCCCATGGAGACTTTAATTCATGGAGATTTTTTTGTTTTTGTCGCATTCCTAAGCCAGTAATTTGATGACCGGCGGTGGCTCCGGTAGGAGACTCAAAGTGTCTCCTACCGGAGACATTAGCATCTTTCCGCCGGTCATCAAATTATTGGCTTAGGAATGAGACAAAAACCAAAAAATCTCCATGAATTCAAGGCTTCATGGGGTGTGTAATTGATAGAAAATAAGGTGAACTATCCCTTTAATGTTTTTGAGCACCCTGGCTGATAAGAGCACAAGCTCTTTTGATGTGTTTCAAGAACCATCAGTTGAGAGTGTAAGAGTGACCCATAAAAATGGGTCAGCCCAGGACGCTATTGATGACGAATGAAACATGAACATCTACAAGTGGATGAAGATGTACTGTAGCAGATGGAAGATGGACAAAATCCACTCAAAAGCTAATGGATGTTGATGCAGAAGGAGAATTCTTTCTTTGACGTAATGGACAACAGCCACAAAAGAAATAGCTACAAATGGTTGGCATATGGATAAAATGCACTCAAAACTCACCTGTTGTGCTCTTTTATGTAAGTTCTAAGAATTCTAGTACATGATGTGCTACTGAAATGTAGCGATGTCGCAACGCTTTTCCATCTTTTTAGTATTTTTTAGCCTTCTCTTTTTTTCCTACACCGTCGGGTGTCTGAGGAGTTATGACAGACAAGCACTTATGGACATCGGGTTAGGGTTACACACAGCGATTACACACAGATTTCCGGACTTTTTTGCGGAAAACCCTCCACTCGGCTGGGTGGGGGGAGGGCTCCCCTTTGTCCCGGCCGGGACAATGGCACGGAAACGGCGAAGAAGGCGCCCAGATCGACGAGGGAAAAGAGCGGGTCTCCTCGTAAGAACAACAAAACGTGGATATAAACCTGCACTGCCTTCAATCCTGCTAGCGAACGTTAGATCTCTGTGTGAATCAAGAACAGTGACCACTATGGACGACTTACTGGCGCGCGTTAAATACAACGCAGAGACGAGGAGCACTTGTATTGTTGTGCTAACAGAGACGTGGCTAACGGAGTTAGCATCTGATTCTTCCATCACTCCCCCTGGTTTCACCGTGTATAGAAAAGACAGAGACACTGTACTAAGCGGTAAGCAACGTGGGGGGGGAGTTTGTGCCTTGATCAACAACAACTGGTGCAAAGATGTTAAAATCCTAGATAGTCACTGCTCACCAGACCTTGAACTTTTAATCATAGCCTGCCGTCCTTTCTACCTACCACGCGACTTCAGCATTGTGATTGTAGCCGTTGTTTACATTCATCCTGGAGCTAATAAGGACACAGCTATGAGGGAATTACACCAGGCGATCAGTGCACAAGAAAATCGCCACCCGGACTGCGCAGTCATCTGCCTAGGCGACTTCAACCGGACAGACTTAAAAAAGGTCTTTCCCAAATTCCACCAGCATGTCGCCTGCAGCACCCGTGGTGACAATATTCTTGACCACTGCTACACGCCCTTCAAGGATGGATACAAAGCTCTCCACCGCCCACCGCTAGGAAGCTCTGACCACTACGCCATCCAGCTGCTACCTGCCTACAAACAGAGGCTAAAAAGGGAGCCGGTCATTGAGAAGGAAATCCGAATCTGGTCTGAGGACACAGACGCTATGCTACAATCCTGCTTCTACCAGACTGACTGGGGGATGTTTAAGAACGCCGCTGGGAATAACATCAACGAACTCTCAGACTCAGTCACTGGCTTTATCAGTAAGTGCATAGATGACATAGTCCCAAAAAAGACAGTTCGGATCTATCCCAATCAGAAACCATGGATGGACAGCGGAGTACGTGCACATCTGCATGAACGGGATGCTGGTTTCAAATCTGGCGACGTGGAAACGCGCAACACGACGCGCGCGGCCCTAAACAGCGCCATCAGGAAGGCGAAAAAGGCCTACACAAAAAAGATGCAAGACAAACTCAGCAATGGCGACATCAGGAGCACATGGCAGGCGGTACACACCTTGACAGACTGCAAAACAAGAACCAGAAGCGAGGTGAACCCGCCTGCCTCCCTCCCCAACGAACTGAACACTTTCTACGGCCGGTTTGAGATCAGCCCCAACCGCGGCAGCCAAACGGGGCCATCAGCAGCACCAGCAGAGGAGAACCCTCTAACCATCTCGGAGAGAGAAGTGCGTACAGCCTTCGCACGGGTCAACATCCACAAGGCAGCCGGACCTGATGGGATTCCAGGCCGGGTCCTTAAGGCATGTGCAGACCAGCTGGCGGGTGTCTTCGCTGACATCTTTAACCTCTCCCTCTCCCAGGCTGTGGTCCCTGCAGGGTTCAAAATGTCAACCATTGTGCCCATTCCCAAAAAGGCCAAAGTGACATGCCTGAACGACTGGAGACCTGTCGCTCTCACCCCGATCGTCAGCAAGTGCTTCGAGAAACTGGTGAGGGAATACATCAGCTCCACGCTACCTGCCTCGCTGGATCCGTGGCAGTATGCATACCGCAAAAACAGATCCACCGACGACGCTATTGCCATGGCTCTCCACACCGTCCTCTCGCACATGGACAACAAGCTGCTGAAGGACAAATATGTACGTATGCTGTTCGTGGACTACAGCTCAGCATTCAACACCATTGTCCCAGCAATACTTGACAAAAAGCTCTGGATGCGACTGGATACAGGACTTCTTGTCCAACCGACATCAGGTGGTGAGAATGGGCAGCATCACATCCGACCCCCTGACCCTCAACACCGGAGCACCCCAGGGATGCGTGCTGAGCCCTCTCCTCTACTCCCTGTACACGTATGACTGCACAGCCACACATGTCTCCAACACCATCATAAAGTACGCGGACGACACGACAGTGATAGGCCGAATCGTCAACAACGACGAGTCTGACTATAGAGAGGAGATCAACTCACTGGCACGCTGGTGCAGGGAGAACAACCTCTCTCTTAACGTCGACAAGACCAAAGAACTGATCGTGGACTTCAGGAGGCCGCGGAGAGACCATGCGCCCATCCTCATCGACGGTGCTGCAGTGGAAAGGGTCAGCGAGTTCAAGTTCCTCGGAGTACACATCGAGGAGGACCTCAAATGGGAGACGCACACCACACACGTGAGGAAAAAAGGCTCAGCAGCGACTGTACTGGCTCCGCCGCCTGAAGAAGCTCGGAGTAGGACGTCGCATCCTCAGGCTGTATTACAACAGTTCGGTTGAAGGCATCCTAACAGGCTGTGTCACGGCCTGGTACGGGAACTGCACTGCCCGAGAAAAGACCAGCCTACAGCGAGTAGTGCGATCGGCAGAGCGGATAATGGGAATCGAGCTCCCAGCGCTCCAGGAACTGTACAAAAAGCGGTGCGTGGTCAAAGCCAAGCGCATCATCAAGGACAAGCACCACCCAAGTCACAGACTGTTCAAACCCCTACAACGACCGCGACCGGGCAAGGGGCTCTACCGCAGTATCAAGAGTTCCACCACCAGGTACTGGTGTAGTTTTAATCCAGCTGCTGTCAGGATGCTGAATGAGGCATAAGCCTTGCTCAGCAGCCTGACAGCAGGCGGTGCAAAACCTTTCTGGCTCTTCCTGAACACACCTGTGGATTATACCAGGGACAATGACTTGGACTTAGCTCCCCCTCGGACACACCTGTGGACTACACCAGGTACAAATGACTTTTTTGCTGCACTCCCTCATGGAGCTACTTGCGGATTATACTAGGGTCAGTCCACCCTAGGTGGACACGCACTGACCTTTTGCACCTTAATCCCATGTATAACGCACTGACTTTTTTGTCTTTTTTATTGTGCTTTTTTTTCTCTAAGCACCTTAACGTCCATATGTATATCATGCACAGTATAAGTATAACATGCACAGTATACATACATTGCTGCTATGCTCAGGCACCTTAGTTTTTTATTATCTCAGGTACTTTGTAAATATGTAGATAACTTGTCTGGCCTTCTGTTGCTCTCTTGTTTTGATCTCCTTCCCACTTGCCCCCCACCCCTCTTCTTCTCCCCCCCCCCCCTCTTCTTTCTATGGAAATTAACGTTGCGATGGGAACGATGTACAAAAACGAATTTCACCCACTTCTTTACCTTGTAAACCTGTGATGTGACTATAAAACTGATTCTGATTCTGATTCTGATTCTGATTCTGATTCTGATTTGTCAAGCTACCCACCTAGCCTGGTAAACACCCCCTCCCTCCGGAAATCTCATGCATTGCATTGCATTTGGTTTCAGGAAGGAGGGTCTGGGATTGCTCACAGAGTAAAGCTGCCCGAACCGCTGCGCATACGAACCAATCAGCGGCTGCTAGGGGCGGGATCATCCAATCACCTGCCTAGTATCTTGAAAAAATGAAACCCCGTCTGTCATCGATTCTGCGCCCGAAGTCTCAGATGCAAGTACGCTGTGAAACAAAATGTGTGTCGCAAGCTTCTTCCATTTGACGGAGTGAGGTTACTACCCACCTACACGGTGAAAAAACTGCTGAACTACTTGAAAGCTACATTATTCTAGAAGTAGACAACATTTCTAGCTGTTTCGTTCTTTGTACCATGAAAAGGTCTACTTTTGATGCTTGTACTTTTACTTTTGATACTTCAATACATCTTAACGCCAGATACTCATGTACTTTTACTTTTGATACTTAAATACATCTTAACACCAGATACGTATGTACGTATCAAGTACGTATGATGTGAGCTACTTAACACTTTGATTCTCTAATGGGTGACTTTAACTTTTACTGAGTAAAAATGCTGCGTGGTGCTGCGCTATGAGCTTGCAGATCCGATATTTTCAAATAGCCAAAGTATATAGGGATGGAGTGGTTAATGCATGTGTTTCAATAATAATAAAACATCTACCAAGTAGCCAAAGTTCTCAAATACTGTAGTTGTGGAGTAAAAAGTACAATATTTGCCTGAAATTGCCTCTAAGATGTAGTGGAGTAGAAGTAAAAGTACTGCAAATTGTAACTACTCCACTAAAGTAAAAAAAAATACTAAAATTTGTACAGTACTTGAGTACATGTATACTTAGTTACTTTCCACCACTCTCAGACATACTGCAAATATTAGAATATTGGATGGGACTCACTCCACCTTTTGAGAAGAGTGGTAGCACTGGCACATTTCCATATAGAGATAATTGAACAAGTAGACAGAGCCAGCCAGGTTAAATAAATCTGCAGGAGGGGGCGGGGGGGGGGGGCATTATTACCTCAATAGCTAGTTCATCAAATCCGTCTCGACCAGCACTACAGTACCGCTTTCTTTTAACTAATGGTATATACAGTATGTTCGTGCTGTCGTCGGGCAGACAAATCTCCATTACATTGTTGTGAATGAATGCCCTACTTCATCGGACAAGAGCTAATGCAAGAGTAGTAAAAAATATATCAGCTCTACAAGCATCACAATGCTTGTGAGGCTTTGTGAGCGTGTGGATCGGCTATGTTGGATCATTTTTGAAAATGGAAAGTGGAAAGTCGTTAAAGGGGAATACCACTCATTTTCAACATCCAACTATGTAATATACATTAGAGCTTTTGTGTGGAAATAAGAAAAAGCTCCTCCCCTTCTGTGTTGCCTAGAACTGGAGTATTGATTGTTGGGGTCATGTGATCAGTGACATACGGAAGGTGTACTCTTTGGCCCGCCCTCTAGGCTGCCTCATTCACTAGACTGGGGAATCTCACTTCCTGCTGAAACAGTGCGACTTGTAGTAGTGTATAATGGCATATGGTTATATATCGTGTTTCACAAGACATAGCACTTGTAGATAATAGAAATTGTTTGGCTGAAAATGCTCTCTAACAAGTCTTAAGTTATAGTAGTTACTTATTCAAGTCATACTGTTTCAGCTGGAAGTGAGATTCCCCATTCTAGTGAATGAGGCAGCCTAGAGGGCGGAGCCAAAAGTACACCATCCGTATGTCACTGACCAATAGTCAATTCTCCAGTTCTAGGCAACACAGAAGGGGGGGGGGGTCTTTTTTCTTATTTCCACACAACAGTTCTAAGGTATAGAAATGACAGTTCAATGTTGAAAATGAGTGGAATTCCCCTTTAAGTCTGTGGGTTTTTCAAATATTGAACCTTAACTAGACCAAATGGACCTGTAAGGGTCATTTGGCTCCATTTAGTCTCACAGCCCTATCTTCCCCGGCCGCCGCTAAAACTGATTGCGCCAGCACTATGATAGCTTACCAACAACACACAGGAATAGCACTTGGTTTGTGTCGATAGCAAATTATCTAGCGCCGAACCTTGCCTGTTGGACATGATTAGGCAGAGGCTACAGTGATTCTGATGACCATGCGTTTGGACATCTCTCCTTTCAATTCGATGTTTAGATGAGTAGAACGCTTTTTTCTCACCTGCCGTCTCCTGACATCATTATATCGTCACTATAGTCTCGCGTAGCCAGACAACTATTCCACATTCTCCGAATGCTATAAAGAGTCTGGAACTACACCTCCCCAAATCTGAGAGAGGAAACTGGCACTTCCGTTCACGAAAATATATTTTAAAATATCTTTACATCTTATTTTTTTATTTCCATTTCTGCTAAGCAGCAAACTAAATATACTTAGATGATTTTGATATATATCAGGATAAATTTGCACAACTGTAAAGACGAAACGGAAGTGTGGAGGAGGCTTCACATCCGGTTTATCTTCTAATCATGATCAGAGCTTCCGAGTCCCAGTATGACCGGAAACATTTGAAATTTGTGGGAGGCAACAGTCTGGCCACGCGAGACTATCGTCACTTTCGGGCAGAAACCAACAATCTACATTTTTCAAAGAAAATGTTTAATTATAAATCAGTGTGATTGAACAAATATTGAACCAATGAAAAGTATTGAGAATTGCTTATAACTAAACTTCCTAACTCCATAAACTACCATAAATGCTAATATACTAGTCCAGTAGACACGATGGAAAACACAGGCTGTGTTTTTAAAGATGGAGAGTGGTTAGTCATCATACCGTTGCATTTTATTTCATTTTATTAAGATAGTAAGTAGGAAAGCTGAGAGGGAAGTAAATGGAGCAATTATATGTGTACCCTGTTTTAAAAAAATGCTTTAAAAGTCATGTGTATTATTGTTCCTATAGCACCTCTGCACTTTTGTCTACTTTCTACTTCACTTTCTTCACTTAAAATAGTGATTCACTGATTGCTTTGAACTTTTCAAAGCATTAAAGACAATCAGAGACAGTGAAAATAATCGTCATATTGACATCATCCACCGGTCATCATACAATCTAAGCTTTTAAAAACAGACAGGGCTCAGACAGATTTTTCAAGGCCCAGTCATTAGGCATGCATGTTCTGTATCCGCCACTGTTTGGTACCTGGTTTAATAAGGTTTGAATACCTGTCTGCCAGTGTCTTTATTAGAGTGTTAATGTCAAAGAGCATTTGGGAAACCCAGCTCTTATCCTGTATGTCAAAATCAGGTCATTCATGCACAAATAATGTTTTTGATGGTTCTAGGGAGTGGCGTTTCTGGGTGTTTTGGCACCCTACGCCAGCGGTTCTCAAAGTGGGGTCTGGGGACCCTCAGGGGTCCTTGAGGGGGTTCCAGGGGGTCCCCGCAGCAAAATTGCTTAATGGCATCAAAATCAGTTTAACCACAGTAAACATATTTTATATCAGCATACAACAATGGACAGCAGACATCTCGTCTTGATGAGAGTGCCTGTTGTGAATATGAACAGTGTGGATAATCCAATATCACGATGATGAGTGATTTAAAGAATAATTTTCTTATTTTCATTGTATTGAAGTGAAATTGGAAATTGTGATGAGTAGGCTCTAAACTCAAGTAAAGTATACTGCCCTACAAAGCCAAAATGCAGAAACTGTGTTTTTGTAGGGCAGTATAGAAAGACGTATTACACCACTGGTATTTCTGCGAGAATTAAATCAGTGTCCTACCTATTCTGAAGAAAACCTGGAGACTGGCCAGTCAGCCACTGTACTGTATAATGGCTCTAGTGTCTTTAATGAAAGATTTGTCACGAACATGGACAAGTCTTGCCACGGACACGTGTGTCCGTGTACGGACACATTGATGACCCCATTCTGACAATATATAAAGTGTTTTTTTTTGTTTTTTTTCCTGAAAAGTTTATATGTTGGACAATATTTTGGTTTCTGCCCGAGAGCAGAGATATAACTTTAGTAGTAGATGTTAAACTTCATGCAGGACATTGGGTTTTGTTGCTAGGAAAGCATGTACTGATCTCGCCATTTATAGCACTGCGCCTCGCGCTGGGCGCAACCTTGTTCTTAAAGGTGATGGCGGCCAACACTTTGGTTTGATTAATGTAAATGTCCAAAACGCCTATGAATAATCCAGGGCCGTTTATAGCGCATTTTACCGTTGTGAAAATAGCACTGGACACACCCCACCCCGGTGCAATTTAAGACAGGTTCTAATTAGCGTCGTCAAAATAGGGCCCTCATAGTTCAAATAACACTTGTATATTTGGGTCTCAATTATAAAAACCTCTTATCGTCTTTGTTGGGTGGAAACCTCATATGTCCAAAACTGCAAAAAAAATAAAATAAGCAAAAGTAGCATATCTACAAGCTCAAAACGTGTCGCTTCGCGCCACGTTTCACGCCACGTTTCGAGCCACGTTTCGAGCCACGTTTCACGCCACGTTTCGAGCCACGTTTCGAGCTTGTATATCTGCTACATTTTTGTGACGCTGGTGTAAAGTAACAAAGTACATTTACTCAAGTACTGTACTTAAGTACACTTTTGAGGATTTTTTACTTTACTGGAGTATTTCCCATTGTCAATACATTTACTTCTACTCCACTACATCTCAGAGTCAAATATTGTACTTTTACTCCACTACATTTATGTGAAAACTTTAGTTAATAGTTACTTTGCAGATATACATTATTATATTATAAAACATACATTAACCCCTTTAGCCCTATTCTATACATAGGCTATTTGAAAATAGCCGATCTACAAGCTTGTAGATCTGCTATTTTCAAACATTTTAGTCCTTTTACTTTTGGTACTTTAAGTATATTTTGATGCCAATACTTTTTCACTTTTACTCAAGTACATTTTGAATTACAGACTTTTACTTGTAACAGAGTATTTCTATATTGCAGTATTGATACTTTTACTTAAGTACTTTTTCCATCACTGCACGTTTCGAGCTTGTATATCTGCTTCTTTTGATACTTTTGTGTGACGCTGTAGTACAAGTAGGGCATTAATTTATGAAAGAAACGCAAACATATGGAGATGAGAGGTTTCTGCCCGACAACAACGTTATAAAACTGGGCATCCTTGAAATGAAAACGGTTGAGAAACCATTTAGGCGATCGATATATTCTCCCTGTGTTTGAAGGGGCTGATAAGATGTGAGCTGGTACAGGATCAACGTCTACCTTGAAACTCTTTAATTGTTTTCATGGGAGCATGTTGTTTATCAATTACGCTAGTATAACCCTTCAGAACAAAATAAGTACCTTGGCCAGTGGTGGAAAGTAACTTTTGAGGATGTTTTACTTTACTGGAGTATTTCCAATTTTCTTTTTTTTTATTTAAATTTTTATCCTGCGATTTTTGTAACACATTTTTTTTCACCCGGTGCCAATTTCCTAAGTGATCCTGGGCACTACACCAGCCCTACACCAGTATTACACCTGTCACCCCACAGTAGGGAGGCCAGGGCCGAGCTCATGCTTCCTTCAGGCATGAGAGCCAACTGACCTTCTTGTCACCTGACAGGGGGGAGTTTCCCTGGTTGGGCGTAGCACGTGGAAGGAACACGTTATTCCAACCAGTTCCCTTCCCCTCCATCAGGCGCCCCGGCTGTCATGGGGGAGGCGGTATAGTGACCAGGATTACTACATGTTTTTGTGAGGGTATTAACTACCGCTACTACAGTGCCCACAGCGTCCCCGGCGGGAATCGAACCCAGGACCTTCTAGCTGTGAGGCGACAGCGCTACCGACTGCGCCACCGTGCCCCTCGAGTATTTCCAATTTTCAATACTTTTACTTCTACTCCACTACATCTCTGAGGCAAATATTGTACTTTTACAATTATTTGAAAACTTTAGTTACTAGTTACTTTGCAGATATACATTATTACATTATAAAACATACATTAACCACTTTAGTCCTATTTTATACATAGGCTATTTGAAAATAGCCGATCTCAAAGCTCACAACGCGTCGCATCGTGACGCGTTGTGAGCTTGTAGATCTGCTATTTTCAAACATTTCAGTACTTTTACTTTCGGTACTTTAAGTAGATTTTGATACCAATACTTTTTTACTTTTACTCGTAAGTAAGTAAATTAGTCAATTTTGACAACATTGCAGTATTAATACTTTTACTAGTAAAACATTTGAGTACTTTTTCCACCACTGCTTGTCATGCACAGTGGTGTAAAGTAACTTAAGTACATTTACTCAAGTACGCATTGCGACGCAATTTTTTTTTAAAACATTCAAACAACATAAAACTTGTATGGGGGTCCCTGGCACACTCCCATCCCACTCCGGTGGGGTCATTATTTAACTGTGAACATACGTATTTCTATCATTGGAGGAGGAACCACCAAAAGCCAGTCATTATTGAAGTCACATAGATAATCATTTAATTGTGCCTCTCAAGATAATGAATAGTTGACTAAATACATGTTGTAGAGTCAAGAGGAGCAGAGGGAAGGACATTTTGGCCATCGTTAAATGTTCATGTTTAATGCAAACTGCAAAGACATTCCAAATTAATTGGCTTTCTACATTAACTACATAACCCTAGCGTCTCTATTCTATGCATGGCATAGTAGGCCAACATTCAGCGAAAATAGCACAACAACAAGCTGTGAGCTTATAGATCGTCTAATTTTGGAGAAGAGATTTGTTTTTAGAGGGGGGAAAAAAATAAATAAACAGGTACAATAAAAGGAATACGATGTCAAAATGTACATTTTCTTATAACAATAACAACTTCTATTCACAACCAAGGCTGCCTTTATATTCCAAATGTGTACTCTCAAACCTGAACAGAAAACAAAAAGATCGGGGTCCGTGGCCAAACACATCATTTTGGGGGTCCTTGACATGGTTAGGGTTAGGGTTCAGTTAGGATTTAGAAGACGTTCCGGGATTAAATGGGTTAAAACCTTGTAAAATGTTATTTCATTATTATGAATAGTTTTATTGAAGCAAGCCGGAATGCAATCAATTGATTGATCGTTAAAATAGACATTCTCTGAAAATGCACGTGGCCCGACCATCTTTTTAATGTCATCATCTGTGATTTTACTAAGCAGCCGTGTTTCAGAGATAGTGATAATATTGGCTTTGTGAGGAGACCCCCGGGGCTCTGAGGAGATCAATTTTGGAAACAAGGCTCCTACTATTAAGATGAATAACTTTTAAACCTGTGGATGATTCAATTGTACCAACACTGCATAGACTGCACCAGGGACTTCACTTTCTAAGGCGATTAAGGCTGTATAGAGTGAGCAGTCAGATCATAGACTGCATCATTAGATGTGGAATTACAGTGTGGTTAACAATGCTACTGAAAAACAGCAGGCTTGCTAGTATAAATAATATACAGTGGTGGAAGAAGTACTCAGATATTTTACTTAAGTAAAAGTAGAAATATCACAAAAAAATACTACTCTGTTACAAGTAAAAGGCCTGTGTTCAAAATGTTACTCGAGTAAAAGTAGAGAAGTATTGGCATCAAAATATACTTAAAGTACCAAAAGTAAAAGTACAGAAATATTTGAAAATAGCCAATCAACAAGCTCACAACGCGTCGCATCGCGATGCGTTGTGAGCTTGTAGATCGGCTATTTTCAAATAGCCTAGGTATAAAATAGGGCTGAAGTGGTTAATGTATGTTTAATAATATAATCATTTATATCTACAAAGTAACTATTAACTAAAGTTTTTTAATAATTGTAGTGGAGTAAAAGTACAATATTTGCCTCTGAAATGTAGTGGAATAGAAGTAAAAGTACTGAAAATTGGAAATACTCCAATAAAGTAAAAAATACCTCAAAATTGTACTTAAGTACAATACTTAAGTAAATTTACTTAGTTACTTTCCACCACTGCTATAATATATAGATGATATGCACAAAACAGCTATGAAGGTAATAGAGAAGATCGAGACTATATGAACCGTGCGAGCATGCAGTCATGAAAACAATCATCAAAACTCAATGCAGAACTCTCGACATCCACACTTCTCCTGAATAATATGAACGTCTGCCATCAGGAAGACTCTGTGTGCCAAAGTGCAAATCAAACCGCTTGAAGCCATATCGTTTGTGCCAGGCCTCCATCGAACTGCCGAACGCTAATGCTAATTGTGCAATAGAGCAGCGTGCAATAAACAAGCACTTAGGCTGTTGCACTTTAATTCGTACGGTCTCTATATTTATTTTTTTAAAGCCGTCATGTTTTCCATGTTTAACCCATTCAATCCTAGAACGCATCTGTGTCATTTTAGATGTCTTTGGCTATTCAAAAATAGCAGATATACAAGCTCATAGCGCGGCACCGAGTGCCGCGCCATGAGCTTGTCGATCTTCTATTTTTGAAAAATAATTGTGAAAATGTGTCCAAATCATTTTTGACTCAAATCTTTGCTTATGGGGGGGGGGGGGGGGGGGGGGTCCGTGGACAAATACAGATCATTTTGGGGGTCCTTGACATGAAAAAAGTTTGAGAAACACTGATATAGATGAGTTAGGATTTAGACGTTTGCGGAATCCCCAGAAAAAAAAATAAACTAAAATGACACAGCATGCGTTCCCGGAGTGAATGGATTAATGCATAGTTAATGCCTCCGTTATGCTTTAAATATTAGTTTATGTGAAGCAACTGACTGTAGTGCTGTGCCCAAGACATGTTTCCCCTTTGGGACAATAACGTTTCTGAGCTAAGAGCTCATACTGTCCGTGACTCAATCAATCAATCAATAGATCAATAGATCAATAGATCAATAGATCAATAGATCAATAGATCAATAGATCACTCGCCGTCAGCCACGCCAGAAAATATCAGTGGTGGAAAAAGTAAAAAAAACTTGAGTAAAAGTGCAAAAGTATTGGTATCAAAATGTACTTAAAGTACCAAATGTAAAAGTACCAAAATGTTTGAAAATAGCGGCTATTTTCAAATAGCCTATGTATAAAACAAGGCTGAAGTGGTTAATGTATGTTTTATATTGTAATCATGTATATCTGCAAAGTAACTAGAAACTAAAGTTGTAGTGGAGTAAAAGTCAAATAATTTGTCGTTTTGACGTCATTTTTGTTGTGTGGCTTGACGTTTGACGCGAGCATAAATCAGGCTTTAGGTAGGCAGACAGTATGAAAGCTCAAATCTCTCAAATCATTTGTCGCTTGTCGCCTCAAGCATAAATTGGCCTTTTAGAAACAACGACAAATCTCTCAACTCTAGGTTGTGTGAAATAATTTAGATCACAAATATATTGCAACCTTTACCATGTATTCAGAATTTGAGATATATTATGTAATGTATATTATATCGTTGCTGTCGGGCAAAAACCTCTTATCTCCGTAATCTACCTGTTTGCGTTTTTTCGTAAATTTACACCCTACTTGATCATACTACAGCGTCACAAAAGCATCAAAAGTATCAGATCTACTGTACAAGCTCAAAACGCGGCACGAAGCGGCGCGTTTTGAGCTTGTACATCTGCTACTTTTGCTATTTTTGAATTTGAACCCTTGAACTTTACATTATACTGTATTGCATTAGTATGCAGTAGCTCTTGTAGCTGTTCGGCTATTATAGGTTTTATGAATAAACAGGGTTATTCTTAGCCTCAGTCACTAAGGCACTAAGGCACAGTTGACTTTTAATGTGGCAGTGTTGGTAAGTGTTTTGACAGCTGGTGAACACATAAGGCTGCTTCCACATCTGACTCAAGTGTCAGACTGTCGAGACGGCAGAGTTTGCCAGATTCTTAACCATCACACATGCCATAATAACGCCAGCCAATTTTAACACACGTTGCACAAAAAAAAGACGATTCCCCTCCGGCACTGTCTCGCTAGATATATCGCCGCTGTCACAAAACGTACTTTTCAGGAAATGGGGGGAAAATAACCTGTGGTTCAAAATGGAGCCAATGTTGATGTTATTGAGTCACAACAAGCTACTTTTCATTGGTTCAATATTTATAAAAGCCACAGAAAGAATGAACCACTTTCACTTTATAACTTATAACAAATTATGTTACGATAATAAAATAGCATCTACAAGCTCACCACAGGTCGCAATGTGACTCTTTGTGAGCTTGTAGATTGGCAATTTTTTTTCGTGACTCTTATGCTACGAAACAACGAATTTTACGAAAAAACACAAAACGTTGAAATATGCAGATGTTTGTTTGCCTGACACTGACACTATATCGTCTCTGTCGGGTGGAAACCTCAAATGTCCAAAACTGGATTCAAATTAAAATGTAGCAAAAGTAGCAGATCTACAAGCTCAAGCACAAAGCTTTCGAGCTTGTAGATCTGCTACTTTTGATGCTTTTGTGTGACGCTGTGGAATGATCAAGTAGAGTGTTAATTTACAAAAAAACAAAACAAGATATGACACAGTCATATTATATCAGGTTGCGGCATGGCTATTTTCAAATAGCCGACGGTTGAAAGTGCTCATGTTGCCCATAGCTGCTTCTTTTGGGCTTGTTTTCCTAGACCTGGTTGCTTATTTCTCTCACTAAACAGTTCATAGAGATACATACAGTGGCCGAACACAGTATTGCGGGTCGTCTTTAGATCCCATATTCTGAGAGGACATTGAGCCCTCATAGGCTAAATGACCAGCCAATGAGGAAAACGTCACACAAAAGTCACGCAAAATGGCCAGCCAGCCAATGAGGAAAAAGTCACTACTAGCTGGCGTGTAGATAGAGACCAGGTTTGGCAACCTGGTTAAAAAAACACCAAAAGTTGAAATATGGAGATAAGAGGTTTCTGCTTGACAGGAACGATATATTTGTGTGGCTTGCTGTCGACTAATTCCTGGAGCTGTGTTGTTTTTTGACTGAAATGAACTCCCGGGCAGTCGACTGATTCAACTGTGCATGAGAAAACACTGAACCCCATCTAAAGAAAAAACAAACAAAAGAAAATTGATTCTCTTTTGTTCCAACACTTACCTGGAAAACAGCAATTCAAGAATTTCTGTTATGGTTGTGTGTACGCTATAAATTCGATTTTGCTGACTCCAGAATTGTTTTGTTTTCTTTCTTTCTTTCTTTCTTTCTTTCTTTCTTTCTTTCTTTCTTTCTTTCTTTCTTTCTTTCTTTCTTTCTTTCTTTCTCCTTTTTCTTTTTAAGTAAAAGTATCAATACTGCAATAATTATAGAAATACTCTGTTACAAGTAAAAGTCCGGAATTCAAAATGTACTTGAGTAAAAGTACATCAAAATGTAGTTCAAGTACCAAAAGTAAAAGTAGGCTACTCATTATGAAAAATGTCCCATTTCAAGTTTTCAAATGTATAAACATATTTTGAAAATAGCAGATCTACAAGCTCACAATGCGTCGCATCACGACACATTGTGAGCTTGTAGATCGGCTATTTTTAAATGGCCGAAATGTATAGGGCTGAAGTGGTTAATGAATCTTTTGTAATAATAAAATAAATACAAAACAAATCTACAAAGTAACTAGTAACTAAAGATTTCAAATAATTGTAGTGGAGTAAAAGTACAGTATTTGCCTCTGAGATGCAGTGGAGTATAAGTAAAAGTACTGGAAATTGGAAATACTCAAATAAAATAAAAATACTCAGAATTGTACTTAAGTACAGTACGCTTTCTTTCTTTCTTTCTTTCTTTCTTTCTTTCTTTCTTTCTTTCTTTCTTCCTTTCTGTCTTTCTCTCTTTCTTTATTTTTACTTGTATGCGGGTCTCTCCAAAATGTGAGCTACAACGGAGCCTTTGAGCATTTTATTCACACCTGAGAGTATATGAAACACATTTTTTGTGTTCACACTTCAATGATTGCAGCATGAAATCAAGGGCTGGGGGCTGGGGGGGGAACAAAAACAATTGCTTTCTTATTTCTGCCTTGAAGAATGACACATATAACTGAACTATCCCACAGGCTTTTTGAAAACAGAAAAATGCAGTGGTGTATGCCTTTAATGAGTGAAATCATGGTGCAACCACGGTGCAAATCCAAAATGGAATGGAAAACTTTAAAGTGGGGCTTTCTTTGGCTTCTGTTTGATGGCCTTCTGAAGTTTATAAAAGCTGTGAAAGCCAGACAGTCAAAACCTCTTTCTTTCTAAACCACTTGAGCCCTATATTTTCTTTCTACTTAATTTCGTGGGCGACGCATTGTTAAACATGGTTAAACATAGTTACAAAGAAAATACACACATTTCTACCGCTGTCAGTTCGATTGCATGTTGGGTGAAAACAACTGTCCACTTCTTTCTTTTGCAACCTCCAGAGACAGGCGACAATTTAAAGGCCAACATGGCTGAGCAGATTCCACAGGCCATTATTAGCCCACATGTGAACCATAGTGTGGTGCAGACAGAATAGAAAAGCATTATGAGGGGTTTCAGAGCAGCTGTTCCATGTTTTGTTTGTACGCTCCGGAGTGGGCACATCATCAGATGTGCGATGTGGGGTGAAAATGGAGGGAAACAACACCAGTTGATGCTGCAAGAAGAAAAAAAACATTGTTTGACGATGGCCATAGAATAAAAAGAAGCCTTAAAGTCACCTGGTGGTGAAATGAAAAATATGTTTTTCACACTTTTAGAGCATGCCCGCGGTCATATTGAGGAGATGTCATTAGATGCCAAATAAATGTAGAACAAATCCATTTTTGTGTATTTTTATATCAAAAGTCCTCAAAACTCGAATATTTATGACTTCCTGTAAACGCAAGTGTACTGCGTGATTACCAGTGGTGTAAAGTAACTAAGTACAATACTTAGTGCAGTACTAAGTGGCCAATCCATCCACCACGGCTTGCCGACTCGGATGGGGTGACATCGGGCGCGGGTACTCGCTCGCTTGGGCGTGCCTCACAAGCAGTGGTGTAAAGTAACTAAGTACATTTAAATGGCGAATGGTAAATGGTGCACTTATTTTGCGCTTTAATCCAAAGCCCATTGATTGTGCATTACATTCAACCACACACTGAAGGCGGAGGAAACCATGCAAGGCACCAACCTGCTCAATTAGGGGTTCAGCGTCTTGCTCAAGGACACTTCGACACTAGCTCTGGGGGAGCCCGGGATCGAACTGGGAACCTCATCCGGCCACTCTACCCCTGAACCACTGCTCTACACTGCACTACATTTACTCAAGTACTGTACTTAAGTACAATTTTGAGGTACTTTTACTTTACTGAAGTATTTCCAATTGTCTATACTTTTACTTCTACTCCACTACATCTCAGAGGCAAATATTGTACTTTTACTCCACTACAATTATTTGAAAACTAATAGTTATATTTACTTTGCAGATATCAATTATTACATTATAAAACATACATTAACCACTTTATCCCTATTTTATACATAGGCTATTTGAAAATAGCCGATCTACAAGCTCACAACGCGTCACATCGCAACGTTGTGAGCTTGCAGATCTGCTATTTTCAAACATTTTAGTACTTTACTTTTGGTAATTTCTGTCTTTTACTTATAACAGAGTACTTCTACATTGCAGCATTGATAATTTTACTGAAGTAAAACATTTGAGTACTTTTCCCACCACTGCTCACAAGCCTCAAGACCTCGCTGTCGGCACGCCTGCCATGTTGTGTTAACAAAAACAAGCGTTTCTCTTTCCCAGACACATGCTTGGAAAAACACTCATATAGCCCTCTGTACGGTTAACTTAATGCAGGCACACAGAAACACCTAAACAACACATTGCCCACATTATGTTATTTACCTTCAGCATGCTGTTTATCCAGCTGGTAATAACTGGCATGATAAGCTTCATCTCCCTTTCTGCCAATCTTAAGTGGTGTTGTGTGTCATACTAATGTATTTTGTGGATTATATTAGACAACAACTAGACGGTTAATTTCGCGGATTTGGGTACTTTATATTGTTTTTTTTGTTACTTTATTTCGGGTTTAGGGTTAGGGTTAGGGTTAGGTTAGGTTTATGTTATTTAATTCTTTTTTTTTTGCGGTTAATTTTGTGGATTTGGGTACTTTATTTTCTTTTTTTTGTTACTTTAATTCGGGTTTAGGGTTAGGGTTAGGTTGTTTAATTCTTATTTTTTTCGATTGGGTGCCCCTGATTACTCAATAAAAATACCTTAAAATTATACTCGAGTACAGTACTTGAGTACATGTACAGTACTTAATGGTCGCAGCACAATTTACGGTACACTAATTTGACATAATAAGCCGTTATTACAAATAATGTGTTTCTTATTAGCAATAATGTTTTTTTATTAGGAAGAAACAAACGTTGTTATACCCTTATTTTCCACTATTATCCCTTAATTATGTTCTAATTAGAAATTGAATGAAACGTAACAAAAGGCGTTATTAGAAATGGTGTTCTCTGCTATTAGACAGAAACAAACAAACACAGTTATAGGCTAATTATGGAACATAATTCCTAGAGGCTAACAAAGCCTAATAAGACCTAACAAAGCCTAATAATATGTTATTTCCACTTACTTGACCGTCACATTACAACCCCACAACTACTAACTACACAATGTGATGTTAGGCTACTATTAGTCTACTGTAAGGGTTTCGTTAGAACAAATGTGTTCTTTATTAGGAGTTTATTTAATGTTATTTCCACTTACTTCAAGTTACTTTACATCTAATTACTGTACAACAGAACTGTACCGTAAATTGTACATCAGCCATTCTGGGCTAACTTCATGACCCATTATACTTCTGCCTACCTTTTTGCTTAATACAAATTATTATGTTGTTATTAGGAACACATTACCTCTCATTACTACAGAACTGTACCGTAAATTGTACACCAGCTATTCCGGGCTAACGTCATGACACATTATACTTCTGCCTACCTTTTTGCTTAATACAAATTAATATGTTGTTATTAGGAACACATTACCTCTCATTACTACAGAACTGTACCGTAAATTGTACACCAGCCAGTCCATGCTAACGTCATGAAAGGAGAATGCATGCTCGTTATATATCAGGTGAAGACAAAATAGCCTAAACACATAGTGGCTGGTTGCTGTATAGATCATAACATCAACTCGGAAAGCTTAATACATTGAAACAATTGCTGCAGCTTATTATTTTATTTTCACTCACTGCAAAATAAGCCATTTTGACAATGAAATCCAGTATTATGGACATATTTCTTTTAAGCTTTGCCACTCCAAGCACTTTAGGAAAAAAAATAATTAAGGACACTAAAACAAACCTTGACAATTAACAATAAAACATTTCTCTGACAAACGTTGAATAAAATATAAAACAAGTGTCCGAAAGTCTTTATATTCCAAAACGATCCCGGTGTTGCTTCTCACACTGGACATTAGCTCAGCTAGCATGAGGCTAACACCAGTGTAACTCGAGACGCGTGCTTACTACAGTAACGTTAAAACCAGGACTCGTCTTGACTCCAAACAGGATAAATATTAAACACTATCAATACAGATGAGTAAACTCATTCATCACTTATGCACTAAGTGGTACGATTGTCACGTAATGCTCCCGTTTACATACACATAATGAGTCCTTCAGACACATCAAAACCACTTCCTCTAAAATTGGCTAAGCGCACACACACATCCCAGCTCGTCCCGCCCCCCAACCAATCATATGCTTGGAAAAGTGATGGACCGTCATAAAGACCAATCAGTCAACAAGTTAGATAGCCCCTACGGAACCTCTCCCTCCGCTGTATAGCTCCGAGATGAGGTTCCTCGTTTCTCTGTGCCGTTTTAGCAGGACATTGTCGCACATTTTCCACTTTACATGTTTCTTACCCCTTTCTGCACATCGTATCCAAAAAGTAAAGGTTTTCTGCCATGCTCTCAGATGTTTTAAGTTCTAGCGCGCAATAAAAGCTATCCAAAAAAAAATGAAAAAAGTATTTAATTCGCCTCTGTCCTCATCCGGTTACATGTTTTTAAGACATTGCGCAAGAGTTGCGCCCGTAGACATAACATTGCTGATTCCCCTACTGGTCAAATGTTGAATTGCATCTTCTAATGCAAAATATTATGGAACCGGCTGAGGACAGAGGTGAATTAAATACTTTTTTCAACTCGTTGGATAGCTTTTATTGTGCGCTTTTAAGTGCTTGGAGTGGCAAAGCTTAAAAGAAATATGTCCATAATACTGGATTTCATTGTCAAAATGGCTTATTTTGCAGTGAGTGAAAATAAAATAATAAGCTGCAGCAATTGTTTCAATTTATTAAGCTTTCCGAGTTGATGTTATGATCTATACAGCAACCAGCCACTAGGATGTGTTAGGCTATTTTGTCTTCACCTGATATATAACGAGCATGCATTCTCCTTTCATGACGTTAGCATGGACTGGCTGGTGTACAATTTACGGTACAGTTCTGTAGTAATGAGAGGTAATGTGTTCCTAATAACAACATATAAAATGTTATTAAGCAAAAAGGTAGGCAGAAGTATAATGTGTCATGATGTTAGCACGGAATTGCTGGTGTACAATTTACGGTACAGTTCTGTAGTAATGAGAGGTAATGTGTTCCTAATAACAACACAATAATTTGTATTAAGCAAAAAGGTAGGCAGAAGTATAATGGGTCATGAAGTTAGCCCAGAATGGCTAATGTACAATTTACGGTACAGTTCTGTTGTAATTAGATGTAAAGTAACTTGAAGTAAGTGGAAATAACATTAAATAAAGGCCTAATAAAGAACACATTTGTTCTAACGAAACCCTTACAGTAGACTAATAGTAGCCTAACATCACATCGTGTAGTTAGTAGTTGCGGGGTTGTAATGTGACGGTCAAGTAAGTGGAAATAACATATTATTAGGCTTTGTTAGGTCTTATTAGGCTTTGTTAGGTCTTATTAGGCTTTGTTAGCCTCTAGGAATTATGTTCCATAATTAGCCTATAACTGTGTTTGTTTGTTTCTGTCTAATAGCAGAGAACACCATTTCTAATAACGCCTTTTGTTACGTTTCATTCAATTTCTAATTAGAACATAATTAAGGGATAATAGTGGAAAATAAGGGTATAACAACGTTTGTTTCTTCCTAATAAAAAAACATTATTGCTAATAAGAAACACATTATTTGTAATAACGGCTTATTATGTCAAATTAGTGTACCGTAAATTGTGCGGCGACCTTGTCTTGGTTTCAGAGAGCAGAGCATGGTGGTAAATATGAACTTTTGCCCCAAACTTTAAGTCTTTATATTCCATATGTCCACGTCCGTGTGTAGCAGCCTTGTTTACCTTGCACTAACGTAGGCTTTACGTCGTCAAGCAAGCGGCCACAGAAGTCTGTTTCCTTTCAAAGCGATGTGCATTTCAAAATAAGAGTTTTTTTTAAAAATCTATACTTGAAAAGTGTTATAATTCAACACACGTTTTATTTTGAAATACTACTGGAAATAGAAGTAGCCTGGTAGCCTAGTTGAAACTACTTCACACGCTATTTTTTCCTGGACTGGGACCAAAATTCAGTCCTGACACTTTGGTCCGGACCAAACGTAACTAATAATTTGGCTGCGCGACCCGTAAATGACCGTAATAATCCTAAAACGGGAGCGAAAATATTATTATTTTTTGGACAATCTGAAGAGCGTTCCCACACGTGTTCACAGCGTTCCCCCGCAACGGTTGCTATGGGAACGCCGTTCCCAAGCGTGCAACGCCATTTCCACCACTAACAGAATGGTTACTACTTGGTTTCTACTCTGTTGCGTTCAACAACGTGGTTGACCGCCACCCAGTGAAATTTGCTTCTCATTTGCATGAAGTTAAAGGACAACTTCACCCAGCCATTTTCAACCGACTGTATCTTTATATAATTGGTCCTCAAAATCGGCAAAGCAACTTGTAACTAAAGTTTTCAAATAATGCTTGTGGAGTAAAAAGTACAATATTTGCCTCTGAGATGTAGTGTAGTAAACGTAAAAGTACCGAAAATTGGAAATACTCCAGTAAAGTAAAAGTACCTCAAAATTGTACTTAAAGGGATATTTCACAAAAACAAATACTTTTTTTCTATCGATTAGTCACCCCATGGATATTTTTCTTTTTTTGTCGCATTCGTAAGCCAATAATTTGATGACTAGCGGACCCGTAGGCAGCGGTTCCAGTAGGAGACACAAAGGAGAGTCTTTGTGTCTCCTACCGGAACCACTGCCGGTCATCAAATTATTTGCTTAGAAATTCTGCGAAGAAATTAGTTTCCATGGGGTGACTAATCGATAGAAAAAAAGTCATTTTGGCGGTGAACTATCCCTTTAAAGGTAGGGTAAGTGATTTGCGTTGGTTACAATAATTGTTAAATAGCTCTATATTCTGATAGTACTCATTGCTATAGAGTGTTTGTTCAGTATTAGGAGTCTCCTTGTCTCTCCACCTCTTTATTAAACAGAAAATGCATTTTCGTTTCAGTTTCAGTTTCATTTCGAATTTTATCCAACCAGGACAGAGAACTCAATCAGGATACAGATTAAACAAGTGAAATTGGAAGTGATGACACTAAGAAATGAGCAGACAAAATTGGAACTGGAACACTATACAAATTAAGCTTAAAAATTTGTACTTTCTCCTGATTGGCTGAGATTTTGACACCTACTGAAAAATGTATTTTCTGTTTATTAAAGAGCTGGAGAGACAGGGAGACATCTGTTACTGAACAAACACTCTATAGCAGTGATTACTATCAGAATATAGTATTTTAACCTTTTAACAAAATACTTTTTGTTTTAACCAAAAAATATCACTTACCCTACCTTTAAGTACAATACTTGAGTAAATGTTCCCAGTTACTTTCTACCACTGGTTAAAATGCATTCACACTGGATGAGATGCAATAAAATAATCACATTCCTTGAATCAGGGGGAACCGTGTCACTTTATTCAAGGGACATTTTGGAAAAAGGTCACGGAAGCCTCTGCAATCTGTAAGACACCAGTGTGTTTGTTAAGCAGGCTAAAATAAGACAGGACATGTGCTCTAAACCAGAGAGCCTATTCTCTTTCACTAGTCCATTCATTTGATTTGTTTTTATTGACACAAAATTGCATATACATGAACATGTAGCTTAAAGTTGTACAATGCAAATTCACAACTAACGATTTTTAGCAACCTCTGCTGGTCACTACCGTCACTGCATACCATTTCCGTAATCCTCGATTACCCAGAATTCCATTCGTTTTCACCGGAAGCCGGAAGCGTTTCAAAAAGCGATCTTTTAATTGTTTTATACTATCTACGGATCGTTTCTCTTAGCCAGTGGAGCATTAGTTACCATGAGCTGTGCTTTATTTTTCTGTTCTTTTTCGATCTTCTAATCCTACATTATCTTAAAATCAGCGTGAGGTTCCTTTTTGTTAATAGCGCGGTAGTTCCTGGCCAAACAGGAAACCGTTGCGGTAGTTCCTGAGGACGTCGGCCACGACGTCATGACGTTGGCCAGGAACGTCATTTTCCCGGGAAAGTCCCCCCCGTACACGTTCAATAGAAAATATATAAATAAAAGGCTTCCGGGGGTGAAATTCACGGAGTGGGTGTTGTGAAACTTTTGCCACTCGCAAAAGATATACAATTTAACTTTAGTTTTGTTGAAAACGTTACCTAGTATTACTTTAACATACTGTATCTGCCAAAAGGATAAAACACAAAAAAAGACAGAGAGCTTATTTCCATTGTTTATATCTCAGGACATTCACACACACACACACACACACACACACACACACACACACACACACACACACACACACACACACACACACACACACACACACACACACACACACACACACACACACACACACACGCTGAACAAAATTATTCTCCAACTGAATCCTGATGTTGTTTAGTTCGCTGTTGAAAATCCCTTGAGTTGAGCATTATTCAAAAGACTCGATTTGAGTGTGTATCACTCTATTCATATTGTATGGCTTGCTGTTGCATTTATGCATTGGCTTTATATTGAATTGAGTTTCTCAAAAGAAAAGCGTGCCTTTTGTAAATAAACCTTTTGTAAACTCCTACTATGCATCTGGACTGATTCCCACGCATGCAGGCAACCTTGAATAATAGACAAACAAACATACCACTGTCAACATGCTGGGTTACTGATGCAGAAGTTCCACTACACTGAGAAATTCAGTCCCTCAGGACTCTATGCCAATGTATTTTCAATGTTCTGTTATTGTGAGGAAAGCTTTAGCTGAAAATAGCCGATCGGCAAGCTCACAACGCGTTGCAGCTCAATGCATCACATCACAACAAGTAAGCTTGTAGATTGGCTATTTTCGCTATTAATACTTAGCCTTGTGTAAAATATATTCATATGTATTGATGTGTTGTGTCACTGCAAAACTGTGGAATAACATTTGAATACAAAACAAATAATAAAAAATTGATTTATTTTTACGGGGCCAGAGCTCAGCTCTGGACCTGTTTTATTATTCCCTGTATTCTGTTTCTTCTGCCACTTTTCGCAGTTCTGGGTGAACCGTGCTGTCGCTTTTTACGAAACTCGGCCATATGGTAGATGGTCATGAAAAACTATCAAGAAATAAATCTCACAATCTTTCGTCAAAAGGTGGCGCTATAGCACTCAATTGAAAATGCCAACTTTGAACAGGTACAACTCATGCCCTGTTTGACCTACAGCCATAAAACTTCAATACACACATGCGTCTACTCATGATGAACAACTTTAACCCTCTGACTTTTGACCTCTGACCTTTAGATCTCCCACCATTTTGAATTATATGAAAAACAGTTAAAACCTATCTCCTCCTGGGATTTTTGAGTAATCTGCACGAAACGTTTTACACATGAACTTTGGACCTATGCTGACAAACTGATACAAAAGATTTTCCATAAGTGAAAAAATGAAGCTTTAATGAGCCAATGAATATTGCAGTTTTATGACAATTATTCATCTGCCCCTAACACATACATGCAGACTCACATTTCTTTGAAAACTTTACGTTAATGTTGAGGGTCATTCCAAATATTACTGAAACCAATCTTACTCCAATTGGTCAAAGGGGGGCGCTATAGCGATTTTTTGAAAGTGCAAACTTTAAACAGGCAAAAGTCATGCCTCGTTTGGCCGACAGCCATTAAACCTGCTTATACATGTGCCTTGACTCATGAGGAACACATGTATCACGTTGACCAGTAAGCTCCGCCCTTAGATTGTCCGCAATTTTGAGCAGTTTGAAAAACACTTAAACCCAGGATTTTTCAGCTATTTGCGTGAAACTGTATCATCTGTGTGATCTCCTTTTTCACAGGTTCTTGTCTGTTGCTCCAATGGCTTCTCCCTTAAAGGGGTAGTTCACCCCCCAAATAACTTTTTTTCTATTGATTACTCACCCCATGGAGCCTTGAATTCATGGATATTTTTTTGTTTTTGTCGCATTCCTTCCTTTATTATTTGATTATAATAAATTTAGCCCCATTGATTCCGGTAGGAGACACAAATGCATTTGTGTCTCCTACCGGAATCAATGGGGACACATTTATTATAATCAAATTATTGGCTTAGGAATGTGACAAAAACAAAAAAATATCTATGAATTCAAGGCTCCAGATGGTCAGTAATCAATAGAAAAAAAGTTATTTTGGGGGTGAACTACCCCTTTAAACGTGTGCCTCACAACCTGAAGGTTGCCAGTTCAAGCCTCACTTGATGCGGACTTCATTAAAGTTCCATTGCACACAACATGATTGTGTCAATTAATATGCAATTGTTAAACATAACCTGAAATACTTATTTGAGAGGGTATGTTTTTGCAATGTATGACATACTTCATTCTGAAAATAGCCGATCTACAATCTCAAAACTTTTCAGATAGCAACGTGTTTCTGAGCTTGTAGATCGGCTGCTTTCACTGGTTCACTTTTATCTTCAACAGACAACCTCAGCCTGGATAAAGCTATAGCACTATAGGTAATGTTGCAGCCTGTCAATCCGAAGGTTGAGGGTTCGATTCCTGTTAATGGCAATAGGTTGACACGTCCAATCAATCCATTCTGCTTCCATCCTTCTCTCTCTTCAATCTATTGTTTCCATGTCTCTCTCTCTTCAATCTATTCCGTTTCCATGTCTCTCTCTCCGCCCTTAGATTGTCCGCAATTTTGAGCAGTTTGAAAAACACTTAAACCCAGGATTTTTCAGTTATTTGCGTGAAATGGTATCATCTGTCTGACCTCCGTTTTCACGGTATCAGGTCTGTTGGTCCAATGGCTTCCCGCTTAAGTGAATGTTTCACAACATCAAGGTTGCCGGTTCAAGCCTCACTTGGTGGAGACTTCATTTAAAGTGCATTGCAAACAACAAGACTGTATTAATGAATACATATGCAATTGATAAAGATAACATGAAATGCTTATCTGAGAGGGTCTGTTTTTGCAATGTATGACATACTTCATTCTGAAAATAGCCGATCTACAATCTCAAAACTTTTCAGATAGCAACGTGTTTCTGAGCTTGTAGATCGGCTGCTTTCACTGGTTCAGTTTTATCTTCAACAGACAACCTCAGCCTGGTCAAAGCTATAGCACTATAGGTAGTGTTGCAGCCTGTCAATCCAAAGGTTGAGGGTTCGATTCCTGTTAATGGAAATAGGTTGACACGTCCAATCAATCCATTCTGCTTCCATCTTTCTCTCTCTTCAATCTATTGTTTCCATGTCTCTCTCTCTTCAATCTATTCCGTTTCCATGTCTCTCTCTCCGCCCTTAGATTGTCCGCAATTTTGAGCAGTTTGAAAAACACTTAAACCCAGGATTTTTCAGTTATTTGCGTGAAATGGTATCATCTGTCTGACCTCCGTTTTCACAGTATCAGGTCTGTTGGTCCAATGGCTTCCCGCTTAAGTGAATGTTTCACAACATCAAGGTTGCCCGTTCAAGCCTCACTTGGTGGAGACTTCATTTAAAGTGCATTGCAAACAACAAGACTGTATTAATGAATACATATGCAATTGATAAAGATAACATGAAATGCTTATCTGAGAAGGTCTGTTTTTGCAATGTATGAAATGCTTCATTCTGAAAATAGCCGATCTACAATCTCAAAACTTTTCAGATAGCAACGTGTTTCTGAGCTTGTAGATCGGCTGCTTTCACTGGTTCAGTTTTATCTTCAACAGACAACCTCAGCCTGGTCAAAGCTATAGCACTATAGGTAGTGTTGCAGCCTGTCAATCCGAAGGTTGAGGGTTCGATTCCTGTTAATGGCAATAGGTTGAGATGTCCAATCAATCTATTCTGCTTCCATCTCTCTCTCTCTTCAATCT
This sequence comes from Gymnoscopelus braueri, assembly GCF_963280865.1. NCBI lineage: Eukaryota > Metazoa > Chordata > Actinopteri > Myctophiformes > Myctophidae > Gymnoscopelus > Gymnoscopelus braueri. The sequence goes on along the minus strand of NC_137616.1, from coordinate 5,773,105 downwards.
ATTATGTTTCCATGTCTCTCTCTCTCTCAATTAATACATGTGCAACTGTTAAAGGTAACATGAAATGCTTCTTGGAGAGAGTATGTTTTTGCAATGTATGACAAACTTCATTGTGAAAATAGCCGATCTACAATCTCACAACTTTTCAGATAGCAACGTTTTGTGAGCTTGTAGATCGGCTACTTTCACTAGTTTTCGTTCCGAGGAGACACAAAAATGCCTTTATTGGTAAATGGTTTTTGAACCAGTGATCTAGAGTAGTTCGGGACACAGAGGCTTGGTTCATAATGGACGGAAATACTTATAAATATCAACAGACACTACCAGTAATTGTGTCAATTAATACATATGCAATTGATAAAGATAACCTGAAATGCTTATTTGAGAGGGTATGAAGTATGTATGACATACTTCATTCTGAAAATAGCCGATCTACAATCTCAAAACCTTTCAGATAGCAACGTTCTTTTTGAGCTTGTAGATCGGCTGCTTTCACTGGTTCACTTTTATCTTCAACAGACAACCTCAGCCTGGACAAAGCTATAGCACTATAGGTAGTGTTGCAGCCTGTCAATTCGAAGGTTGATGGTTCGATTCCTGTTAATGGCAATAGGTTGAGATAATCAATCCATTCTGCTTCTCTCTCTCTCTCTCTCTCAGTTCAAGCCTCACTTGATGCAGACTTCATTTAAGTTGCATTGCACACAACATGATTGTTGCGAACGCGGAAGGAGGCCTCCGACCAAGTGGAGCTTACTATATCACTGTGCTTGGGTTGTGTGTGTGTCTGTCCCTTATTTATGGTCTTTCCGTGTGTGTTCACGCTCTCATTGGCTCGCGCCCCCATGTGACTCGAAACTCCGTGCTGAAATGCCAGCAGCTGCACTGCCTGTATACAGCCGGCAGAGTGCGGCAGAGTGCACTACTACAGTGTGGTTGAAATATAGCAATCTCAGTCAATCTGCGTTCGCTTCCAGCGTTCGCGCGTCTTACTTGTGTCAATTAATGCAAGTGCACTTGTTAAAGATAACCTGAAATGCTTATTTGAGAGTATGTCTTTTCAATGTATGACATACTTCATTCTGAAAATAGACAATCTACAATCTCAAAACTTTTCAGATAGCAACGTGTTTCTGAGCTTGTAGATCGGCTGCTTTCACTGGTTCAATTTTATCTTCAACAGACAACCTCAGCCTAGACAAAGCTATAGCACTATAGGTAGTGTTGCAGCCTGTCAATCCAAAGGTTGAGGGATCGATTCCTGTTAATAGCAATAGGTTGAGACGTTCAATCAATCCATTCTGCTTCCATCTTTCTCTCTCTTCAATCTATTATGTTTCCATGTCTCTCTCTCTTCAATCTATTCCTTTTCCATGTCTCTCTCTCCGCCCTTAGATTGTCCGTAATTTTTTGAGCAGTTTGAAAAACACTTAAACCCAGGATTTTTCAGTTATTTGCGTGAAATGGTATCATCTGTTTGACCTCCGTTTTCACTGGATCAGGTCTGTTGGTCCAATGGCTTCCCGCTTAAGTGAATGTTTCACAACATCGAGGTTGCCGGTTCAAGCCTCACTTGGTGGAGACTTCATTTAAAGTGCATTGCAAACAACAAGACTGTATTAATGAATACATATGCAATTGATAAAGATAACATGAAATGCTTATCTGAGAAGGTATGTTTTTGCAATGTATGATGAAATTCTGAAAATAGACGATCTACAATCTCACAACTTTTCAGATAGCAACGTGTTTCTGAGCTTGTAGGTCGGCTGCTTTCACTGGTTCACTTTTATCTTCAACAGACAACCTCAATCTGTACAAAGCTATAGCACTATAGGTAGTGTTGCAGCCTTTCAATCCAAAGGTTGAGGGTTCGATTCTTGTTAATGGCAATAGGTTGAGATGTCCATTCAATCCGTTCTGCTTCCATCTCTCTCTCTCTTCAGTCTATTATGTTTCCATGTCTCTCTCTCTCTCTTCAATCTATTCCGTTTCCATGTCTCTCTCGCTCTCTCTCTCTTCAATCTATTCAGTTTCCATGTCTCTCTCTCTCTTCAATCTATTCCGTTTCCAAGTCTCTCTCTCTCTCTTTCTCTTCAATCTATTCAGTTTCTCTCTCTCTCTCTCTCTCTTTCTCTTCAATCTATTCCGTTCTCTCTCTCTCTCTCTCTCTCTCTCTCTCTCTCTCTCTCTCTCTTCAATCTATTCCGATTCTCTCTCTCTCTCTCTTTCTCTTCAATCTATTCCGTTTCTCTCTCTCTCTCTCTCTTTCTCTTCAATCTATTCCGTTTCTCTCTCTCTCTCTTTCTCTTCAATCTATTCCGTTTCTCTCTCTCTCTCTTTCTCTTCAATCTATTCCGTTTATCTCTCTCTCTCTTCAATCTATTCCGTCTCTCTCTCTCTCTCTCTTCAATCTATTCCGTCTCTCTCTCTCTCATAATTATGTTCTTTTAGAAAGTGAGCAACAGCAACAGTCCACCTGGCCTATTCCCATGGATTGGATCTACCCACCTCACCTGCTGTCATTCCCTCTCAATCCATAATCACACCTGCCCTCACTCACTCCTCATTAGTCTCTCTCTCTCTCTCTCTCTCTCTCTCTCTCTCTCTCTCTCTCTCTCTCTCTCTCTCTCTCTCTCTCTTTTCCCTGGCCCCGCTTATCGCTGTATTACAGCTATATTTTTATTTGTATTTGCCCATTGGTGTGCCTCGGGCACTGACAGTTTGAAAACCACTGATATACTGTATTATAAAAAAATAATGCAAATAATCTCTCCAGAGTTATAATAAAGCTGGCATCATTTGTTGCTCTTCTATACCCATGGAAGAGTGATTAGAATTCTGAGTCCACCAAACTGAATACCCAGCCATGTAAATCAAATCTGCTAGCTTATCCCATTCAATCCGGGAACGCATCTGTGTCATTTTAAGATTTCTTTGGCTCATAGAGCTTGCATATCTGCTATTTTTGAAACATCGTGAAAATGTGTCCAAATCTTTGAATACATATATATTTTTAAACAACATTTTTAACTCAAATCTTTGCTGGGGGTCCCTGGAACTAAATGTTTTGAGATGGGGGTCCGTGGCCAAATACATATCATTTTGGGGGTCCTTGACATGTAAAAGTTTTGAGCACCACTGATACAGCAACAATAGTTATTTTTTTCAAAAAACTGTTAGGATTTAGAAGACATTTGTCAAATGTTTGACAAATGAACATTTGACAAATGACAATGAAAAATATAAAAAATATATATTCAAAGATTTGCAGAAATGTTCACGATTTTTCCAAAAATAGCAGATCTACAAGCTATATGAGCTTGTAGATCTGCTATTTTTAAATAGCCAAAGACATCTAAAATGACAGAAAAGCGTTCCCGGATCGAATGGGTTATATGAGGCAGACGCAACAACAATTTTGAGAGCAATATGCAATATTCATTGTTCATCAATAATTAATTTGTTTGCTCGCAACTCGGCAGAAAGTGATTGTGGCCTTTTTTCATTTTGGTCGCGTCTCTGCAGTGTGTGGGTGCAAATTCTCTCTTGCTGCATTTAGCCCTCTCACTCCTGGAACTCATCTGTGACACTTTAGATTTCTTTGGCTATTCAAAAAATAGCAGATCTACAAGCTCATAGCGCAGCACCGAGTGCCGCGCTATGAGATTGTAGATCTGCTATTTTTGTAAAATCGTGAAAATGTGTGCAAATCTTTGAATATATGTATTTTTGAAGCGAACATTTGTAACTCAAATCTTTGCTTTTGGGGGGGTCCCTGGAACAAAATATTTGACAAATGTTCACTTTGAAAACGATTTAAAAACAAATAGCGGATCTACAAGCTCGTAGCGTGGCACTCGGTGACGGGCTATGAGCTTGTAGATCTGCTTATTATCTTGAAAATGTGTGTAAATCTTTTAATCTTTTTAAAGCGAACATTTGTAACTCAAATCTTTGCTTCTGAACAAAATATTTTACAAATGTTCGCTTTAAAAACTATTAAAAAAATTGAGCAAATCTGCAAGCTCATAGCACTCGGTGCCGCGCTATGAGCTTGTATCTGCTATTTTTTTTTATATAACCAAAGAAATCTAAAATGACAGAGACGCGTTCCCGGGATTGAAGGGGTTAAATTTCATTCACATACAGACAGTTTGCCACTTTAGCCCACACTTCATTGCATTCTGTTATTGCTCGTGGCCTCCTCCGCTCTGCCTTTAGAAAGAGCTCGTTTTTAAAAAAAAAAATCTGCCATTCACTCTGAACAACACTGAGGATCTAGCTGCCACAGAAAAAGGAAAATAATTATACCGTAATTGCGTCTGTCTTATGAAACACCTAATTATCACCATCATGCAGTACCTTTCACGGGTACAAACATTCATTCACTAATGGCTTTGAAAGGTAGTTTGCTGTAGTGGTGGAAAGTAAGTACATTTACCTCCAATTTTCAATACTTTATCTTCTACTCCACTACATCTCAGAGGCAAATATTGTACTTTTCCTACAATTATTTGAAAACTTTAGTTACTAGTTACTTTGTAGATTTAGATTATTATTTCTAAATATACATTCAGTGCCATCTTAACGGAAGGGCTTTAGGTACTGAAGCACAGGGCACCAAAAGGCGTGGAGAAAGTGAAAGAAGACAGAAAACTATCGCCGAAAAGCACCAACATTTTGAAGCAGTGGCTGATGAAGGAGTGCCAAAGCGGTGAAACCCCCCCACGCACCACAAAGGGTTAATCCGGCCCTGCATACATTATACATACACTTGTAGATCGGCTATTTTCAAAGATGTGTATGCATTTTGAAAACTTGGGACAAATGGGACATTCTGCATAATGAGCACCTTCTACTTTTGGTACTTTAAGTACAGTTTGATCCCAGTACTTTTCTATTTTTACTCAAGTAAATGTTGAATTCTGGACATTTACTTGTAACAGAGTATTTCTACATTGCAGTATTGATTATTTTACTTAAGTAAAACAAATTGAGTACTTCCACCACTGGTTTGCTGCTTGTTGGAGGAAACTGTGTCATGTAGTATTGATGCAAGGTTAGCCAGGGTACAAACCCCCCCCAAAAAAGTAAGTTTCCTATACTGGAACGAAGCCAGTACTGTAGTTGGATTTCCAGCCTTGTGTCTGGGACGGTGTGTGAGGTTCTGTTCTCTCTCCTTGCGGATTTGTTTTCCTGCCTCTGGTGCAGCCAAGAGAGATAATCACACCTTCTCACACTCCTGCCAAGTGGATGGGAAAAGACTATACGGCAAAATCGCATTTCTTTTTTTGCAATCAGAAAGAGTGTAGAATAGTATAATAGTATATATAGAATAGTGTAATACAGTACGGTAAGTGCCTGCAACAAATTAAAAACTTGTGACGAACTGCTACTGCAAATAGAGTTACACCCTGACGTAATATGATTTATTATGTATAGTAGTCGCTTTCGTGGCGGAAACCTTGTATGTCCAAAACTGTTATTTTGTCAGGAAAATCGGAGAAATAAACCGTGTACCAATGGATCTAATGTAGTTATTATTTATAGTCACAAACTCTTGTTAATACCTTTTATTGGTTACTATTTCAAGGTCACTTAACCACTTTCTTTCTTTTATATAAATCCACCCTAAAAACCCACCTCTTCTCCATTCTGCTCAGTCTGAGGGCAATATATGCACAGCAACCATATTATCACTTCATTCACAGGTGTTACCAATGATACTAATGAAGGCTCTGTTCCATTTAGTGTAGCTGGTTGTAGCTGAGTGTAGTAGATTGTTTCAATTGCTATAAAAAAAAGATATATGTTTGGGCTTTTTATGCCTTTATTGATTGGATAGTAGTTTGACAGGAAATGGGGAGAGAGAGAGATGGGGAGTGACACGCAGAAAAAGACCATCGGGATCGGGACTCGAACCCGCGACACGCTGTCAGGCTACATTGAGCCTAGGTGCCCGGACCGCTACGCCAGCTGTCCGGGCCCTTAACCACTTTCAACCTGGCTATTTTGGGCATGTCATTATAGGCAAAAGGTTTCAAAATATTTCCAAAAATTGCAGATATACAAGCTCACAAGCTCATATACATATAAAAGTATAAAATAAGACATTCATTAATGAAAAAACATTAAAGGTTCTATGACATTAATTTTCACTTTTTTATATTTTATGTTTTTTGGGGGGTTTTATGACCTCAATTATACCCCAAAAACCTGAACTTTGAACATTCAGTGGATTTTCTGTGGTCGGTTTTTTTTTTGAATAATTAGGCTGAAAGGTAATTTGGGATTGGCCCCTTGACTTTGATGTCAAATCACTTAATCCCACCCCCTCTCCTCCCCGCCCCTCCCCTCCCCTATCATTTCCTTTAAGGGGTGGAGCAGAGGCGATGATTGACAGGCAAAATCCCTCAACAGCGACACCCGCAGGCAAAGATTACTTTTGACATTGCAGTTGAAAAGGCTTTAGAAATGTGAGAGAAAAACACCTGCAATGGCTCACTGGAGTGGAATTTTCAGTTAAAACTTTGTATACACGTTAGAAGGACCATGACAAAGACTTTTAATGTGTTGTAAAACTGAATGTCATGAAACCTTTAAAAAAGAGGACATTTTGGGGATATAAGGTTTCTGCCCGACAGTAACTGAATATGTTCCATAGGCTTAAATGACTATTTGACAAATGTCTGAATGGATTCTATCTATCAGTAAACATGTTCAAGATAACCATGGGTTCCTGCGGATCCCTCAAGCCCGTAATCTCTCAAGACAGATGTTCTTCTTCTTTTTTAACCGAATGGATTCCCAGATTGCTCGATCAGCCCTTATAAGGTCACGTACTCTCATACGGCACAAACATCTCCAACTGTTGCGTCAGGAATTCAAACATAAAAAAATGAACAAGATAACAGATGATTATGTGACCAGTTAGTAATGTCACAATAAAAGATTTGGTTAGTTGTTATATTGGGCTGCATGTGCAGGCTCAATGCAGCATGCCATGTTAACCCGTTAAGACCGGGAACGCATCAGTGTAACCACTTTAACCATCATTTTATACGTATGGGCTCTTTTTTATATTAATGTAATATTATTATTATTAATAATATAACACAGGTTGAGAATCACTGTGATAGGCTATATACTGAGCATCCCAGGTCTTGAAAGTAAATCCTTGTACCAGGACACTAGCTGGAGCACTCATCCAATGTCATTCCGACTATAGCCTCGGAAACCCATGCCTTTTTTTTTTTTTCAAAAGATGCATGCACCTCATGATACTTAAGTACCACAAAGCTTCAGACAAACTGGTCAGGTTACTACTTGGCCCCACACCCAGAACTCACCTACAGTGGTGGAAAGTAACTAAGTACATTTACTTAAGTACTGTACTTAAGTACAATTTTGAGGTATTTGTACTTTACTGGAGTATTTCCAATTTCCAATACTTTTACTTCTACTCCACTACATCTCAGAGGCAAATATTGTACTTTCACTACAATTACTTGAAAACTTTAGTTACTAGTTACTTTTCAAATATAAATTATGATATTACGAAACATACATTAACCACTTTAGCCCTATTTTATACATACTGTAGGCTATTTGAAAATAGCAGATCTACAAGCTCACAACGCGTTGCTTTGCGACGCGTTGTGAGCTTGTTGATCGGCTATTGTCTAACATTTTGGTACTTTTACTTTTGGTACTTTAAGTACATTTTGATGCCAATACTTTTGTACTTTTACTCACTTAAATGTAGAATTCCGGACTTTTACTTGTAACAGAGTACTTCAACAGTGCAGTATTGATACTTTTATTTTACTTTTAAGTAAAACATTTGAGTACTTTTTCCACCATTGCTCACCTAACCCCTGCTCATTATGCTAGGTTGGAGATGGCTCTGGGTAGAAGACAGAGTAAAGCACCTGGCCCATTGAGCTTGCAGATCTGTAAATCATCATTATGAGGTTTCCACCCGACGAGACGATATGCAGACTGATATATGTAGTAGAGTGTAAACCGGCCTTCAGCAGTGACTATCTTCTGGATGAATATGTACAGTGTGTAGTCGTTATATTCATATTCACTGTTGATAGCGTGTACTGACAGTAGGCTGTATCAACAACCAATATTATGAATAGGAGTGAATATAAATCTCCCAACAGGCTATCTAGTTCTAGTCACCTGTCATGGTTCTGCAGCGTATCGCTGTGTGTGTGTGTGCGTGTGTGTGTGTGTGTGTGTGTGTGTGTGTGTGTGTGTGTGTGTGTGTGTGTGTGTGTGTGTGTGTGTGTGTGTGTGTGTGTGTGTGTGTGTGTGTGTGTGTGTATGTGTGTGTGCTTGCTCGTGGGGTGGGGGGTGGGGGGAGCAGGTGTGTGTGTGTTATGGTGAAGGGCCCATCTGTTTGTGGCAGATCGTTTGGTCTTTCACATCGTCTCTGTCGGGTGGAAATAACCTTGTATGTCAAAAACGGTTACTGTTCATCTTCACCTAAAACGAAGATACAAAAATAAAGGGCAGATCTACAAGCCTCACATCATATCGCATAGCGACGTGTTGTGAGCTTGTAGATCCGCAAGTTTTCTTGCTACTTTTGTGCGTCACTAGTATGAAAAATAAATGAAATATAGAGATACAAGGTTTCTGCTCGACGGCGACGATACGTATATGCATCAGCCCAGTCCAATATGGACTAGTTGTGCGGTTGGCGGCTAGGGACGCCTAGACGTTAACTCTCCATCTGTCTGTTGAAGATAAGTCTCTGCTCGGGTTCCTCCCCTCACTCTCTCTCTCCCCCCTCAACCATCCCTAGTGCCCTATAATGGACTATAATACAGCCTCTCATATCCAAGATGTCTTGTGTAATACCACCTCAGCGGCCTGAGACTTGAGTGCTACCCAATCACGGCGCTTATTTGCCGCGCCGAGGTTGCCATTCAACATAAGAAATAAGGCTTATAAGTGCATTACGCCGTTGGATAAGCACTCGGGTCGGGGCATTATCTAGTTGAAGCCGTTTCCAGTAAACAACATTTTGTATCATACAGTCCACGATGTGCGTTGGAGGATATGAACGGGACAATTTTGCTGTCGAGGGAGAGAGCTAGCGCCCGCCGACAAGTCTTCAAAAAGCACCCCGAGACTTCTTCAAGTATAAGAGAAGACTTCCAAAGTTGTGTGTGTGTGTGTGTGTGTGTGTGTGTGTGTGTGTGTGTGTGTGTGTGTGTGTGTGTGTGTGTGTGTGTGTGAGAAGGGGTTTTTGGGTTTGCTGAATTTAACTAACACAGCTTTCTGCTCTGTTTGGCATAACACATGAATAAATACAAAACGGAGCACCGTGTATTTTTTTTTCTTTTCGTCTCACCGCCATCAAAAAGCCCAGCCATATGACGATAGCCAATAGCCACCTGTGGGAAAAGAGCCCGTTGGTTGCACTGCCGAACGCCCCCCCCCCCCCC
>NC_137616.1:5738638-5758638 GCF_963280865.1 Gymnoscopelus braueri | reverse complement strand
TGCCAGACTCCTTCCTGAAATCAAACGGAAATTTGATTTTCCGGAGGGAGGGGCTTTACCAGGCTAATACAAACATACAGTACCCATACAGTAGTTATCCTGACAAACCAGGCCATTGAGAGAGATACAGATTATAGTAAAACAAAGAAAAAGGAAAGAAAACAAACTCATCTTTAATTCATAAAGTGGGGGTGGGGAGGGGGAGGTTTTGCCTTCCGTTTTAAGCAATATAAGACGCCTGGCCAAAAGGGTTTTAAAACTAAAAACCCATTCTATTTTATTTTTTTGCGGGATTCAGTGCTTTTGTGTTGCATATTAAGGGAGAGGCATCCTACTCAGCGCTAGTGCTTTATACCACAGCCAGCAGAGCCCAATCACCCGCAGAGAGGCAGGCCTCAGTCCAAATATAAAAACAAAAAGGCAAGATCTGACAGGCAGGCATGATGTGTGTTTCTATTCCGCAAAAATTTTCCCCTTAGACGCTCCCCCCACCCCCCTCCCCCCTCCCCATTTCCCCCGAGTATAGCGGAGCTATAGCTTCTGACACACTCAGTATTCACAGTGACGACGGGGGAAATATTTACGCAGGCGTTGAGGTGAAAGGATGGTAGATTTCACAATGAGGAGGTGCAGCGGTTCGTGGCAGCTGCTATCACCATGCCGTCAGAATCCTAACTGCCAAACCCTTTTGTGATATTATAGTCCTCCGCTGAGATACGGGGGCTCTCTCTCCGCTGAGGTTGAATTGTCAATTAATCTAGTGGCTCGTTGAATTAAGTGGCTGTCTCGGAGGATGTTCTATGCGCCGCAAAAAGTTCCCCCCCTCCTCGCGGAGGCGGAGGCCCCCGCAAGCCGAGGTACAAGTTGATATCACCGGGGGTGAGAACGTGCGCGGAAAACACATGAGGCTTTTTATGGATCAGCTTTTGAAAAAGATAGATAACCAAACGTCAAGTTGTTTCAACCTAGATATTTACTTTAGGAAGTCGCTCTCTGTAAGACCGCGTGAGCCCTTAAAAAAGTTCTACCTCTATCCTCGCTTGAACCCGGAAGGTCAAATCGGTCCGCCATTTTGAACGGGTTCATGCCGGGTCCTCTTATTTCCTGCTCCGAGACGTGAGGAGTGAGGATTAAGGGATGCATCCTACCACGAAGCCTCCTAATCCAAGCCGAACAGCATGACGTTAAACAAATGAAGTACTGCGTTCTCTTCCCCTCCCTCTCCAAGCGCAGCGTTGCCGTTTACTTTCACTTTCACTTATACGCCGCACAAACATATCTGATCTACAAGCATACAACATTTTTGCTTGGAGATCAGATTTTTTTTGGGGCAGCATAGCACTGAGCAAATTAGTGAAACATACCGATGTGCGTCCACTTGTTGCGCTGAGATAGATAGAAAGAGGGAGATGCTTTGATAATAGGCAACTGAGAATGTGAATATTTGTTGGTTTGTCAAGAGATATCACAGATGTGTTATGAACAGGAGACAGTCACATAATTAGACAGAGGTTACAGTGATTGTGACAGTCATGCATACATCTCTCCTTTCAATGTGATGTTTCTTTCTCTTTAGATCTCACCACTTAACTCACGGAAAATAGCGCCGCGTCTTGCGCTGATCTTATAGGGAATGGCAGCCAATACTCTGATTGGTTTGATTGAAGAAATGCCCAAACACACCCATGACTAATTCAGGGCCGTTTACCGCGTATAGCGCCGTGGCGCAGTGCTCAGATTACTGCACTCATAATAGCAAAATGGCATTGGCCACGCCTCCACGTTTTAAGTTAAGACAAGTGCCGGTAATTATGACGTGCATAATAGGGCCCTCAGGCTCTAAGTCTATTTATTTTATTTTATTGTCTCCGCCAGGCCGAAAGGCATGGCCGAGTTTGCATGAGTGCTCCGTTTTGGAAAAAAAATGCCTCAAATCATGAACACAGCATGCAATTTCCGTGAAATTTTACAGCACATTCCCACTATGCCGAGGAAGAATGCCACTTGAAATATTCAAATCAGCCTCATCGTGGCACTATAACAGGCCTATTCATGTTTTTACCAATAACTGCACCGATATGTGTAAAACTTTGTATGCGCACTCCCTAGAGGTCAAGGAAAAACCTTTGCCCTGCATTTTTCACATCTGCCTTTTATAGCGCCACCAGGAGGCCAACATTTCGGGATATTACTCCTACATATTTTATCCAAATTTCACGGATATGGGTACACATGATCTCTATAGTCAAGTGATCAAGACGGATCTGTTTTATTTGTCATTCCACTGGCGAGACTAAACTAGTAGTTATACTCTATTCAGCATTTAAATGCTAACAGGGCGAACCAAAACAAAGCGGCACCGAAAAACCAGAACCGACCACACCCACCACACGGTTACTCAGTAGGCGTGGCCTAGACCGGATCACACGGCCAACAACACCGCTGCATGATGAAGCACAAAACATCACTTAAAGTAAGTGATAAATCAGTGATTCGGTTGATTAGATCAATTCTATTAGAATAGTGTGTCAATTAGTCGATATAAAAACATTGAAAGCGTTTTCAAAATAAACGTGCTTCAAGATGATCAGATTAATCGAAAAAGTAATTGATAGAGCAATAGCTAATAAAATAATTGATTGCAGCCGCAGTCACGATGTAAAATCAAATCACTTGCTATATGAGATACTTTCTATTACATTTCACACATTACAGTTACTGTACATGAGAAGATTAAAACTGCAGACCTCTCTTGCTCCAGAGGAGCATGCGATAAAACAAAGCCAATTATTAGCAGAAAATAAGATCTTAGAACACGTTAGAAGAAGTCACAGTCCCTTATCTGCACTACTGCCGTAATGCCGGGGAAGTATCTCTGATACTGAGCGAAAAGGGCACTGCATTAATGACATAACATAAAATTGATGGACTTGGTTAATAATTAAGATTACAAAATTATATTTTAAAACAGCCCCATCTCAAATTACTATCTCCAGCAAAAATCTGTTAAGTTATCTGTCCCACTGCTGTGAAGACCCTTAAAACTAAGATTGGCCAGTAACAGCAGTGGTGTAAACAAGTAACTAAGTACATTTACTCAAGTATTGTACTTAGGTACACTTTTGAGGAATTTTTACTTTACTGGAGTATTTCCCATTTTCAGTACTTTTACTTCTACTCCACTACATCTCAGAGGCAAATACTATACTTTTACTCAACTACAATTATTTGAAAACTTTAGTTACTAGTTACTTTTCAGATATAAATTATGATATTATAAAACATACATTAACCACTTTAGCCCTATTTTATAATCTACAAGCTCACAAGGCGTCGCATCGCGACGCGTTGTGAGCTTATAGATCTGCTATTCTTTAAATGTTACTTTTACTTTTGGTACTTTAAGTACATTTTGATGCTAATACTTTTGTACTTTTATTCAAGTACATTTTGAATTCTGGACTTTTACTTGTAACAGAGTACTTCTACATTGCAGTATTGATACTTTTACTTAAGTAAAACATTTGAGTAATTTTTCCACCACTGAGTAACTGTAACAATGGTGGTATCATGTAACAGTAGACATGAGCACTGTTGCCATGTCCGCTTATTATAACGTTGTTGTCGGGGTGTTTTTCCTAATTTAATGCCCTACTTGAACATACTACAGCCTCAGACTAAAGTAGCAAAAGTAGCAGATCCACAAGCTCGAAACGCGTCCATTCGCGCCGCGTTTTGAGCTTGTAGATTTGCTACTTTTGCTGTTTTTTTTATTTTAACCCTGAAAAGTAACAGTTTTGGACATATGAGGTTTCCACCCGACGGAGACGATAAGCAACTTTGGGCTGTTTGTCTGTAAAGTCGCTTGCTTATTTGGGCTTGCTTCAGTTGAACCACTTTAACCCCATACAGTATACAGCACATCGCGGGATTGGCTATTTGGAAAGAGCTAGTTTCTGTGAGGTTAAGGTTAAGGTTAGGTTCAGGCATAGTTTTTGTGAGGTTAAGGTTAGGGTTAAGGTTAGGTTTAGTCATTAATAGTTTTTTTGAGGTTAAGGTTAGGGTTAAGGTTAGGTTTAGGCATAGTTTTTGTGAGGTTATGGTTAGGGTTATTGGTTAGGTTTAGGCATCGTTTTTGTGAGGTTAAGGTTAGGTTTAGGCATAGTTTTTGTGAGGCTACGGTCAGGGTTAAGGTTAGGTTCAGGCATAGTTTTTTTAGGTTAAGGTAAGGGTTAAGGTTAGGTTCAGGCATAGTTTTTGTGAGGCTAAGGTTAAGGTTAGGTTTAGGCATATTTTTTGTGAGGTTAAGGTTATATAGGTTTAGGCATAAAACAATACAATACATACCACCTGGTCAAAACACCAAAGAAAGAGGGCGTCCCGCTCTGTGAGACAGCACAAAGCACCAATGCAGAGAAACAACTGCCTCATCATCATTATAGTGTGTCATTACATGAAGAGCCCATAGAGGGCGCCTGTGTGCCTGTTGAAGCCCCATGCAGTCACCTCTTTGAAGGAATATCCATCTAAAGAGAGGGGATTAGAAAGCCCCCTCCAAGCTTTGGTTATTGGGTCTTTCAATACAGTCTTTTGATCTGCCACGGCTGCTGACCTGCTCTGTAGGCGACTGGAACTCTGAATGGCTCTATTGGCTTAAATAGCACATCATCCCCTCTTGACTGAGAGCCCATATCATAGATCAGTGGTTTCCAAACAGCGTGTGCCTGTCGAGGCACGCTGGCGCAAGTCCAGGTGTGCCTTGTGGGATTGTGTGACAACCACTCATTATTATTGTAATATACGGTATATAATTACACCAAGAAGTGATTATTTTTGTATTTACTATGAGAACTGATTTCCCAATACAGAGGCAAACTCTATACCCCTTTATTTTTGGGCGGTGAAACCGCCCCTATATGTGAGGTTTGGACAGGGGGTCCCATTGCACCCCCCCAACCCTGCGCTGTGATTGGCCACCATTGTACCCCCCTAACCCTGCACCGTGATTGGCCAATCACAGTCTATTCAGGAGGACTGTGATTGGCTAGTGAAACATGTGCATAGCCCTATAAATAGGACTATGCAGTTAGGGGTGTACAATGGTTGGTCCACAATATTACTTTTCTTCCATCACTTCTTCCATCACTGTGATGACCACTGTGACCACACTGCCCATTTCACACTGGGTGTGATTTTTTATTTCTTTACCACTTTAAGCCTGCCGTCACTATTTTGAGCATCATTATAGCCAACATTTTATCATTTATTTAATTGAATTTGTTTGTTTTGAATAGAGAGAGAGAAAGAGAGAGAGAGAGAGAGAGAGAGAGAGAGAGAGAGAGAGAGAGAGAGAGAGAGAGAGGGAGGGAGGTGAAGGGTTGAGAGGGTTTGTTTTTGAACAACACACTCTCACTCCCCTAACAGCCTATCATTACTTCTTGGGACAAAATAATGTGACCAAAGTCCAACGTTTGACTTGAAGGGTGCAGGGGCAGATTAACCCGTCGTGGTGCCGGGTGCTATACGACCCGTTTTGTCAGCGGGGTGGGTTTGTTAGCGTTCCTTCAGCAGCCGTTGCTTCTAAATTTCTGCGCTCTTCAGCAATAGTCGAGTCTTCTTTCACTCTCTCCCCGCCGTTTGGTGCACCCCCCCCCCCCCAAGGTTGGTGCCCTGTGCTGCAGCACCTAAAAGCCCTTCCATTAAGCCGGCACTGGAGCCATCATCCCTGGCACTTCCACACTCCAGGAATGCGGCAGAAAAGCCGTTCTCAAACCCCAACGACGTAAAAGGGTGACGGGTCCGCTTAAAAGCTATTAAAACGACGGAGGTGCGCCGTCTTAAGCGGACTTGAGCCACGAGAGGCACCGCCGAGCGAGCCGCAAGGCGAGCGAGTCGCCATGCCGAGCGTTTTGTGAAGTCCGCTCCAGCCGCTTCAGTGCCGTTCGAGTTAATCTCCCGATGGGGACAGAATGGTAACCCTATAGTCAACATATGTGCCGTCGAGGGGGGTACCCCCTTCCGGTCAAACGCTTGACGTTTGTTTGGTCAAATCCGTTCCAAGAAGTCACCCTTTTGCCGTCTTGGGAGTGAGAATGCTTTGTGTTTGAACTCCTCTATTCCAAGAAGCAGCTGACTCATTTGAAGTATTGGATGCCGTCTGTCCTCGGGGTCAGAGACAGTCAAGATTGTCAGTCAATTCAAGTAAATATTATGCTTGCATTTCTGCAAGAGGGACTAGAATAATCCACTGGGTCATATACGCACACATTCAAGTACTTTTTCATACCAACAGGGCAGAGATTTGTGTGGGAAGAAACTTGAACTTGGAATCCGAGAAAATATTGCAGTGAAATCCTGAGTGTTTAATTCAGGATTTCGGGGTCCGTTTCTCTACACAACCTCAGAGTTAAAATGAACATTTAGGATTGTTACAGTGTAGCCCGTTGTTGTGCTCTGACTGTAGCAGGTGCGTTGGCCACTTGAACGGCACCAGAAGGTATTTTTTGATTGATGCAATTCCACCCGGTGTTATGTAGAAACACGCTTTAGCTGCTCCGCATGAAGCACAAGTAGGTAATGACAATCACCACGACATTGAACAACATGACAAGTCAAAGCGCCGCAGCTGTGTGTGTGTGTGTGTGTGTGTGTGTGTGTGTGTGTGTGGGGAGAGCATTATTTATTTTCAAGCCTATTTATGCCGAGATAACCCACACTACTGTACATATCTTTTGTGTATGTGGCAAAAAGTTACACCTGTTGGATAACAGGGCGCCGTTCTCTCTCTGCGGCGTTATAATTGGAACTGTCAAATGCCAAATGAAAGCTGGCACACAGGCCTGCCGACATGACTGATAGAGCAGCCATCCTACTGGCTGCTTGTCTGTCTCTCTCTCTCTCTCTCTCTCTCTCTCTCTCTCTCTCTCTCTCTCTCTCTCTCTCTCTCTCTCTCTCTGCCTGGCTGCCAGGGAGGAGAAGAAGACGACTGAGAGAGAGAGAGGACGGTGGAGAAATAGAACGAGACGCAGAGCCATGTCTGTGAGCTGTTGATTGCACTGGTCAGTCAGTCAACACTAGATCTCTTGAATTCCAATAAGCCCCCCACCGGGGGGGGGAGGGGCCTTCTCTCTCTCTCTCCCCTCAGCTCTCTGCACCTTTCTCTCCCTCTCCAGCTCTCTCCCTCTCTCTCTCCCTCTCTCTCTCTCTCTCTCTCTCTCTCTCTCTCTCTCTCTCTCTCTCTCTCACACACACACACACACATCTAGCAGCTGCACCTCTCCCTCTCTCTCTCTCTCTCTCTCTCTCCGCTCTCTCGTTCTCTCCCTATATATCCCCCTCTTCTCTCTCTCTCTCTCCCTTTATCCTCTCTCTCCCCCCTCTCTCTCCCCCCTCTCTCTCTCTCTCTCTCTCTCTCTCTCTCTCTCTCTCTCTCTCTCTCTCTCTCTCCCTTTTCTCCTGACGCTGAGTGAAGTCTTCCATACAGATGAGTGCTGGAAGCCACGCAGCTCTTGACGTAGCATCATCATACACACACACACACACACACACACACACACACACACACACACACACACACACACACACACACGCACGCACGCACGCACACGCACGCACGCACACACACACACACACACACACACACACACACACACACACACACACACACACACACACACACACACTCACACAAAGTCACACAGTCACAGACACACACACACACACACACACACACACACACACACACACACACACACACACACACACACACACACACACACACAGAACAGCCACAGTCAGACCGCTGGCGGTGCCGCTCCGTCTCCACCGTTGCTGCACGTATTGCGCAACGTGACTGACGCTCAACTCCCCCTGGTAGCATCAGCACCAACACCATCCAACCATCCATCCCAACCGAGGTCTCTCTTCTTAACGATACAACGATCAACCGAGGAACCGCTCCGATCAAATCCTCCGATCGTCATCCCAACAACACTGACTGACTGACCACTCGCCCTTTTTCCTGGACCCTCCTCCTCCTCCCCCCTCCCCCTCCTCCTCCTCCTCGCCTCTGGGAGAGAGCAGAGATGATGATGAGTCTGGGCGCACAGCGTCAGCAGCAGGGTGCCTTCGTGATGTGACTGTGCCGAGCGCACTTATACAGTCCGTACAGCGGCATCACCACCACACACTTACGGTCCGTATAGGAGCGTTCACATGGATGCGAGACACGCAAAAGAAACCTGACGGTTATTTCCTTCGATCGCTGAAAGACCAAACGACTGTTGCCTTCAAATCTGTGTGTCGCTTCTCTTTTCTACCATGAGATGATGTCTCCTCCTCTCCTCCGGTCAGACAACATCCATCCAACGGACCCGGTGCACGTCCTGTGAACTGAAGCCTTCATTAATTGACTACAGCTGGAAGCAATTGAGGAGCTACATACGTTTCATGCATGAGGGTTCTGATCTGTTTTAACTGCTGCCTCTAGTCTCGACCTACTAGATCTATAGTCTGCGGCTTTTGCACGGAGGACGAGCGCATATCCATGCGAGTGAGTGACTGACACCCCCCCCCCTGTTGAGGAGGCACTTCGGGGGTCGTCTCGTCCCTGAGGACTGGAGGATCATAGAGTCCTCTGCTATTCTATTCATTCTACTCCCGCATCTGAAACGGATCGAGGAGAGGATCCATCCATACCGTGGTGCAGCAGCAGCAGCAGCAGCATCATTCTATTCTAAAGGCCGGGGCTTTCTGGTGCCCGTTCCCCGGTGCCTCCCCCTCTACATGCAGGGTCTTCTCTCTCTCTGCTGCGCCTTCCTCCTCTGCGTGGTTTGAATGGGATATAGGAGCGTGCATGTTGATCGAATTCTAATATTCGCGCGCGTGTGTGTGTGTGTCACTCTGCTGGCTTTTGCCTTTGACAGATCATACAGCCTGCTTTGAAGAAGAGAGAGAGAGGCGTCCAATAACGTTCACACCGTAGCGAGCGACCCCCGCAACTCATCGCTACGATATTGACACCGTCGCCGCGGCCAGATTGTGAACGTAGGACAACCCAGGCACGGATTATTTGGAAGCGGTGGATTGAATACAATTGTATCCGATTGTGTCCATCCATGCACGCTGGTCTAGGCAGCCTAGAACCAACGGTCTGTCAACCCATCCATCCTTCCATCCGTCCATCCCTCGCCTCCCCCGGCGGACAGACAGACAGACAGACAGACAGACAGAGAGAGAGAGAGAGAGAGAGATGAGAGAGAGAGAGAGAGAGAAGATGAGAGAGAGAGATGAGAGGAGAGAGAGAAGAGAGAGAGAGAAGAGAGATGAGAGAGAGAGAGAGAGAGAGAGAGAAAGGACTTCTATGCCATTGACAGCTGGATATGTTGAGATTAACGTGAACAGAAGATGGATCTAATCGTCTGTGTTTTGGGGCTGGTGCTGTGCGTGATGATGGAGGGGGGTCCGCGGCCAGGGAGTGTACGGTAGTGGATGGAGATGTGTGTGTGTGTGTGTGTGTGTGTGTGTGTGTGTGTGTGTGTGTGTGTGTGTGTGTGTGTGTGTGTGTGTGTGTGTGTGTGTGTGTGTGTGTGTGTTGTTTGCGTTGGATGTGATCTTGACCTTGTGAGACAGTCAGTGTATGGGGGGCTACTATACTATAGTGACTGACTGTGAGCTGACTAACGGTCCAAAAAGCCAGCGTCTCTCCTTCAATGCAAAAAGCACACAGTCTATGTAAGAGGGGGAAACGCCGCAGGGGGAGTGGATATGTGTGAAGGACTGAATGTTATGTTTGGGGCGAGAATCTTTTACAGAGAAGATTTTTATGAATTTTATATCTTTTTTTACAGAGATGATTGTTATGATTTTCTTTTACAGAGATGATTTTTATGATTTTTTTACAGAGATGATCTGTATGATGCTTCTCCTTAAGGAGAAGAATCGTATAAAATTATCTCTGTAAAAAAAAAGAAGAAAAAACTGCCATTATAACTCGCCTGTAGCCTATCTATCTATCTATCTATCTATCTATCTATTCTATACGGACAGTCGTGTAGAAATCACTGTTGTTGGTTGCCTCCAATCCATCATGATTCACGACGGCCAGTGTGAGTCTAAATTTAGTAATTCCCCGCCATTGATTATCGCAGAGTCGATGTTTGGGGGTCAATTTTAATTTGTCTTGATTGAAGCCTTTAAAGTCGTGCCTCTGTCTCTCTCTCTGCAGCCAAGACACAATGGTCATTGTGTTAAATCATTGCCATTAACAGATTCAAAGGAAGGTCGCCATGGATGGTGGCACTTGTCTTTGCATTTAGTAGTCGAAGTGTGTGTGTGTGTGTGTGTGTGTGTGTGTGTGTGCCTTTTTGAAGACCATATTATGCTTGACATTCACATCTATCTATTTGCAAAGTCATCAGTGGATTTCATGTTGTAGCCTATGCTGTCTGTCTGTCTGTCTGTCTGTCTGTCTGTCAGTCCACCTTGTCTTTTTTTCTCTCTGTGCTTGTCGATCTATCCTCATTTCTGTCTGTCTGTATGTATGTCTGTCTGTCTGTCTGTCTGCCTGTCTCTCTCTCTCTCTCTCTCTCTCTCTCTCACACACACACACACACACACACTCACACTCACACTCACACACACCCCTCTCCCTCATCATCTACTTGTGTGCAACCAGTGGGCGCTGCTGATGATGCTACAGTAGTAGTCAGTATCTATCTAGCCTCATGACTCGTCATCTTTTCATGCCGACATAGCAGAGCGAGCACTGCTGCAATGACGAACAACAAACCCTTTTCCACGTCAGAAAAAAAGGGGTCTTATGATGGGCAGTTGGGCGCCCAGCTGTGTGACCTGTAGGTGTGTGTGTGTGTGTGTGTGTCCCCCTCCCCCCCCTCGCCGTCCGGCCGGTGACAGCTATAGTGTCACAGCACTGACCAAGTGAGGGTTGTAAGTGTTCGCTGAGAGGCTAGCGCGGGGGTCAAGCTGAGACATGGCAGTAGCATGACAACGCTTGCCCTGCAGGGCGCCACCGAACATGTCTGGCACCTCACTAGAGTACACTACACACGCAGGAAGAAATAAAGGTGCCGGCTAGCTGGAACCGGAACTACTGTAGGTTCTTTGAGTGATGCCATAGAACAGTGGTTTTCAACCCTTTTGTCAAGGTCCATTATTTATTCAGCATTTGAGCCACACGGAACCACCGTTTGATGAGATTTAGCCTCTCAGACCCAAGACTTCGAATATTTTGTCGTCGTTGGATAAGAGTCTGTCCACAATTCCATGCTGTATTGATGTTGGTACCAATAGGAGAGATGACAGGCAAACCTTGTTCAAAATAACAATTCTTTAATTAAGTAATGTACATGTTTAACAATAATTTAACTCTTGAGAGCGTAAAATGAAACCAAATGGACCCGTAAATGGAGCCGATACGTTGGCCTATTAAGACATACCCAACATTGGGATGCTAGGGTTTAAGTGGTTAAAGGTGCTCCATCAATGATGGTTCTTTGAGGAGCGGTTCCTTAGAGAACTTCGACTTAAAAGGTTGTCTAGAGAACCATATGAGGAACATGGTGCTCTTAAGAAACCATTATGTTTCTGTACAGCCTCTCCTCATGTGACTGTATAGCTACAGCCACTCAGCGATGGTGGCAGAGTGGCATGCACGGCACTTAAGTTTAATTCATGCTCTATGTTCTGACATGCCACCAATAGCGGGCACTAGTAGTGCACGTTCCTAATTGTCTTGTTATATCACACACTGTTATGAAGATTGGAAATGGGACTCGCTCCGACTCGGTGATAGGGACATAGCGTACTGTATGTAGTATGATCGAGTACGAGTTTCATTAACTAAAAAACGCAAAAAGTTGAAACATGGAGATGGGAGGTTTGTGCCCGACAACAACGATGTCTAGCCCTTAAAGGGATAGTTCACCCCAAAATGACTTTTTCTAGATCAATTACACACCCCATGGAGACTTGAATTCGTGGAGATGTTTTTAGTTTTTGTCTCATTCCTAAGCCAACAATTTGATGACCGGCGGCGGCTCCGGTAGGAGACTCAAAGTGTCTCCTTTGAGTCTCCTACAGGAGACATTAGCATCTTTCCTCCGGTCATCAAATGATTGGCTTAGGGATGGCACAAAAACTAAAAAATGAATTCAAGGCTTCATGGGGTGTGTAAATTGATTGAAAATAAGTAATTTTTTGGATGAACTATCCCTTTTAATAGGCGCAGTACCTGCAGTAGTCAGTCCCAAATAGTAAAATCACGATACCACCATATGGTTCAATTTAAGTTAGAGTGTACAAAATGGACCCAAATGGAACGGTAATGGAGCATTTGGGTCGATTGTTACACTGTCAGAGAGAGTAGTGTCGCCTGGGGAGACGATCACTTCCAGGATGCCGTGGCCTCCATCGGAGTGACACAGATGTCATATCAGAGAGCGGCAGCTTCTCAGCATGTGACACAAACATAAGCATGTACTGTACGTCGAGAGGCAAGGTCATTAAATATAATCATACGCCACGATGCTCCTTGCGGCGTGTGTGTGTGTGTGTGTGTGTGTGTGTGTGTGTGTGTGTGTGTGTGTGTGTGTGTGTGTGTGTGTGATATAACAAGCGGGCTAATTGACATCAGTAGCAGCACAGTCAGGGAATACACAACAAGGCCATGGAACAGATGGGATTGTTTTGAGCATTTCACTATATTAGCTGAGAGGATGATGGGAGAAGGTGTGGTACGTGTGTGTGTGTGTGTGTGTGTGTGTGTGTGTGTGTGTGTGTGTGTGTGTGTGTGTGTGTGTGTGTGTGTGTGTGTGTGTGTGTGTGCGCGTGCGTGCACGTGTATGTGCTTGTATATTGTTGTTGTCGGACAGAAACCTCATATCTCCATATTTAAACTTTTGTGTTTTTTCGTAAATGAACGCCTGCTTGATCATACTACAGCCTCACACAAAAGCATCAAAAGTAGCAGATCTACAAGCTCAAAACACGGGCGAGAAGCGGCACGTTTTGAGCTTGTAGATCTGCTATTTTTCCTGTTTCTGAATTTGAATCCTGAAAAGTAACAGTTTTGGACATATGATGGTTCCCACCCGATATGAATGAATGTGTTTGTACAGTGTTTGTATTATGTCTGTGCGCGTGTCGAAGTGCATGCATGTGTGTAGTTGTGTGTGGTTCATGTATGTGCGTTTATCTATGTTTATATTAGTGCTATCATTGTCTAAAGACATTCTTAGCTGACTAATAGTAGGAACTATAGGAACCTTTGAGTATTTGTTTATTTAAGGAATTCAAAAACTAATCTATACCGGGGGTCTTCGACAGGGGGTCCGGGACCCCTAGGGGGTCCTCAGAGTTACTACAGGGGGTCCGCCAAATCTTTGTGTGATTTTTACATTAATCACTTGAACCCTAGCATCACTTTACTGAGGAGAACTTTAGCCAAAAATAGCAGATCTACAAGCTCACAACGCCTCGCCCTTGTGAGCTTGTAGATCGGTTATTTTTGGCGAAGAGGTATAGGTGTAGAGGGAAAAAAAGAGCATACCAAGTTTTAATAAAAAGAGTTTAGTCTAAAACACAAATTTACACAATTTAGAGGGGGTCCCTGCTTCATCTCTCTCAGCTAGGGGGTCCGTGGCTTGAAAAACGTTGAAGACCCCTGATCTATACAAATGGTGTCAATCATGCAGAGACCCGCCTTTTGAGCTTGGTGAGGTTGAGGACTGAACATTCTAACGTTGATTTCACCACGGCTAGGTTGCTTTTGAAAATGATAGACTTGCAGAATTAAGGGATTATAGTTTACCAGAGATGTGCTCATCCTTTTTGAGGAAGAACCAAAAGCCACAGGCTGCATGGAGGGTTTAATCCATCAAGGCAGAGTGAGATGTTTGTGCCCAGCAGTAACGACCCAGCAGAAAAGCCCCGACTTCTGGTCAGACGAAGGAGGAGCGAGCCAGGCCCGGGGGCGACCCACAGTGCCTAGAGAGCCTCCTAGTGTCGCCAACAACATCTCAGCTAACCTGGCCTGGCATCGGCTCGGACTGATGCCGTGGATTCACTCACTAGACTTCCATATGTGAGTGGATCCGTGTTGTCGGTCTAGTCTGGAGCATAGTGCCAGACTAACCCTATAACCCCCTAATTAGCACTGTCTCTTAACTACCCCCAAGAGACAGTGGGGGCAGTAAGCATGCCACTTGGAACACAGGCCTGGGGGTCTGATCAGCCTCGGGTCGGCTCGCCTGGAGGAGGGTGTCTGTTGAAACACCCAGTGACTCCTCCAGGTAACAACACGGATGATGTGTCCAAGTCTGTGCATCAGTTGATGTTTTTATTAACTAAGCAAAGGGGACGGATGGCTGCATTGGTTGGCTCATTCAGTGTGACCCCCCCCCATCGTTCACAGGGTACAGTGACGGCTGGCAGAGAAACAGATAAATATGTAGATAGATGAGGGTGTCATTACTGGCAACAAGTAAACAATCCACAAAAAAAAATATTGCCTCGGAGGACGAAAGCGAATGACATTAATCCTCCCCCCCTGTTTCTGGTCCCCCCCCCTGACGAGGAGGAGAAGGAGGAGGAGGAGGAGGAGGGGGAGAAAAAAACCCCCACTAAACACATGCCCTGTGACCACAGCAGCTATTTACAGATATTAACACTAAACGAGTGCAGTCGCTTGTGGCGACGACTTTAATGTTTGTGAACTGGAGCTTGCATATCATCACATTCCATTACATTGTGAGGAGGAGCCGTTGGCAGGGGGATGTGGGCTGGCGTTCAAAGCACACACACAGAGAGAGAGAGAGCCCGTCTCCGGAGTGTCGACGTTTCATTATTGATAGGATATAGGGAGTCAAATATTTGCATGCCATGCACGGCGGGTCAGACTTGCCGTCTGTGTGTTTGGGATTGGCAGGAAGGGAAGAACGGAGCAGCCATCACAAAGCCTGGCTTGGTGCTGTGTGCACCGCAGGTATAAATGCATCGGCGGTGCGGCTGAATATTATGAGGATTCTTATAAAAGGATAATTCATCATGGTACCATTACGGTTCATCACCTATTTCCTGCTTTTCCCTGTGGGGGCCTGGCATTAATTCCCTGCATTAGTCATAATGCAGAGAGTTTTACATAATTTACCATTTCTTGTAGATAAGGTTACTGCTGCTGGACGATATTGACTAAATCAATCATGATATTTTTTGGGGACCAGATACCTTGATATTATGATTATTATATCGTATTGTGATGATGATGATATATTGTATTTTACTTTTGTATTCTCAAATTTATTTTAAAACGTAGCTGATCTAACTCAGACATAGATAGATATTTTCTGTATTGTCTGTATTGACATTTGTGAAAGTATAACATAAGGCTTAAGTAATTAAAACCAAGAAATGGAAATTAAAAAATAAAATGTAAAGATACATACAAATATATTTTCGGGAACGGAAATTATCTCAGGTACCCAAATCTACACTGCAAAATCGTGTTTTAAAAATCGTGTTTTAACTCTGAGAGTGTACAAATGGAACCAAATGGACCAATTTGGTTCCGTTTGAACACTCACAGTTACAGACTTGTAAGGGTCTTTTTGGAACCCGTTATCTGGAAGGAAAAAAACTGTATTGGTACATCTCTAATACTTATGATCTGAATAGGCATACCCTACACGTTCTCTCATTGTGCAAACTTATAGTAGGTGAAATAGTAATGAAATGAACCACTTTCAATCTGGTGAGCACTGTTGTCTCCCCAGCCTGATCTCCTACAACATAGTGCACATTGCACGGATGTCATTCCGTACATAGACACCTAGAAAACCCGAAAACCTGTGCATTTGAGCCGCGAATCTGTACTGTATATAACTCAAACGGCGCTGAGTAGGCTCAAGCGAACGTCGCAACGTTCGGGACGGCAACTCGCTCGCTTTAGCTCGCTCTGCGGTCCCTCACGTGGCTCCAGTTTGCTTGAGACCGATAAAGTGGATTCCCGCTTCCGTTAAAAAAATAAAGCTTGATATGAAATGTATATGGCTGCGGACCAGCATCTCACAATATTTTCTTCCAGGGACCCCCAGAAGCAAAGATTTGAGTAAAAAAATCGCTTTAAAAATAGATTTGCACAAATGTTCACGATTAAAAAAAAATAGCAGATCTACAAGCACTATGAGCTTGTAGATCTGCTAATTTTGAATAGCCAAAGTACAAAATAATAGTTTAAGTGGTTACACAGATGCGTTCCCGGTTTTAATGGGTTAATACAGTCACGGAAATGTGTCCTAATATTGCCCCAGCCCTACAATTAGGGTTTATCACCAATTCCAGCTTCGTGTATTATACAGGACTGGCATTAATTCTACGCATTAGTTATAATGTTAATGGCAATTTATTTTACAACCATAAGGTGCTGGGATTTCTCTTAATATATACGTGTATATATAATATATATACCACCACAGGCAAAAAGCATTTCCAAGTGTACTCAGTGCTCACTGACTGTGTGCTGCATAGCTCCTGTGAGTTGGTTTCTATCTCTAGATTTCATCATCTCCCGTTTGCTGCTATCGAAGTATCACCATGCATACAGTTCACTTACCCAAGTCCCACCACAGTGCCACTGAGAGAACACACAGCAGAGCTCCCCGAAAAGTAAATAGAGGCATACAGGTGTATTTAAGTATATATTTACCCTGGAAATATATGTTTTGTAGAGACTTCCATATGCCAGTGGATATGACAATGCAAAGTATAGTCTTTGGTCAGTAAAAAAACTAGAACAAACGTGGTGTAACACGCACGCACGCACGCACGCACGCACGCACGCACGCACGCACGCACGCACGCACGCACGCACGCACGCACGCGCACACACACAGACAAAGATAATACAAGGGCTATGACGAATGCTGGAAAATGCACATTTTTGATCTCTTTCTTTCTGTATTATTTATTTTTGGGCCCAGGGAGGCCATAGGGTTAAAGTGGTTATTAATACATTGACATATACGTTGACATTACTGTCAACAAGGCATTTCCCACACAGAGTGTGGTGAGAGTTGACTCAGAGCACAAAAGGTGTTGCTGCACCTGGTGGGGTCTCGCTTTGGTCGGTACGCAACCGTTCGGTTGAATGTCGGCGTTTTATTCTCTTGTGTTTTTGTTCTCCTTTTTGTCTGGAGGAGCTGCAGTGTCTCTCCTTGGCTGTGAATTCTACCAAACCAGCCACAAAGAACTGTGTTGTTTGGCAGCTGAGTTTGAGATGTTAAAGCCTTGGATTTATACTTGCGTACTGGTGTCGTGCAGTGGTGGTAAGTAAGTAAGTAAGTACATGTAGTCAAGTACTGTACTTAAGTACAATGTTGAGGTATTTGTTCTTTACTTGAGTATTTCCAATTTCCAATAATTTCACTTCTTCTCCACTACATCATGAGCTTGTATATCTGCTATTTTTGAATAGCCAAAGAAATCTAAAGTGACACAGATGCGTTCCAGGTCTTAATGGATTAAGTATATAAGGGTTGCCAAATGATAAAGAAAAAAGAACAACTAATTTAATCACACTAATTGCTGTGATTAATCACAATGCATCACAGTTTAATCATATTTTAATCTGCATTTTCTTCCAATCGCGTTTTTAAAATCACGGATATTTAAATTTGGAACCAAAACACAACAGAGATATATTAGGTGTGTTAAATGAAATACTATCGTTGAAACAAATCGTTCATCAGTTGATGTTAAAATCATTCAAGCGGAGAGGGAGAGCTTGATCAGAGAGAGAGATAGAGAGAGGGGGCGAGGGAGGAAGATAGAGAGCCTATTTCACCCACACATCAATAACCCATCCAATGCTGGGACTCGTCGCTTCCTGGTGCGTTTCCTGGCAAGTTTTCAGAGCAGTAACCAACCACAACTCTGCGATATTCCCGCTTGTACTAATAGGACTGTGTATATTATAACGTTCATGTTGTGTCTGTGGCGGCCGGGCACGCACATATGCCCATATGAACTGGACTGATAACGCAAATATGGACATGCCCCATGCCAGCGCCTGTGTGTGTGTGTGTGTGTGTGTGTGTGTGTGTGTGTGTGTGTGTGTGTGTGTGTGTGTGTGTGTGTGTGTGTGTGTGTGTGTGTGTGTGTGTGTGTGTGTGTGTGTGTGTGCGTGTGTGTGTGTGTGCGCGCGCGTGTACGTGTGTGTGTGTGTCCAGATTAGGCCCATATGGAGATCCCTGCCGTCAGAGCAAATCGACATTGTTTGGCATCGGTTCTACAGTATGCCCATAATGTATAAGGAAACCCCCCGACGACGGCGCAAATCAATGTTCTTAGGCGACAGTTATGTCTCAGTATTAAGTGCCTGGATTATTCCCACATGGAGTTTGATCAACAGGAGAGGCCACTAGATTACTTCATTCTTCCCTTTGGGAATTTTCTCCCGGTTTATGCCAGCTGCCACATAAAAATACATGAAAGGTCCGTCTTATCAAGTGTGTTACAAGTATTGACAGCTGACAGTTGACAGTACAGCTAGCGGGGTAGTTGTCAGTGTTGCCAGGTTTGCTTATCATAATTTCCCCCCAAGGTTTTATTTGAAAATACCAGATCTGCTATTTTCAAATAGCTGATGCAGATGTTTACAGTGCTCATGTGGCCCATAGTCGCTTCTTTTGGGCTTGTTTTCCTAGACCTGGTTGCTTGTTTCTCTCACATAATCTGGCAACACTGGTAGTGGTTAGGGGCGTGGTTAACTACTATTGTCACTCCCATTTTCACACCCAATTTCTGGGCCCCGGAGGTGTTAAAAATGGAGTGGAATCTGTGCAGGGCATTTTCTATGCTTTGGGTTTTCTGGTTCAACAAGTGATCATATCTTCTTCAAGTATTTCATCATATGATAGGCTTACATTCTGTACTCTCATAATATGTAAAAAGCAGAGAAATGCCTGTGGCCCCGTTATGTCTCAATCCATTGTATTGAGTCACATATAACAGCCCAGAGAGGGAGAGAGAGAGGTAGAGAGAGAGACTATTTAAGTGACGCAAACCGGGCCAATGCTGGCCACCGAAACATTCGAAACACACCGATCGACGCGTCGCCAGTGGTGTAAAGTAACTAAGTACATTTACTCAAGTACTGTACTTAAGTACAATTTTGAGGTATTTTTTACTTTACTGAAGTATTTCCAATTTCCAATACCTTTACTTCTACTCCACTACATCTCAGAGGAACATGTTCAGTGGCGTAACGCAGAATCGCGGGGCCTCCCCGCGGGAGTTCCACGTACATGCACGCGTGCATGTGCGTGCACAACCTGCGCGCGTGCGCGAAGCGCACGCGCCCGAAAAACTTCGGGTCTAAATCGGGTCTAATTTGGTTCTATTTTGACACACAATATAAATCAACTTTTTTCTTTTTTTTTGCTGTAAAAATATTTGTATCAGCGCAGGCGGGGCCCCCCCTGCTGGTGGCCCCCCCGCACCGCATCACTTGCTACCCCTCCGTTACGCCACTGAACATGTACTTTAACTCCACTACAATTATTTGAAAACTTTAGTTTCTAGTTACTTTGCAGGTATAAATTATTACGTTATAAACATTACATTATCCATTTTAGCCCTATTTTATACCTAGGCTATTTGAAAATAGCAGAGCTTGTAGATCTGCTATTTTCAAACATTTCAGTACTTTTACATTTGGTACTTTAAGTCCATTTTGATACCAATACGTTTGTACTTTTACTCAAGTAAATTTTGAATTCCTGACTTTTACTTGTAACTGAGTGCTTCTACATTGCAGTATTGATACTTTTACTTAAGTAAAACATCTGAGTACTTTTTTCCACCACAACGCGTCGCAAAGCGACGCGTTGTTAGCGCAGTAACCCCGGCAATGCCGGGCAAGCTAATACACAGGTATTGGTACGGACCCCCAGGGTGTAGTATTTGTGTGAAGGTGAGAAGTCCCA
>NC_137616.1:5717367-5738438 GCF_963280865.1 Gymnoscopelus braueri | reverse complement strand
GTCCCAGTCAGTGTTTTCCGCTGAACGGACATGGGATTAAGGATCCACTAATGAAAAAATCACATTATGTGTTCAGTGGCGCCGGCACACAGTCATTAAGTAGGATTGATGACAGATCTTCATCCTCTTGTGACTGCAGAGACACTGTGACAGTAGAACATCTGTCCTATATGCTCTCACTCCCTCTCTCTCTCCTGTGTGTGTGTGTGTGTCTCTCTCTCTCTCTCTCTCACTCCCTCTCTCTCTCCTGTGTGTGTGTGTGTGTGTCTCTCTCTCTCTCTCTCTCTCTCTCTCTCTCTCTCTCTCTCTCTCTCTCTCTCTGCATGTGTGTGTGTGTCTCTTGATCCTCACTCAACTCTTGCGAGTGTACACGGGTCCATTTGGTCACATGTGTACACACGCAAGAGTTACAAATGGATAGATTTCACACTGAGGATTTTACTGTACGTGCATACTCACATACACTCAATCCTCCCACACAGTGCAATCCTCAGTGTTACTTTAACTCTTGAGTTTGTATATTTGGTTACATATGTACACACTCAAATGGATCAATTAACCCTGAGGTTTTTACTGTGCATGCGTGCGCACACGCACGCACACACACACACACACACACACACACACACACACACACACACACACACACACACACTCGTGTTCGTGCGTGCTTGCACACCTACACGCACAAACTCACACGCGCACGAAAAGGCACACACCCGTTTCTTTCTTTCTCTCGGTTGAATTGCGCTATTATCTCAAACCTCTGTTCATCTCTCCCTCGTGTCTCGAGAGGTACAATAAGGCTGGCTGGGCTGGTTCCTAGTGTAACAGGCCACAGATGAATCATCCCTCATAGCGAGAAGCTAGAAGAAAAGACGCCCACTGCAACACCACACCACAACACCACCACAACACCACCACACAGCAGGCCCCCATGGCTGTGGCAGGCAGACACCACCACCTGTCCAACATACAATACAACTACACTATACACCCTTTAAAATAGCGTTATCAAAACAGCCTGTAATGGAACATGACTGGCTGTGATATAGTGCGGCAGTCGCGTTTTGCTTCATCGTGTGGATGTTACACGAGGGCCCGCCTTCGGTTTGTTCTCTTTGCATCAAAGTCAGTCGGCATGACAACCGTCACAGGATGCAGTCAGAGAGCTGCTCCTGATCTCATTTCTTTTTGCATCACAGCACCACTGCAGAGGAGCAAACAACTTCCTCCTACAGTATGGCATCATAGCATCTCTGTCCCTCTCTTTCTCTCTCTTTCTCTTCTTTTCTCCTCCTATCTACCCCCCCTCTCTCTGTCCCTCTCTTTCTCTCTCTGTCCCTCTCTGTCCCTCTCTTTCTCTCTCTGTCCCTCTCTGTCCTCTCTCTGTCCCTCTCTTTTTCTCTCTCTTTCTCTCTCTGTCCCCTCTCTGTCCCTCTCTTTTTCTCTCTCTCTCTCTCTCTCTCTCTCTCTCTCTCTCTCTCTCTCTCTCTCTCTCTCTCTCTCTCTCCTCTCTCTCTCTCTCTCTCTCTCTCTCTCTCTCTCTCTCTCTCTCTCTCTGTCCCTCTCTCTGTCCCCCTCTCTGTCCCTCTCTTTCTCTCTCTGTCCCCTCTCTGTCCCTCTCTGTCCCCTCTCTGTCTCTCTGTCTCTCTCTCTCTCTCTTTTTCTCCTCCTATCTACCCCCCCCTCTCTCTGTCCCTCTCTTTCTCTCTCTGTCCCTCTCTGTCCCTCTCTCTGTCCCTCTCTTTCTCTCTCTTTCTCTCTCTGTCCCTCTCTCTGTCCCTCTCTCTCTCTCTCTCTCTCTCTCTCTCTCCTCTCTCTCTCTCTCTCTCTCTCTCTCTCTCTCTCTCTCTCTCTCTCTCTCTCTCTCTCTCTCTCTCTCTCTGTCCCCTCTCTCTGTCCCCCTCTCTGTCCCTCTCTGTCCTCTATGTCCCTCTCTCTGTCTCTCTGTCCTCTCTCTCTCTCTCTCTCTATTTTCTCTCTCCTATCTACACCCTCTCTCTCCCTCTTTACATATCTTCCACTTCTCTCTATAACAGTATATCTCCCTGTCCCCTCTCTCTCTCTCTCTCTCTCCTCTCCTCTCTCTCGATCTGTCTCCCTCTTTCCTCTCTCTATCTCCCTTTATCTCCCCCTCTCTCCCACGCTCTTCACTCTATCTCCTCTCTCCCCCCTCTATCCCACGCTCTTCACTCTCTATCTCCCTCTCTCCTCTCTCTCTCATCTCTCTCTCTCTCTCTCTCCTCTCTCTCTCTCTCTCTCACACTCTCTCTCTCTCTCTCTTCCCCCCCTTCTCTCGTTTGCATCGAAGTCCAAGCGATTCCTAAGCTCATAATGTATAATCCGCCGCACGCTGGCCATTGCAGCGAAGAACAGAACAGATCTTCAAGCTTGACAACGTTGTCAGTGCTTGTTGGGCAAGCGTCAGACACCGCCGTGCCATGGAGTTTATATAAAATGTAGGAAACGAGGCGTTAGGGGGTTCCGTTCCCTTTCCACCAGGCCCAGTTCAGAACACGCTTGGCTTCTAAGCTATGCAAATGCATTCTGCCATGCAGCGAAACTAAAGCCGTCTTTGTTGGTTCCTCTGAAGCCTCGTCCTCCTCCACACCATCCTTCATCAGGACCCTCACATTTATACCCACCGTAACGAGACAGCCAGTGTTGGACAGTAACTAATTGCATTTATTACTTTAGTATACTGTACATGGGGCTGTCACCATTACACATTTAAAAAAGACCTGAGGCGGTTCTTAAAAATGTTTTCAAAAATTCTAACAGTTTTTTGAAAAGAATCTAAAAAAAATGTTTTAAAGATTTTTCAAAAATAGCAGATCTACAAGCTCATAGCGTGGCACTCGGTGCCGCGCTATGAGCTTGTATATATGCTATTTTGAATAGCCTAAGAAATCTAAAGTGACACAGATGCGTTCCAGGTCTTAATGGGTTAAGTTGACAATTAATTGTCACATAAATAATTGCGATTAACGATTTTATTGTGTTTTTGGCATTTAACATTCGGACATTTGAATAAAATGTTCGAAAATGTTCAAATGTAATTTGTACACTCTGAGAGTTACAGACCTCTAAGGGTCCTATGGTGATTTCATATCCCTTTCATAGCCCTTGCCCCCCCGCCGCCCCCTCTCCTTCCCTTTCTTTTCTTCTATGGAAATAACGATACGATGGGAACTATGCACAAAAACAAATTTCACCCACTTTTTTTACTTCTGTAAACCTGGTGATGTGACAATAAAGCTGATTCTGGTTCCGTTTTTTTACACTGCAGAGTTACAGACCTCTAAGGGTCCATTTGGTTCCATTTGTACACAGACCGTTAAGAGGGAATCGTTTAGGAACCGGAATTGTTGAAATCCTAAAGGATCCATCCCAACTCTACTTCTCTCTCTCTCTCTCTCTCTCTCCTCTCTCTCTCTCTCTCTCTCTCTCTCTCTCTTCTCTCTCTCTCTCTCTCTCTCTCTCTCTCTCTCTCTGTCCCCCCCTGTCTCTCACTGTCTCTCTCTCTAGACTCCAGAGCGAGGGCCTCAGTCCAGTCAGAGAGAGGAGGGTAGGGTATGTAGCCTACCCTCACACAGTATACTACAGCTGTGAGATAACTTGCGTTGGCATTAATTTGCTGCAGTGGAGCTAGCGCTGAGCATCGGGGACTATCGTACACCCCTGGGTGGGGCCTCGGATATAGCAACCAGCTTAATCATAACCGAGTGTCAGTTCTCCTTGGACCTTGCCTGTTGAGACCAGCCAACCCGACACTACACTGCAAAAAAAAAAAAAAGCACATTTAAACACTTCAAGTCGCGGAGTGCTGCCTGCCAGCAGTGGTTGACTATTTTAAGTCGGATCCAATACGATTTTAATTTCTCCTAAATCCCAATTTAACTTGAATGGCCGTCAAAGCTGGATTACGTTTTTTTTTTTTACCCGTAGCGCTGCAGTTTTGAGAGGAAAGAATAACCAATTAAAATTAATTGAATCTCTCAGAGCCCCCGGTTATTTGGAGGGGCCAAGAGTTCCAGTTGCCCAAGTTTTTGCGGAGAAACGTAAGCCTTGTTTTACTTTAGCTTTTTTTTTTTTAGCTTGTTTCCTGGTCCGTTTTTGGCATCCTGAAAGATGCAGTGGTGTTTGGTTCGACAGCTGGTACAGTTTGACAGTTTGGGAGCAAGTTGGTGGCAGAGAATAGATGGTACACTAAGTTTATTTTTGTGTGGCTTTTTCTGCCTTTATTGATAGCATACAGTACACTGACAGGAAATGGGGAGAGAGAGTGACACGCAGCAAAGGTCGTCGGGCATTGCAGCCTACAGTAGGTGCCTGGTCCGGACCACTACGCCAGCGGTGCAGGCCAACCCTATGGTTTTCTCCTGTGTGTGTGTGATTGATTCACCTATGGGGTTAGGTCAGTGGTTCTCAACCTTTTCAGGACGTGACCCCCCAAAATAATCATATAAACTGGGGACCCCCTATAGCCTGGCATGGCCCAGACTAATATCACTGCATATATATTAGTCTGGAACTTCTGTGTGGAAGATTAATTTCCAAGGGTTAAAAACAGATCCAAACGTCACAGCTGATTGGTCACCCACAACTCTGGGGTGAGTGAAATGTAATTCAAACCGAGGACTGCCAGGCCAATCTGGCCAGGGCTAATATATATTTTTTTGCTGTGGCAGATTTGTGTGGTTGCCAGGCTAGGGGCCCTGACAAGCACTTGGAATTGTAACACTTTTTCAAACTTTCTTATATTATTCGAACATTTGGCCAATGCTTGACCAGCCAGGTTGTTGATTACTTTTGATGCAGAAATTGTATTTTTCCCTTTTTTGGTATTAAAAAGGTCTTTAAGGTCTTAAGGTCACTTCACTGTCATCTGTGGACCTCCCTAAACTCATGAGGGGACCACAGGTTGAGAACCACTGGGTTAGGCGATCCCATAGGTCCAAGGGATGCTATTGGACTGATAACTGGTCTGATAGGACAGTAGCTGCTGGCCAAACAGTGCAAACTTTAAGTGCCACCATGCGCTGATTTGTAACCCCGGCGTCAACAAAGCAACCCCAAAAAATCTGCCTAGTGGGAATGTGCGTGCATTCATGATTTGAGGCATTTTGTTGCAAAAATGTGTTTTGCTAAATTAGACCTGCTGGTGGCGCTATAACAGGGCAATGTGAAAAGGGTGGCATATCTTCCTCGGCCTAGTGGGAATGTGCGTGCACATTTGCACGGAAATTGCACGCTGCGTTCATGATTTGAGACGTTTTGTTCAAAACGGACCAATCCTGCAAACTTTGGAAGCCAACCTTAGCCAGTCAGGATGGAATATGAAATATCGGACAGATCCGTCTTGATCACTTGACTACAGAGATACTGTGTACCGATTTGCGTGATGTTTGGATAAAATCTGTAGGAGTACTATCCAAAAATGGGTTTTGCACAAATCGGCCTCCTGGTGGCGCTATAACAGGCCCATGTGAAAAATTTGGGACAGAGGTTCTGAATTGGCGTTGTCTGTGGGTGTCTGTGTGCACAGTTTCGCTGCGACCGGGCCAACGGTGCCGGAGATTAGTTGCTCACAGACAGATGGACGGACGGACGGACACACGGACGGACGGACGGACGGACAGGGGGTAAAACTTACTCTCTCGCCATGCCTTTCGGCCCGGCGGAGACCAAAAAGTGAAAAATCCCAAAAGAAAAGTATTAAAAAACATACATTACATAATGTAATATAAATGTCTATGTCTAGACGTCTAAATTGTTATGACCGTAAACACACACAGCTCCCCGAAAAGTCTAAAGTGTCTTTTGGTTGTTGGTTGTTGCTGTAACATGCATCGTGGGACATGCTGCAGTCCTTTTTGTCTCTGTGTGGTGAGGATTTGTAGCGGTTCAGGAGCACAACTCACCTCTGGATCATTCTAGGCCAAATCCCCACTGTGGACCAAAGAAGCTTATTGTAACCCGTCTGCCTGCCGCTGTTAAGCCCTGCCTCCCCACAAACCCTGAGCAAGAACAGCTGCTTGTTCTGCACCATAGGCCTACTACTCTCTAAACCGTGGGGTCTTCAACAGGGGGTCCGTGACCCCTAGGGGGTCTTCAGGCCGCCAAATCTTTGTGTGATATAATTTTAGTTTTTACATTAAACACTTGAACCCTAGCATCACTTTTCTGAGGAGAACTTTAGCCAAAAATAGCAGATATACAAGCTCACAACGCCTCGCGCTGCGAGGCGTTGTGAGCTTGTAGGCTATTTTTGGCAAAGAGGTAGAAGTGTAGAGGGAAAAAAGAGCAGACCAAGTAAAAAAAAAAAAGGTTTAATCTGAAACGCTATTTTGTACAATATAGAGGGGTCCCTGCTTCATCTCTCTCTCTCAGCTAGGGGGTCCTTGGCATGAAAAAACGTTGAAGACCCCTGCTCTAAATGCTTCTACGTATGTTGTTATTGTTGAGCTATTCGTCAATGTCTCCATAAGCATGTATAACCCATTAACCAAAAAATATATACATTATTTTGAAACTAGCCAATGGATAATAGATTCATTTTTAGTGCACATTTTGTGTATACCTGGCATCCTATAGTGTGTATAGTTTCAATGTACAGATTATATATTGTTTTGACATTATACTGTTTTAGACCGATGATAGGTTCTTGGTTTACCTATGATCCTAGATTACTATTTCTATGCATTTGATGTATTACCTGATGTATTATGCACCTGATGTATTTACCCTGCTTACTGTAAATCGCTCTGGATTAAGAGCATCTGCTAAATGCCCTAAATTGTAATTGCTAATGATGATGGTGATGGCAGCATCCCTTACATAATATATACAAGCATGCACATGTGCTCTCAACACAGCAGACAGCACTATATCATGCACTGAACATCACTATAGTATAATGCACTACACACTACAGGTACATTACACTAATGTACCACACTGCACTCCACTACACGCTGCACTAATGCATTGTACTATGCTATACTAGCACTAGAAGGAAGTTTTACTCTTATGTACCTGTACACAAGATGTAACGATAAAGCACAACCTTGAACCTTGATACTACTCTGCACAGTACAGTATACCTGACAAACACTTGGAATTGTAGGAGTTGAGGCATTACATTTTGTTTGACTCGGTTCCTCAGATAAATATTGTGAAAATAGCCGAACTACGAGCTTGTAGACCGGCTATTTTCACACTTTTTGAATATTCCTTAGGTAATATTTGACAATTTGGCAAATGTTTGACATTTTTTTATAGTATAGTTTGTTGGTTACTTTTGACGCAGTGGTCTTATTATTTTATTTCCTTCATTTTAGAGGTATTAAAAAGGTCTTAAAAGTCTTTAAATTGTCATTTTTGAAATGTGCAGATACCCTGTATACACTTACCGGTATACTTTATGTTGGTTTGTTTGCTGTCGAGTTAGCAAACAATGTAGCACATTAAGCTAATCATTTGGAAAGCACTGCACTATATACACTGCAGGCCAGCTTGGTCTCAGTCTCATATTTAATTATCAAATGTAATTTGTTTCATTTAATTAAGTCCAATACGTTGGTGTGAAGTGCTGAGTGGGCCTGGTCAGAGCCAGAGGTGTCATTCATCCACGGAGGTGTCAACGGAACGCTAATAAAGTGCTCAATTGTGTTCTGCATCGTCTGCACCGGAGCAGGGTTTAATTCTCGATGTCCAATTATGGACTTATGGGCCAATAATTCTTTCATCTGTATTGATTTAATTTCTTCCAATGGTCCTAATTCCTTCACGCTGACATGATTGGAATCCACCACCATCTTAAAGGTGTCTATGCTTGGCCCCCCTCCCTTTCCCCCCTCTACAGTCTCTTTGCTGGAAATAGCCAATCTACAAGCTTGTATATCTGTTCTTTTTCACTGAATGTTTGCCTGTTATGACATGCCCAGAATAGGTATGCTAGGGCTCATGTGGTTAAGGCACCTGTGTGGTGGTTATGAATTGAAATATTTAGCTGCAACTGTTTGACATTTTGCAATTTTGTATGGTTAGTGTCGGAAAATTGACCTCCAAAACAATTTCCTAGATTTGGATCTCTTGTCCTTGTCTTTCTGCAGTGCCAGTGGCACTGGTAGCGGGCAGGGGTTCAGGGCCAGGCATGGCACAGTGGAAGCAGTTCCCTGCCAGCCAGGACATTAGTAGTTCAGAGCCAGGCAGGGGCATTAGTGGCAGTGGTAACCGGAACAGTTGGCACCAGGCATTTCTGGGCAACATTTATTTATTTTGTATTTTACATTTCATATTATATTTTATATTAACATATTATTTTTTTTATAAATGAGGGGCCAAATATATATTATATTTTAAATTACATTTAAGACCCAATACTACTACAAATTGCTGCAACACCTGTGATAACCAGTAATTTTGGGGATAAACCATAAATTGATGGGTACATTTAGGCCTGATAACGATGCACTGTCGTGCACGTCCAAATCTATACTAATATTATATCTAACTATTTCCAAAACAGCGGTGGCGACCGGAAAAATCCGGTGCCCTCTGGACCTCTATCTATAGGGCTGTCATGATTACAAAATGTAAGTTGATGATTAATTGTCATACAAATAATTGTTAATTGTGTTTTTGGCATTGAACATTGGAGCATATGCATAAAAAGTAAATGCCAGACCAGTGCAGTGGTGGCAGTAGTTCAGTGGGAGGCAGTGCATTAGTGGCAGTAGTGCAGTGCCAGGAGGGGCAGTAGTTCAATAGTTCAATGTGAGGCAGTTGTGGCAGTAGTTCAGTGCGAGACAGACTCACTGTTTTCAGTAGTTCAATAGCTCAGTGTGAGGCAGGGCAGTAGTGGCAGTATAGTTCAGTACGAGGCAGGGCAGTAGTGGCAGTAGTTCAGTGCGAGGCAGTGCAGTGGCGGCAGTGCAGTAATAGTGTGACTTTGAGTACAGAGTTCAGGCTGTTGAATTCTCTGCTGCTCAATGGTAATGTTGCTGTCGGGCAGAAACCTCTTATCTCCATTTTTACTTTTTGTGTTTTTCCATAAATTAACGCCCTACTTGATCATACTACAGCGTCACACAAAAGCATCAAAAGTAGCAGATCTGCAAGCTCGAAACGCGGCGCGTAGCGACGCGTTTCGAGCTTGTAGATCTGCTACTTTTGCTGTTTTCGAATTTGAATCCTGAAAAGTAACAGTTTTGGACATATGAGGTTTCCACCCGACAGAGACGATAATTCATCGGCTCGGATCCAATAAGAGTCAAATTTTCGTAACGTGCAGCTAGATTGTAATCCGGATTCATTTAGCTATCGTCCATGTTTAGCTGTTGTCATTTCCATGATTGACACGCAGGACGCCTGTGCAGATCACACAGAATTATACAATATAAACCGCCTTCAAAGTTACATAAACGATGAAAGGATCTCATTGAATTTGAATCCATCTCCCGTCTCTCTTCATGTTTTTCCCCTCTCGCTTACAGTAAGCTGTCTTTGTGAAACCGAACTGCAGCGCCTGCCTTAGCGCAGATAAACTACAAATCACCCGGCAATGGGACCCGCCTTAACGCAGATAAAACTACAAATCACCCGGCAGTCCCGGCAGACGTCAGTTGGGAAGAGTAACAGGTTTTGTTATTGCCAGTGGTTCTCAAAGTGGGGTCCTGGGACCCCCCAGGGGCCCTCGAGGGGATTCCAAGGGGTCCCCAGTAAAATAAGATAATATCGCATCGTATTACACATCGGCATACATTTGAAAATAGCAGATTAACAAGCTCACGATGCTTTGCATTGCGACGTGTTGTGAGCTTGTAGATCTGCTATTTTCCAAACTGTCTTGAAAAGATGTGAAAAATTAGGAGTATTTTTTGAAACACAACAACACACATCTTGTTCGGGGGTCCCTGGCAAAACATGCCATAATGCAGAGGGCTAAATGGCATATTCATTTGGGGTTTGCGATTAACTATCAAAATTAGCTCAAAACTCTTAAAATGCCACGTTTGATAACCCCCTTAACCCCCTGCATCCCAACGCGTTGTGAGCTTGTAGATCCGCATTTTTGTAGAATCGATTTGAGTGAAATTTACCAAATGCACTCTTTACATGTCTGTTTTATGAAGTATAGAGGAGTCAGTGGTACTGAGTTTGCAGCTTAACAAAAGTTAATTCATCCTGGTGTATGATGGAGGGCAATTTCACGATAAATTTGAATCCCTGCGAGACGATTATCGTCCCATCCCTATGCCTCGTGCTACAGAAACAGGAGATAGGCTCCTGCCCTATGGGCCACATGGCTCGGCATAGCCTCGTTCCCAGCCATTACTCATCAAGAGAAAAGCCTGGTCACGACCTAATGCAGAGAGTGTCTATAGGGGCGGGACTTCCGTCTTTTTTTGACCAATCACAACACTCGTTTCATTCACGGAGGATGTTAACAGATTTGTAAAGCGTCAACATAATTTCCTTGGGCGGTAGCCTACT
The DNA here is from genome assembly GCF_963280865.1 of Gymnoscopelus braueri. NCBI lineage: Eukaryota > Metazoa > Chordata > Actinopteri > Myctophiformes > Myctophidae > Gymnoscopelus > Gymnoscopelus braueri. The sequence goes on along the minus strand of NC_137616.1, from coordinate 5,727,935 downwards.
TCCGCCAAATTCCGGCACTTCCGTTTAGACACTCAACCGGCTAGGTCTTGCCCAGCGTGCCTTGACATGGAAAGGGATGGAAGAACCAGTGCCGTACAGCAACAGCCGTTTGCGGGAAGAACAAAGCGAAAAGGCGCGGCGGGAGAGGATTGGTCTGACGCGGCTTCCACCAAGAGACTAATGCCAAACCGTCAACTGTGTCACTCCAGCCCACACAGGCATCCTAAGTGCTGCTCCTGTGAAGTGATGTCTGTTGTCATGGCGACGGTACGCGAGCCTTGGCTTTGCACGTCTTACTGACTTTCCCAGTTTGCCTCTTCCTCTCTCCTCTCCTCTCCTCTCCTCTCCTCTCCTCTCCTCTCCTCTCCTCTCCTCTCCTCGCTCCTCGTCTGTCCTTCTTCTTTTAATTCCCCTGCCACTTCGCTCGTTCTTCCTGTCCCTGCATGTCCCTCGCATCGTGCACGGGGTGGGGGGGGGGGGGGGGGGGTAATCTGTCACTGCGGCGAATCGCCGCGGTCGGGCAGAAACCTCGTATCTCATCGTTTTTTTTAATGTTTTTGCATAGGTGACAGTGGAGTAAAAATAGCAAAAATCGCATTTCTACAAGCTTGTAAATCTGAGTAACGTGTTCTCCAAAGTGGTGGTCCGGGGACCTTGGGGTGTGTGTGTGGGGGGGGTTCCAGGGGGGGTCCCCAGACAAATTTGATAATATAGCACAAAAATCTGTTTAACCACTTTTAACACTATATACTTTGGCAGTTTGAAAATAGACGATCTACGAGCTCACAACTTAACTTGTGACTAAATAACTACATTGGAACCATTGGAACACAGTCCTCCCCCCCCCACAGTTTTGAACATACAAGGATTCCCCCCGGCATCGACGAAACGTGAAGTGATTGCAGGAGCGAGCGGCCCCCCTTTGCAGCGGCTTTACCGTCGCGCATGAGCGCACGACAGTTTTACGGCTTTATATCGACGGGATTGTCGGCGGAGCGAATATAACCCTCATTCATACTTTTGAAGTGCAGCGCGTACGGCTCGGGCCGTGATGTGGCGCTCTGCGGAAAAAATAACCGATTTTCAGATGTGTCACGTTTTTTCACTTGGAAATCTGTTTCCAGTGAGCGATAAGAGAGAGAAAGAGAGAGAGTGAGAGAGGGACAGGGAGAGTCACCACCATTTCCTTGCTGTCGGGCAGAAACCTCTTATCTCCATATATATATATATATTATTAATTTTTTTTATTGTGAATTAATGGCCTACTTTGTCACGACACACAAACATATCAAAAATAGCAGATCTACAAGCTCAAAACGTGTCGCATGGCGACACGTTTTGAGCTTGTAGATCTGCTATTTTTTAGGTGTTTTTTATTTGAATCCTGAAAACTAACAGTTATGGACGTGTGAGGTTTCCAGCGGACAGAGACAATTGCATTCCGGCGCTTATCCTTTGTAAGCTGCTCGTTCAAGAAGGACAGCCCTGTGATGTATGTTGACAGTGACACCTTCCTTCAGTAGCCGGCTATAGCTTCTTAAAAAATAAACGGTGACACACAGACCATGCGTGTACTGTTACACGGTACATGCCTTTAAACAAGGAAACGGTATGCATTTAAACACTTATAAACAAGTACTGTTACACAGTACTTGCCTTTATACAAGGAAACGGTATGCATTCAAGCACTTATAAACAAGTGAACTATATGTGTACGATTTTCCAACCCGGCGCTCACTACATGTGCGACTGGTCGGCTACGGCCCTCGTAAGGCTCGGAGTCCCAGGAAATAGGAAAGAAGTAGAGAATACTCAGACCTACTCAAACCTGTGTCTTTGATGGTTTTTATTCAATACAAATACAAACATTAACACACCTAGCAGCCAACTCGTGCTACTAAGCGACCAGTTAAATCACTATCTTGATTCAACTACGACTTGTCAGTATAGGCTCACTTTCTACCAACAAGTCTAGCCGGGTCAGACACCTGGGTCAGTCTAACTAGTAGGCTCACATCCCCTTAGCAAGATCTCAACCAGGTCGGGTCAGGTCAGGTTCTAAACCTACAAAAAGATTCAAACACAGAAACAACAATGACAATATTACTGACATGAATTCACTCAATAACAATTCAAACAATAACATATCAGCATATATGACAATTAATCGGCGTGTATCAAGTTATTTTCTACTCACTACTGATCTCTCGAGGGTCTCCTTGCAACTAAACTTTCTCCCCAAATTTCCACCGGGACACAAAGAGATGCCACCACCCCATATCATATGACTTTCTCCTCAAATAGCATGCTTCGACTACCTCTCATCCCCCATAACATAGGCATCAGGCATGTCATTTAGCCTCTCTCTCTCTCCTCTTTGAGCTAAGGAAATAGTAAGGAATTTACAACCTACAGCCCTCCAACAAGCAGATGTATTTACCCCTTTCTGTCTATGTTGGCCTACCACTCTGGTAAAATCCTAAATAAGCAGGAAATACCCACATAATAATAATCATAATAATTCCACAGGCGTTGGAGGCGTGGAATAACTACACAATATGCCATTGCATACATGCCTTGGTATATGTACACGCCATGGAGAACAATCAACATGCTGGTTGTGTATGTGAATGCCTGTGTGTGTGTGTGTGTGTGTGTGTGTGTGTGTGTGTGTGTGTGTGTGTGTGTGTGTGTGTGTGTGTGTGTGTGTGTGTGTGTGTGTGTGTGTGTGTGTGTGTGTGTGTGTGTGTGTGTGTGTGTGCGCGCGCGCGTATGTTTTCATCTAACATCGAACATCTAACACAACATCCAAGATTATGTTCCCATGTGTGTGTGCTTGCATGTGTGTGCATACTTTTTCATCGGACATCTAACATTCAACATGCAAGATAATAAATGTTCTCATGTGAGCGCATATGTGCCTGTGAGTGTGTGCGTGTGCGTACTTTTTCATCTATATTTCTAGGCCAACAAACTGCTGAGATATTAATTCAACAGTGTGTGTGAACCCGCCGTTTGCACGTCAGCCGTTCTGAACAACATTTGTCACACAAGGCTGGCGTCTCCCAGCAGTGAAAACGTGACCCAAGGCGTGTCGCACGCCTTTAAACGTCCTCGCTATTTCACCAGTGTTGCCATGTCTGCTTATTATAAGCGACTCTGGGCTTGTTTGTCAGTGAAGTTGCTTGTAAATATTGGTGGTTACTTGCGCGTTGCTTTTTTTTGGCTTTGTTTTTTAATTGTAGTGCTTATTTGGGCTTGTTTCCTAATGTTGTTTAAACCAGTGCTTCTCAAACATTTTCATGTCAAGGACCCCTCAAATTAATATCTGCAGAACCCCATCTAAAAAAATGGTGTGCCAGGGATCCCCATTCAAGATTGGTGTTGTGAGCTTGTAGATCGGCTACCGTATTTTCAAATAGGCCTAGCTGATGTAATAGGGCTCAAGTGGTAAAACCGGTCTCTTCTTTTGGGCTTCTTTTCATAGACCCATAGTTGCTTGTTTCACTGACAAAATCTGGCAACTGCATTTCACCTGAACACGTGTGTGTGTTCACCAGGCTTTCTCTTCCTGCTCCGTTAAAGGCCTCAGAGTGTCTCTCTCTCATTGCTCTCTCGCTCTCTGAGACCTTGTTCTTCCGTCAGTAATTCATGATGTAAAAAAAGCTAATCTCTCTCGTTGTCTTTGTCTCTCTCTTCTTGCTCCCTAGACGCACTGTACCGCATCTCAAAAGGCTGTTACGTCTCGTGGGGCTCTTGGCACCCTGTGGTGAAATAAGTAGAGTTGTCAGTTCTCGGGCAAAGCGATTCTCCGCCGAGATTTCACGAGCAGCAAATACACAAAGAGATGATTCAATTGGTTCTCGATTGCCTCTCCTCTCCTCTCCTCTCCTCTCCTCTCCTCTCCTCTCCTCTCCTCTCCTCTCCTCTCCTCTCCTCTCCTCTCCTCTCCTGTCCTCTCCTCTGTTGCCATTGCAGTGAACGCAGTGGTGGAAAAAGCACTAAAATGGTTTACTTAAAGGGATACTTCACTTTCGGGCCGGGGACACATTTAAAAAATATATTAAAAATAAATGAAAAAAGTTATGGAAAATTCATGGCCCCCTCACGCATTAGAGTGTCCTACTAATGCGTGAGGGGGCCATGAATTTTCCATAACTTTTTTCATTTATTTTTAATATATTTTTTAAATGTGTCCCCGGCCCTAAAGTGAAGTATCCCTTTAAGTAAAAGTATCAATACTACAATGTAGAAGTACTCTGTTACAAGTAAGAGTCCGGAATTCAAACTTAACTTGAGTAAAAGTACAAATGTATTTGTATCAAAATGTACTTAAAAGTACCAAAAGTAAAAGTATTAAACTGTTTGAAAATAGCCGATCTACAAGCTCACAACGCGTCGCGATGCGACACGTTGTGAGCTTGTAGATCTGATTTTCAAATGGCCTATGTATAAAATAGGGCTGAAGTGGTTAACGTGTGTTTTATAATATAATAATTTATATCTGCAAAGTAACCAGTAAATGAAGTTTTCAAATAATTGTAGTGGAGTCATAAGTACAATATTTGCCTCTGAGATGTAGTGGAGTAGAAGTAAAAGTATTTGGAAATACCCCAGGAAACTAAAAAGAACCTCAAAATTGTACTTAAGTATTTGAGTAAATGTACTTAGCTACTTTACACCACTGCCTCTGTTGCCATTGATTGCGGTGAAGGACATCTCATTTTACCTGGAAATGTACGGCATCTATCTAACACATTTAATAGGCTATACTTACGTTTATATATTTTGGAGGCAGTATACCTGTACAGTAGCTAGGCAACTGCGACAGAGAGTGGCGCCATTGTGAGGGGAAAAAGTAGTCAAATCAGGCCAGCTTCTTCTGGGAGGTTTTCTATTTCTCCTCTTTTCCCCCCCCCTCCACCTTTTTTTTTTGCTGCATTGTGTGACTGTGTGCTTGCAGTCCGTAAGCTCTGGCTGCTCATTGAAATTCAAGTGTTGGCATTCAAATATCAGCAATCCAATTCTCTTGCCCACAAACCCAGTCAGTCTGCACAGCGAGAGGTGTGTGCTTCCCTTTGGAGACTCTCTCTCTCTCTCTCTCTCTCTCTCTCTATCTCTCTCTCTCTCTCTGTCTCTCTAGTAAGTATACAGAAGAAAAAGTCAACCCACGCTTTAATACCGCCTTCAGTGGAATTATGGCTTGATTTTTCTTTTTCCCTTTCCGCTTGTCACAACAGAACAAAAGCGTGTGTTAACTATTCATGACGTCTTCATACTTCCCCCTCGGAGCGACGAGGGCTGTTTAGTCCTGACATGCAAATGTCTGATAATCACATCTAACATGTTAACCGTTTGAAGTGCATGATTGTATAAAGCACTTCATTTGGGGCTATACGCCACCGTGATCATTATGCACACACACACACACACACACACACACACACACACACACACACACACACACACACACACACACACACACACACACACACACACACACACACACACACAGTACGTATATGGGCAAATATCAACGGGATTCAAACTAAAATAAGAACCTATAAACATAACCACTTAAACCAACCAGTGGTCCGGGGACCACCAGTGGTCCTCGGAGGCGTAATAGGGGGTCCCCAGCGAAATGAGTTGACATAGCGTCACAGTCATTTTAACCGCTTAGCTTTGGCTATTCAAAAATAGCAGATCTACAAGCTCATAGCGCGGCACCGAGTGCCTATGAGCTTGTAGATCTGCTATTTTTGAAAAATCTTGAAAATGTGTGCATATCTTTGAATATATATATATATATATATATATATATATATATATATATGTTTTTTTTTAACTCAAATTTTTGCTTCTGGGGGTCCCTGGCATGACAACGGTTGAAAACCACTGACTTAAACTCATGGTTGAATGGAGTCCCCCAGGGGTCTTTACTAGGCCCCCTCCTGTTTTCCCACTGCACCAAATCTCTGTGACGAAAATAGTCGATACAAGGTTGTGGGGCTGGCAGATCGTCTATTTTTGGACACTAGCTGGTTAAAATAATCATAATTTATTGTGCCTCTTCTGCAGCATCCGACAGTGATTCATTCCAATAGGAAGAGTTTTCAAAGCAATATGGACTCAGACCCATAAATCCCCATATCATATCGTGTTGATACTGTAATATGGATTATCATGACCCAGGCATTTGTCATTGCCTCAGATTATCCAAACGAGGGCCATCTAATGCCGGGCGTTTTGTTCATCACATCCCCATAACACGTCGCTGCTATTTTTCGTATTTTTTTTTTTTTTTTCAAAATGTTACAAATTATTATTATTTTTAAAATCTGACATGCCCAAAAACAGGATACCTACCGGGTTGAAAGTGTTAATCAACGATTAAATTCAATAATCTACTTACTTTCTTACTCGCTTACATAATTAATAGATTAACTTTACTGTGTCAACACTGAACTGCCCTTGTGAGTTAACCCATTAAGACCGGGAACGCATCTGTGTCATTTTTAGATTTCTTTGGCTATTTTTTATGTATTTCTTAAAGCGAACATTTGTAAAATATTTAGAACGCCCAGAAGCAAAAAAAAAAAAAAAAAAATCAAATATTTACACAACTTTTCATGATTTTTGAATAGCCAAAGAATTCTAAAAATTACACACAGATGCGTTCCCGGTCTTAACGAGTTAAACGGTACAGTCCTGCTGGGATTTCCCAGCAGTGTACTGGGTGAGGAGGGACTTGCCTGAGAACATGGCAGGTGCTGGTGACAGGCCTGGGCGCTGGTGACAGATCCTGGGTGCTGGTGACAGGCACTGGGTGCTTGGTGACATGCCTGGGCGCTGGTGACAGGGCCTCGCAGCCATTCTGTGCACCGCTGAAGGTCGCGGGCTGTTTTTCCGCTCTGTACTGCAAGTTCCTTTACGCCTCCTCGGCCATGAATTCCACCACGCACGCCATCTGCACAAATCACGTTCGGCGGCCAGTTTTCTGCAGTGTTTGTCACATTTAGTCCCTTCCGCAAAAAAAAAGGTCGCTCAGGGTCACGGCACGCTGTGGCACTGATTTGGTTCAAACTCCCGTTTGTACACGGAGATAGGAGGCTTTCCAGTAGGGGTGTCAGAAGAAAATCGATTTGAATACAAATTGTGATTCTACTGTTGGACGATTCAGAATCGATTCTCATTTTCAAAAAATCTATTAAAAAAATATATATATATATATATTATTTTTTTTGGGGGGGGGACCTTGGATTTACCTGAGTGTTTAGTTGATAAAACCTTTACAATTATAAAAGCTACGTAAATGTACTCTGCACATGCCAGCAGACTGGAGTAGATCCTGAAATGTTTAGAATGGAGAATCGTTTTGAATCGAGAATCGTTTTGAATGGAGAATTGGAAAAAAAGGTTTTTGAATTGGAAAAAAACGAGAATGCAGAGAATTGTGTGTTTTGAAAAAATCTGAAAAAAATCGGAATCGTGACCCCAAGAATCGGAATCGAATCGTGAGATAGCAGAAGATTCACCACCCTACTTTCCCTAAGCGAAGTGAGAAAAAAATAAAAATGCCGAACGTAGCAATCGGTCTGGATCCCAGGCTAGACAAAACCCACTCAAAACTAAAACATAATGTAATAATGGATGTATAAGGAGAATTATTTGCTTGGTGTTATGGACAAACTCATAGTTACAAATGGATGGTTTGTGATGGATGAACTGCACTCAAAACTCATCTGTTGTGCTCTTTTATGTTGATGTGCCACTGAAAGGTAGCGATGTAGCTTTTGTCAAGCTACCGAACTACATGGTGAACATAATTAATAAATGCTGAACTAAACTTGAAAGCTACATTATTCTGAAAGTAGCAGTGAGAATAATAGACATTTCTTGCTGTTTTGTTTCTTTGTACTATGAAAAGGTCTTTATACTTTTACTCTTGATACATATACTTTTACTTTTGATACTGTTTTAACACCAGATACATTTCTTAAGTAAGTGAGCTACTTTAAAGGAGTAGTTCATCCAAAAAAATACTTATTTTCTATCAATTACTCACCCCATGAAGCCTTGAATTAATTTTAGTCGCTGTGTTTGTCGCATTACTAAGTCAATAATTCGATGACCGGAGACTCAATTGAGCCTCCTACTGACCGATGACCCGGACATCAAATTATTGATTTAGGAATGTGACAAAAACAGAAGAAAACTCATGGGGTGTGTAATTGATAGAAAAAATATTTGTTTTGGGTGAACTACTCCTTTAAGACTCACCAAAGATTACATTTACATTTACACACACACACACACACACACACACACACACACACACTCGAAAAATGGAGATACAAGGTTTCTGCCCGACAGCGAGGCCATCCAGTATGCAGCCTGCATTGTGTGCGTTCAGTATATAGAATGTGTGATTCATTACCCCGGAGGTATACGCACCGGGACGGGTCACCACCATGTGCGTAACACCAGCACACAGTGATAGAGAGAGTGGTGGCTAATGGAATAGAATAGAAAATAACACACATGACAAAGTAAATAAATGGAACCATGTGTGAACGTGGTGAGAAAAAAAAATACATGGGTGGGGGGGTATGCAGCAAAGTGGTGCAGGATATTGAGAACAACACACACGCACACGTGCGCACACGGATATGCACACGCACACACACACACACACGCACACACACACACGCGCGCACACACAATAATGGATGATGTGTCCTTCTGCTCTGTCTAGCTGCTCCATACCTGCACCCTATCATCTTTCCTTTCCTGTCTTATGTGATTACTACCATTATCATTATACCATTATACCAGGCAGAGGACACACTAGCTCTGGACATGCATACAGGCACACACACGCACACGAACACGCACATAGACATACAGACAGACAGACAGACAGACAGACAGACAGACAGACCCTCTTATTGACAGCTAGACTCCTGGCAGAGCAACGGCGTAAACATTTTCTCACGTAATCTCATGTCAAAAGTCATGCCAATCCGATCACGGAATCGGTATTGGTTCTAAATTCTAAAAGTCCAACAAAGTCGATCAGTCAATCGGTGTTCGTCTTCGCTGCATGCTAATCGTAATTTGATAGAATCCCGAATGCACAAGCTACTCCGATGTTGTATCGAAACTGTTCCACATAACAGTAGTTTTCAAAACCTTTTATTCGGACCCATGCTCAGGTATCAGTCACACACCTGCGACTGGCACACACTGGTTCCTCGAAACGAGAGCGATTTTACCAACTGAAGCATATTGGGGGATTTGGGGAATTTGTTATGGCGGCGCTACCCACACGTTTATCTGTGTTGCTCATATTCCACGTTTTCACGATCCTTACAAGGTATACCTCGTTGCAAAGTTGAATAATCAACGATGCAAATGATACAAAATACATCAAGTTTACAAACTTTTTGTGAGGAGTTATACAGTGACGTTCTACTGTATATATATGTGACTAAATTTGACTGGGAGACGGTCATCTAGCATTTTTTCATTTTCATTTTTCATGTCATATGAAAGCAGGGAATCATAGCAAAATAATGATATATTGGTTAATAAGATTGAATGAATAGTTTTGAAACTATACAGCTTGTAGAACTGAAGTCAAGTTAAAACTTGTAAATAGAGAATACACCACTTGAATTAGAGGTTGCTAGCCATAACCTTATATCTTAGCTACATGTTTATGCATTTATTTCATATTTACATGTCGATTTGAGCTCTGACATTTATTTCAGACATACTCTAGTATGTGAAGAGTCTAACTGGGCTATTAACTAATTTTTGCACAAAAAAAAGGTTTTTCTGCATTCCTGAAGAATGGGCACCAGCGAGATGACTGTCTCCCGGACAACAACAGTCACATATGTTTTCAAATATCAGACCTACAAGCAACTGCTTGTAGATCGGTTATTTCCGCTATTCGTCACATGACAAAGTATACTGTAAATATAGGGTTAATACTGATCGCCCGTGCTCTCTTTCACTCGTCGCAAGAATAATTTATATATTTATTTACTGCGAGATAACAGCTGCGGGCGTCATGCTCAATGCGTCGGGTGTATTCACTGCTCGCTGAGTCTGGTCCCTTCTTTTGGGACAGGTGAGTGCGCCCCATATGCAATAAGACAAGGGAGATTTATCAGCTTCAATAAAAAGAGAATTAGCGCTCCGGGCTTACTTCTCATCGTGGTATATTAAAGGAAATGAAGAATCGTGTATAATTAGAGGGAGCCACACCGCAAAAAATCAATCCCATATTAATGTGTATCGAAACATGATTTCCCCCTGGCATCGAGTGGGCTCTCTGTTTTAGCCCGTTCAAACCGGGAACGCATCTGTGTCATTTTTAGATTTCTTTGGGGTATTCAAAGATAGCAGATATACAAGCTCATAGCGTTGCTACGAGCTTGTAGATCTGCAATGTTTTTTGAAAAATAGTGGAAATCTTGGGTCTTTGAATGTATTTTTAAAGCGAACATTTGTAACTCAAATATTTGCTTCTGGGGGATTCTACAAATGCCTTCTAA
>NC_137616.1:5589867-5712367 GCF_963280865.1 Gymnoscopelus braueri | reverse complement strand
CCTATTCTAGCTGTGGAATAAACCCCCCCCCTTGCAGTCAGAACTGCAGACTCAGCGCGCGGGTGGTGCAGTGGTAAAGTCCCTGCCCACCCCCACCACGGGAGGTTGTGGGTTTAAATCCACCGTGGTGCATCCGGCTTTGTCGGGTGTCTATGCGAACACAATTGGCCCGTGTTGGGGGAGAGAAGCCGGGCGAGGAGGAGGGTGATATTCAAGGGCGGCGATAACTGTGGGTGCCTCGGGGCTAAAACACCCAGGAGAAATGACGAGCACCCATCACAAACTCATCACAAAAAAAGAAAAATAACAATTTTTTGAACCAAATTAACCAAATTAACCGCTTTAAGGTAAAAAAAAAAAAGAAAGAAAGCTACAAACCCGGACAAAAACCACACATTTTCGCGCATGCACGCGCACGCAGCGTGGGCGCCGATTTATGTCCAATAGCGCGGACATAAATCGGCGCCCCTGGTGATATTGGTCATTGCACGTACTCCTACGGGCTGGGGGTGCGGCGCCTGTCCGCAGGGAGTGTTGGGCGGGAGGAGTAGGACGAAGGCTCTATGACCTCCTGGTGGGGGCTCCTCACTGGTAGGTGAGTCAGTAGAAAAAAAATTGTCTGCTCACTGAAAAAAAAGGAACTGCAGACTCACTCCCTGTTTTCCCGCTGCAGTCTGAAGACTCACCTCTTCAGACTGCACCTCGCCTCCCTATAGCACTCCTCTCTCTCTGTATGCCTTCTCGTCACCTTTTGATATTGTTGTTGTCAGGCAGAAACCCCTTATCTCCATATACGTTTTATGTTTTTTCGTAAATTAACGACCTACTTGATCATACAGCGTCACACGAAAGCACCAAAGAGCTTGTAGATCTGCTACCTGAATTTACATCCTGAAAAGGAACACCGTCGGGGTGTGAATGGGTGAATGTAATGCACATTGTAAAGTGCCTTGGATAAAGGCGCCATATAAATGCACCACTTACCATTTACTGATTACAGGGCAAGGAAACATTACACCCTTTCATAGTCTCTCTCTCTCTCTCTCTCTCTCTCTCTCTCTGTTTGTTTGTGGGTCTCTCTATCTCCCGCTCTCTCTCTCTCTCTCTCTCTCTCTCCCACACAGGGCTAACATGTGTAAAGCGGGGGCCTCTGGTCCATTTATTTCCCCATTAAGTGGCTTGTTGCACATGTTATGTTATGGGGGCAATTGTTTGCCAAGGGATGTGGGAGTCAGATTTGATGATGAGGTCATTAACTCTCTCTCTCTCCTCTCCCAAAGCTCGCCCACCCACACACACACACACACACACACACACACACACACACACACACACGCTTGTGAAGAATCACCCGCCCGGAAAACCGAATGACGTGGTGTCGTCTTCAAAGACAGTCCAGCTGGAACGCCAGGCCGTCAGATCCGTCTGAATGCAGTCAGATAGGCAGGGGCATTATGGAGACATTTTAATTAACCCTCTGTTGTGTATCTCTCAATGAAAGCCTCCCTGGTTTGATTCCAGACAGTGACCTTCGAGCCCTGCACGGTTCAATATACACTGGTAGAGTACTATAGAGGGAAAAGTGGCACTGGAAAGGGAGGGGGCACTCCTCCCCCCCCCACCACACACCACACACTTTTTTTCAAGGATTATGATAATTTGAGTTATTACACACCAGCGGCCGGCCGGCTGGCTGCCTCTATTAGAGTAATTATGGTTACCACAAGGATGCTTGCAGCACAGTGTATCCTAGTCGTAAGTCTGGGTGCAAATCAATAACGCGTTTATCAAACCGGCTGTTTGCCTCAACCCCAATGTCTGGGTTTAGCTTACTGTAGGTTCTGTGAGTTGGTTTTGTGCTTTCTTGTGAGAGAGAGAGAAAGAGAGAGAGAGAGAGAGAGAGAGAGAGAGAGAGAGAGAATCCAACCAATCTTTGTAACCCATTTTTCACCCAGTGCCAATGACTATAAGCTTCTAATCCTGGGCGCTACTCTCCCTCTGCCAGCCTGGGGAGAGTCCCGAACTGAGCTCATGCTTCCTTCAATGCATGAGGAGTGAGCAGGCCGCTTCTTATCACCTGACAGGAGGGAGTTTCCCCGGTAGGACGTAGCGTGAAAACGTTATTCCAACCAGTTCCTTTCCCCTCCATCTGACCAGGGGGAGGTAGTATAGAGACCAGGATTACTGCATGTTTTTGTGTGAGGGTACCTACCCTAGGGGACACGGGGAGAAAATGCAAACTCCACACAGAAAGGCCCTTTCGCCAACCCCACCTAGGGTATGGGCACTGATGAACCCGCCCACAGCGTCCCCGGCGGGAATCGAACCCAGAACCTTCTAACTGTGAGGCGACAGCGCTACCGACCGCGCCACCATGGCCCTTCTGCATGCTTTCTGAAGGACACATTTCTGCACATTTACAAAGGTAGGGGTTGGTTTTGCACTGGACCTGTTGAATAAATTATTCATCCGTATGTAGCGCTGGAAATCCTCCCGCATAGCATAACAGAAAAGCCCCTCGCTATAGCTGTACAGTTCGCACGCTATAGCTCGGCCCCCGCCACTGTACATTACAATCCATACATACAATACAGCGCTAGTGTGTCGAACAAGAAGACAACTAACTGCCTCCCCGGGTTCTCTGACTCACCATAGGACTGTCATTTGTCTGTGGCCTTGAGAAGAAGAAGAAAAAAAAAGAACTAGGCAGAGTGTCAAACAAGATCCATTAGAGAGCTCTTCTTGTGACCATTTGCAGTCTGTTTTTTCTTTTTTTCTTCCTGCCTCCGCTGCGCTGTGGCGAGCCAGAGGCCCCCTAGCTGATGAGGGCCATGGGACCCCGGCTGCAGCAAACACTCCATTAGTCAACTCCCTCTCATGCTAGGAACCAGATTAATCAGATTTGTGTCAGCCATGCTCTTTTTTTTATGCAGGCCTCATTGGATATATGTAGATTACAGCCTTAATGCACAATAGTAGTGAAGGTTTTGTGCCAGCAGTCTTCGTCTAATAAGCTTTTTTTCTCCCCTCCCTCCTCCCGTTCTTTCTTTTTACATTCTGTTTGTTTTCTTTTGGCATTGTAATCCTACTAGTAGCCAGCCACAAAGTAATTATGGTAAATGTGTCCAGAAATCCTCCACACACACATTATACAGTACAGTACACGCAGATGGGTGACAAATTAAAGAGAAAAAGCTTGAATAAATTAGTAGAGAAACATAATGAATGCAATATGCTTCCATACAGGTGTACTACTGTATGATACAAATAAGCAATTAACGCTGTTCTGTGGGCATGCATGCAGTGGTGGAAAAAGTACTCAAATTCTTTACTTAGGTAAATGTACCAATGCTGCAATTTAAAAAATACTCTCTTACAAGTAAAAGTCCAAAATTCAAAATTTACTTGAGTAAAAGTACATAAGTATTGGCATCAAAATGTAGCTAAAGTACCAAAAGTAAAAGTACTGAACTATTTGAAAATAGCAGATCTACAAGCTCACAACGCGCCGCGATGCGACACGTTGTGAGCTTGTAGATCGTCTATTTTCAAATAGATAGGTATAAAATAGGGCTAAAGTGGTTAATGTATGTTTCATAATGTAATCATTTATATCTGAAAAGTAACTAGTAACTAAAGTTTTCAAATAATTGTAGTGGAGTAAAAGTACAATATTTGCCTCTGAGATGTAGTGGAGTAGAAGTAAAAGTATTGGAAATTGGAAATACTCAAGTAAAGTACAAATACCTCAAAATTGTACTTAAGTACAGTACTTAAGTAAATGTATTAAGTTACTTTCCACCACGGCATGTATGCAAATCCTGAGCAGGCCCGGTTGACCTGGATTTTGGATGGAGATGGCAAGAGGAAGTGTCTGTGACTTTGAATTATATCATTATTTGCAGACATGGATGGCAGGAGCTTCAAGCCACAAAGACTGCTGCTTAACTGGCCAGAGTTTCAATAGGAACAGTGACGTCTGTATCTATGGGGAAGGCATCAGTACTGTAAATGGGGTCGGGAATTGTGGTTTAAAGCAGTGGTTCTCAACCTTTTCAGGCCGCGACCCCCCCAAAATAATCATATTTGAACTGGGGACCCCCCACCCTGACAAGCACTTGGAATTGTAGGAGTTGAGGAATTACATTTAGTTTTGCCATGCTCGCCAACGCTGGACTCTTTTAAGGCTGCCTTGAAAAGACACCTATTCTCTCAGGCTTATGGTTTGTTTGTTTGTTGGTTGTTTATGGTTTTTGATGTAAAGCGCCCTTGGGTTTATGAAAGGCGCTACATATATTCAAGCTAACTATTCTTGTTATTAGTTTGACTCTGTTCCACAGATAAAGCCGATCTACAAGCTCACAACGCCTTGTGTTGTGAGCTTGTAGATTGGCTATTTTCAAACTTTTTGCCTCTTCCGTATATTATTTGACAATTTGGCCAATGATTGACCAGTTTTTATAGTATAATGTGTTGATTACTTTCGATGCAGTAATGGCCTTTCTTTCTCCATTTAGTTTCTTTTAGTTTCTTTTCTTTCTTTTCTTTCTTTTCTTTCTTTTCTTTCTTTTCTTTCTTTTCTTTTCAAAAAGGTGTTAAAAAGGTCTTAACAGTCCTTAAATATTGTCACTTTACTGTGAAAGTAAAGTGCCAAAAAAAAAAAAAAGATAATATGTGGGGACCGCCCTGGGGGTCCCGACCCACATGTTGAGAACCACTGGTTTATAGCACATTATTCAATAACTGTGGTGGTGCTCGTGCATTAGTGTGGCATGTGAGGGAAAAATAAACGGAAGAACAACTCTACCTCAGGTGACTGAGAACGTCGACGCAGGAACGTGATCAGACTGGCGGCCAACTACATAGAGATGGATGTTCTCCAGTAGGGTTGCAGTGTGTATAAACCTCTCATTTACCAAGACTAATGCACATTTGAGAGTTCAGAGGTGAAAAAAAAAGGCTCTGAGTCTAGTCTACAGAGATGTGTCTTATGGCGGTCAGATATGAATCATATCCTTCACCATTATTCTCTACACGTGGGCGAGTGCATGCCGAGAGAACAGTACATGGGGGGCAGTGGTGGAAAGTAACTAAGTACATAGTACTCAAGTACTGTACTTAAGTACTGTACCATTTTGAGGTACTTTTACCTTACTGGAGTGTTTCCATTTTTCTATACTTTTACTTCTACTCCACTACATCTCAGAGGAAAATATTGTACTTTTACTCCACTACAATTATTTGAAAACTTTAGTTACTAGTTACTTTGTAGGTTTTGATTATTATTACAAAACATACATTACCCACTTCAGCTCTATGTACATTTCGGCCATTTGAAAATAGCAGATCTACAAGCTCTCAATGCGTCGCATCGCGTCGCATTACTATTTTAAAAAGATTCATTTTTTAGCATTAGTCCTTGAGATTAAAAAAAGTAAAACAAAAAACACTGCACTAGAGTTCCAGATATAGGCCAAGTTGCATTGAAGCTGTTCTGGTAGCTTGTGGTGGCCCGACACCTTTAATAAGACACTTGTTGGTTTCTCCTTTAATCTGTACGGTAACTCTCTCTTCCAAGTTGTCCTAATTTGCTTTTAGTGCTGCTGTTATTTCTCGCTGCCCTCCAGACATGATTTGCACTCTCCTCTCTGAAAGGAACCATCAAGCTGCAACAGAAAAAAAAGAGTTGGCAATTATTGAACTAATACGGTCTTTGCTCAGCAATTTGTGAATGATTTACTTCTCTACTCAAAAGCAGGTTTTTACGTCTTATATATTTCATGTAGAATACTTTTGATTATAGTTTTCAAGTAGATTTGCATTGCTCAAAAATATATACCAACTGCTTTAAACGAGACTCATCACAAATCACAAAGTTTGTGGTGCATTCACATTATGCTCTGTTGAATCTGTATTACAGCATTCTGCAGTACTGTATTTAGCAATTACTGTAGAGTTTGAGTCTGCGGTTTCTCTGGATGGATTATTATTATATATTTGTTTGTATAGTTTTGAGGGTATAATTTGCTTTAATGCACTTGCATCTTCAATGGACATCTTTGGCATTGCGGTAATAATAATAAGTCTGTTTTGTGTGGTGACTGCATGGATTAAAGTTCTCAGTTGCCACAACTGATTGTAGTCATTTAGATTCTATAGAAGCCAGCATGTCTTCTGTGGAAGCATGTTGCGCAGCGAATAAAGCCGATCTACAAGCTCTCAATGCGTCTGTGACGCATTGAGAGCTTAGATGGGCTATTTTCGGCTATTATTTTAAGATTAGAGTGTTTGAAGTGGTCAAAGTAGTAACATGTTCAGAAGCATCTTCCATAAATGATAATAGTCTCAGATATTTCATGTAAAAGCAAAGGATAAAGCCTCAATCTGTCATTTCTTAGTACACCGGGAACAGTATTACTAAAACATAATTTTACACATTATCTGCTAAATCTGTTGAAGAAACAGCGCTAGTGTGTGTGGGGGGGAGGGGGGGGTCTCTCTTCATAATGTTTCACAAATCGCATAATAGGACTTGGCCATACAATTTTTTTTTCCAGTTGTGACATTTATTTAGCTTCAATCCATGTGACTGTATGTGTTGGTGAATCTATTTACATAATTTCAATGTCTTTATGGGCCCTCCTAGTGGACCCTCCCCCCCCCCCAGACAGAGGTTAATGCTCTCTCATGCACTCTGCTGTTTTGTGACAAAAGGGAGAACCAATTTAGGCCTCTTGTCTACTAAACATTTAGCCAGAGCCACAGCTTGCTTTCTGTGTTTGTCAAGGTTAGAGGTGGCTGTGTGTGCACAAGCACTTTGCCTGTCTGGGGGAAGAAAAAAAAAAAAAAAACACAGTCAGAAGCAACTGCATTGACTTCTTACGCTTTTAAACGCGATACATTTTGCGTTTTTGATGTATGGGAGTTTAAAGTGTGTAGACGGAGGTTAAGCTAATGACTCCCTGTGATTTATGGGAGCAGAAAGCACTGTGTTTTACTAGTATGTGCTAGCATGTGGACCAACACTTAGTGAATGTACTGTATGTCTGTGCCATAGTGAGCCCCCTAGCCCCCAGCGGGTTCCGCTGCTTTAACATCTGTGCACGGCACGACCACCAGAGGAAATGCAATAAAAACAAATCGAGTTCCATTCAAATTCAATTCATAAGATAATTGTGCCAGTTTAACCACTTTTAACCAGGTGTCCCCATTTTGGGCATTAAATTGTGAAGATTAAAAAAAATAGATCTTGAAGCTTGCTATGAGAAGAGTGGCTGTTTTCAGGTGGTTGATGTTTTAAAACCACAGAGGCTACGGCTATGCGGGCCACTGGCATGGAAAGGTTTTGGGACCCCTGACTCATGGTATACTTGACATTACATGAGGACGCCATTGGATTCCATTTTATTTCGGTATGGCATGAAAAACTACTTGCAGAAACTCCACCTTTTTTTTTAAACTTATTTTTGTAATCATTGCTTTTTAATGCCTTTTATTAAAGCACAGGCTGATATGAAAAATAGCTGAAAAGAGTCCCTGGAGGCTGCTTAGTCCCTGCAGCATCGAGACAAGACAGACTGTGGGGCGGCCGTGGCTGGGTGGGTAGAGAGAGAGAGAGGCATTCTGGGAATAGAAAGTAGACAGACGGTTCGAACCCCGGCTCGCCCAGAATACGTGTCAAGAAAGTGTCCCTGAGCCAATTAAAGACACTTAAGCCCTATCTGCCCCCCCCCCCCCCTCCCCTGTGCTCTTCATAGCCATCTGAGCAGCCATCAGCTGGGTAAAGCTGTGAAAGCAATGTATGTTCCCTCCAGGGACCAGAAAATGCTCCTTTTCATACTGTAGCTTGCAGTGGTGGAAAAAGTACTCAAATGTATCCATACCACAATATAAAAATACTCTGTCACAAGTAAAAGGCCTGTGTTCAAAATGTTGAGTAAAAGTACAAAAGTATTGGCATCAAAATATACTTTGATTTTACAAAGTACCAAAAGGAAAAGTACTAGAATGTTTGAAAATAGCAGATCTACAAGCTCACAACGCATCGCGGTGCGACGCGTTGTGAGCTTGTAGATCGGCTATTTTCAAATAGCCTATATATAAAATAGGGCTAAAGTGGTTAATGTATGTTTCATAATATAATAATTTATATCTGAAAAGTAATTAGTAACTAAAGTTCTCAAATCATTGTAGTGGAGTAAAAGTACAATATTTGCCTCTGAGGTGTAGTGGAGTAGAAGTAAAAGTATTGGAAATACTGAAGTAAAGTGCAAATATACCTCAAAATTTTACTTAAGTGCAGTACTTAAGTAAATGTACTTAGATACTTTCCACCACTGGCTAGCTTGTACGGTGTATTCTTCCGCAGCAATGCGTTCTCAGAGCGGTTCTTATTTGATCGCTGTGGCGAGCAGAGCAATAATCTTATCTTCGCTTTTTATTGCAAAATGTCACCAAGCCAGAGTGGAGACTCCAGCTAGACACATCAGATACAATTACTCTCTACACCCACATTTATTTTTTACACTACAGATTTTATACAGCAATATCATGTCATTATCGAAGCTGTGCAATTTATACTTTTGGAGTCGTGACCGTCTTATTTGAACCCATATGTTCCACCACACGCTTGCTGTCCACTAATTAAATCCACCTGCACTTTTTTTTCTCTATTTGAAATCAACCTAACTGCTTTTGATATGCAAATTAAGGCATAGACTCAAACTTTTCCTTTCGATCTCCCTTACTTTATTGTCCTTGTCTTTTTTATTCTTTACTTTCTATCTTTGTTCTGCCATCGTTCCTTTAATCACGCCTTCATTTCAATATTCCTTCGTTACCTAATTTTCTTTCTAGCGATCGCCTACCAACACCAGCAAGCCCACACTAAATAGATGTTTACCGTACACTTTGTTCTATGTTTCTCCATCCATACGAACATTTTTCATCAGATGTATGAAAAACATGAACACCTATTTTTCATCATAAGTCACGTTGTGGAAAACCAATTTCACCCCTAGTGGTTTGAAAAACTCCCACAATGTATGCGTTATACCTTATATACAAACAGTGAAAAGGAAGCGTGACTTAACAGATTGTGAACCCAAAACATTAGTTGAGGGAGGTAGCGAACGATAAACAATGTTATTTGGCAGCCCTTAGTATAGTGGCATATCAAAACAAAAATAAAAAGGGAGTGGGCGAAATTGGCTCACACGGTAAATATATTTACGCTATAGCGTTAGCGTCGGTTCAGAGCTAACGCTTTGAGGAAGAAATAAAACAGTGGTGGGACTTCAAAGGGAGGCCAAAAAAAGGAACAGCGCCCACAAAAGCTAAGAGTCACAGTCACTGGAGAGGAGATTGTTCTCTCTCTAATGAATTGCGACGCAATTGTGAGGTTTAAGTGGTACACTGTTTCGTGCCAAGGACCCCCAAATTGATAGATATTTGGCCGCGGACCACCATCTGAAAATGTTTAGTACCCGAGACACTCCAGAAGAGAAGATTCAAAATGATGCAAAAATGTTATATAGACACCCACCATTTATATTGTCCTTGTCAGACAGAAACCTTGTGTCTCCATATTTCATCCTATGTATTTCTTTCCATACATTCTCTATTTTATACTTTGTTGTATGATAGTGCTGCATAAAAGTAGTGAAAGTGGCAGATGTACAAGCTCACAACACGTTGCGACGTGCCCAAAATAATGGATCATTTCAGGTTGAAACTGGTCTGTCTGTGTTATTTAACCAATAACCATGAAAAAAAGTATTTAAAAGGGTGTGTGACTAAATAATAACTACACTGTATTGATTGATTGAATACTTTATTAACAGTTTGCAAAAGGTACAGAGGTAGAGTTATACAATAATGCTAAAAGGATAACGCAAAACGCCCTGTGGGCTTCTTTCCATTGTGGTCCTGTGTATTCAATTAATCAAGACAAATAAAGACATACAGTAATGCAAACAAAGATCATCAATACTAGGAGCAGCAAAAGTATATTGACAGAAAAACAGTGGGTGGTCATTTCGTTTGGCAAGCTAGAAGACTTGTCTATAGGTCCAGTTGCAAAGTGCAGACACGTGTTCTTTTATGCCGGATAAGATCTTTGGGAGTTGAACTTTTTGATGGTTGTTGGTAGGGCATTCCACATTGTGATGGCATAATAGTAGAATGAATAGGCTCTATGCACAGCAGCCATATTGGAAAGAAATTGGGCCTCCTATTACTTCCTTCACAGGTGTTACCAATGATACTAATGAAGGCTCTGTTCCATTCTGGTCAGGGTGCTGATATTGTGCATGTTGGCTCACTAGAAACCCTTATGGTGGGTGTGTTATAGGGGTCCTTGAAAATAAGACGACCTCTGTGCCACATTAAATGGAACAGAGCCTTAATTAGTATTATTGGTAGCACCTGTGAAGGAAGTAAGGAAGGGGCCCAATTCATTCCCAATATGGCTGCTGTGTGTAGAGCCTATTCATCCCCATTGTTGTGCCGAATCTGGGGGGGAATGAGATCAGTGGAGCTTCCTCTGGTGTTGTGCCCGTGGGCGTCACTCACTTTGTTGTAGACATACTGGTCCCTTGAGTATCTTGAAGACCAGGCCCATTGCAAGTTGCTGTACTGTACTCCAACGTGTGATACATTTTGGTGCACAGGTTCTTTTTTTTCTCCATTTCCTGAAAAGTTACGGCTTTGGACGAACAAGGTTTCCACTGGAAACAGCGAGGATACAGTCCCTTGATGTTGGGTGATGGAGCGTCACTGTACTGTGTGGACTCTAGGTGTCAGTGAGCAGTACTTAAGTAAAAGTAGCAATACTGCAATATAGGAATACTAAGTAAGAGTCCGGAATTCAAAATATACTTGAATAAAAGTACACAAGTATTGGTACATAAATGTACTTGAAGTGTCAAAAGTAAAAGTACTCATTATGCAGAATGTCCCATTTCAAGTTTTTAAATGTATACAAATCTTTTGAAAATAGCAGATCTGCAAGCTCACAATGCGTTGCGTCACAACGCATTGTGAGCTTGTAGATCGGCTATTTTCAAATGGCCGAAATGTATATAGCGTGGTTACTGTATATTAAAAATCTATAAAGTAACTAGTAACTAAAGTTTTCAAATAATAGTAGTGGAGTAAAAGTACAAAATTTGCCTCTGAGATGTAGTGGAGTAGAAGTAAAAGTATTGGAAATTGGAAATACTCAAGTAAACAAACACATACCAAATACCTCAAAAGTGTACTTAAGTACAGTACTTGAGTAAATGTACTTAGTTACTTTGCACATCTGGTGTCATTGGGTGTGTGGACTGTGGGTGTGAGCTGAGTGTTGTATCAGAGCTGAGCGCTGATATAAGCAACAACACAGAGGCGCGCTCACTCCTCATCTCCTGCCTCCGCTGTGGGGTGTCTGTTGAGTCTTGAAAGAGAATAGAATGTGTCTGTGGAATGAAGGCCACATGGAGCTCAATGATGGCTCTTTTCAACTACTAAGAACCGTATACCGCTCCGTGCTAACATATTTCACTGGGTTCTGGCGGTTTCAAAAGGTGTAGTGAAATGAAAAATATGTTTTTCACTCTTTTAGAGCATATCCGTGGTCATCATATGGGCATACCTAACAATAGATGCCAAAATAATTGAAAAAAAAACATTTTTGTGTATTTTTATATCAAAAGGCCCTAAGAAGCGAATTACTTCCTGTAAACGAAAATGTGCTGCGTGATGACATAACACAACTTTCATGAAAATAAATTAATCTTGATTACATGCACCTGTTTGATTCCCATAGCTACACGTTCTTCAAACACAGCTGATTTTAATTACAGAGCTACCGTTGAATCTCATTCAAGATGACATCCAGACGGTGTATTACTCATGTTAAACTTAATCTGCACACTAAAATATGTATCTGAAAACATTATAGGTTAGAAATAAGCCACGTAGTAGCAAACGTGCTTAACTGGCCGTCTCTCTCTCACTTGTAAACAAACACTAGCCCTGTTGCACACGGCTGAAGAGATTGAGATTCCAACGTCCCATAGCATGAAGGGATGGGACCTTCTGATTGGTTAAGACGATGTTTCAGACAAAAAAAAAAAAAAAAAAGGAAAAACACCCACAATGAATGCGTTATACCTTTATATTCAAACAGTGAAAAGGAGCCGCGACTTAACAGACTGTGAACCCAAAACATTAGTTGAGGGAGGTAGCGAACGATAAACAATGTTATTTGGCAGCCCTTAGTAGTGGCATATCAAAACAAAAATAAAAAGGGAGTGGGCGAAATTGGCTCACACAGTAAATATATTTACGCTATAGTGTTTTTAGCTATATATAGATACTAGCACATTGGTTCTCAAAGTGGGGTTAACTGACCTGTTAACCAGCAGTTTTCCCTACAATGTGACACTGCTATTATGATGCATGTAAGTTATTGGCATCGTATAAAGATGTATCCAGTATTTTATTGGCCGTCATATCATACATACATTCAGTATGCGACAGGCTCTACAGTGCAGTAACCACTTTAACCCCTTAGTTCCAACCGTGGACTTTTGCAACCCGTAAGCGTGAAATCCTCTCCCAAGCCACGTATACGCGCCGAGCGTGTTCCACACCGTTCCACATGAGCAAACGCCGCCGCAGTCTTTTTTTCCCGCCCGTTTCTACTCAAGCCGCCGTCTAGCATAAAAGAATTTCCACATTACCACAGCTTGCAGTTCATGAACGGATTTATCGCCTTGCAGTTTATCACCATGTAGGAGACTAAATGTACTCCCATTTGCATGGACATTACACGTCGAGCTTGAGAGGCGCCCAATCCCACAAGTTTCTCTTTTTTTAAATCTTTCTTGAGTCCGTATATAACCCATTAAGACCGGGAACGCATCTGTGTCATTTTATATTTTAGCTTATTTTATATTTTAGCTATTTAAAATAGCAGATATACAAGCTCATAGCATGGCATCGAGTGCCACGCTATGAGCTTGTATATCTGCTATTTTTTTGAGAAAAAAAAAGACAATTTTTGCAAATCTTTGAATATATATATATTTTTAAAGCGGACATTTGTAACTCACATTTCCTAACAGTTTTTTGTTCAGTGGTTCTCAAACTTTTTCATGTCAAAGACCCCTAAGATTAATCTATTTGGATTAATACCCCATCTCAAAATATTTTGTTCAAGGGACCCCCCAGAAGCAAAGATTTGAGTAAAATAAAAAATCTAAAGATTCAAAGATTTGCACACATTTTTCACGATCTTTAAAAAAAAAAATGCAGATCTACAAGCCCTTGGTGCGGCACTCGGTGCCACGCCATGAGCTTGTATACCTGCTATTTTTTAAGAAATCTTAATATGACACGACAGATGATGCGTTTCCCGGTCTTATAGGGTTAAACAGCCCACAACATGCCATGGGCACGATAACCCCCTTCTCTAATGGTGGTTAGTCAAAGCAGGCATCCCTGAAATGTGAGAATCAATCATGGAAGACAGCTCATTTGGGCTATCTACCAAGGGACTGGAGGGAGGGGGTGGGGGGTGGATGGGGGATGGGGGGTTTGGGGGAAGGCACAGCGTAAGCGGGATAAAAGAGTAGAAATTCCAATTACACAGTCGACGCCCATTGGCTCTTGTGTGTGGATATGTCTCTAACCCCTCTTGCTGAAGTTGTTGATGCCTCCTCGGCGTAGTCTTTATAATGAGCGCCGCTCTGTCGACACGGCTCATTCAATGAAGTCGGCGGTAATCAGAGAGGATATGCAACGCACGTTGATGGTGGCTGCGCCGCTGCGGAGAATATTCCAGGTGCGATAATGAAGTAGACGAGAGGATGAAAGATGAGATATTGTCTCCCGGTGCTCAAGGAAAACGGGGGATGGATCTCTTGTTTCTTTCAACGTGGCGACGTTGGAGATAGACGTGGGGAAATCACTCCATTATTATTATTATTCGTTACACAATGGATGAGGAGATGATGATGTGTACATTATATACGCGGGAAAGAATGGGCTTTTTTGAAGTGCACATGGTCAAGGTCAAACTCGGGGCGGTCAAGGTCAGCCCTCCACATAATGCTCTCTGCAGTGGTGGAAAGTAACTAAGTACATTTACTTAAGTACTGCATTGAGAACAATTTTGAGGTATTTGTACTTTACTTCAGTATTTTCAATGTTCAGTACTTTTACTTCTACTCCACTACATCTCAGAGGCAAATATTGTACTTTTACTCCTTTTGGTACTTTAAGTGCATTTTGATACTAATACTTTTGCACTTTTACTAAAATTGTGAATTCTGGACTTTTACTTGTAACAGAGTATTTCTAAATTGCAGTATTGATATTTTTACTTCAGTAAAACAATTGAGTACTGTTTACACCACTGGCTCCCTGGCAAAATGGGGATGGTCTCGTTTCGATATCATTTTGATGTGTCTGAAAGCATATTAAATCAAGGCATAATGCCTAAGACGCCAACATCGATCTGAATAAATAACATGTACCATATAATAACGCCTCATCATTGAATTGCATTGCATGGCCCATAACCAATTTTAAATTGCATATATATCACCGGCCTGCCCGCTTTGCTACACGCGGGCGAATTGCCGTCAGATTAGCATAACCACACATTGTCTCATCGCCTGACTGAAGTCATATATTCTTTATGACGGCGTGTGTAGCTCTTATGCGACAGACGGGGGCTCAAGGTAAAAAAAACGACCACAACAAATCAACATGGCTCCAGACATGACAGCAGCTTACATGACCCACTTAACCCATTTAGACCGGGAAAGCATCTGTGTCATTTTTTTTTATTTCTTTTGCTATTGAAAAATAGCAGATATACAAGCTCATAGCGCAGCACCGAGTGCCGCGCTATGAGCTTGTTGATCTGCTATTTCTTTTTTAATCTAGAAAATGTGTGCTCATCTTTGAATATATATATGTTTTAAAGCAGTTTTTTTTTACTCCGATCTGTGCTTCTGGGGGGTCCCTGGAACAACATATTTTGAGATGGGGGTCTTTTGGGGGCCTTGACATGAACAAGTTTGAGAACCACTGATTATAGCAACATAAGTTTATTTCAAAAAACTGTTAGGATTTAGAAGACATTTGTAGAATCCCCCCAGAGGCAAAGATTTGACAACTGGGTCCCTGGAACAACATATTTTTAGATGGGGGTCTGCGGCCAAATACATATCATTTGAAAAAACACTGATATTATAGCAACATAAGTTCTTTTTTATAAACTGTTAGGATTTAGAAGACATTTGTTGAATCCCCCCAGAAGCAAAGATTTGAGTTTAATACACACGCTTTAAAATATATATATATTCAAAGATTTGCACAAATGTTCATGATTTTTCCCCTCCAAAAATAGCAGATCTACAAGCTCGTAGCGCCGCACTCGGTGCCACGCTGGAAGCTTGTATATCTACTATTTTTTAAATAGCCAAAGTATATAAGAAGATAATGGTTAAAGTGGTTTAAATAAAAAAAATGACAGATGCGTTCCCGGGTCTTAATGGGTTAACCTTCCCAGCGAGCCGCGCCGACCGACGCAATCTGTGCGTCGGCCTTTCCCGCCACCCCATGGTACCCGAGCGCGCACGCACAACCGCCATCCAGAGCAAACCGCTCAGAACTAATATAATTTTGTTCCGGGCAATCTAATAAAAACACAAGGGTAGTTTTCTCTCTCTCTCTCTCTCTCTCTCTCTCTCTCTCTCTCTCTCTCTCTCTCTCTCTCTCCCTCTCTCTCTCTCGGTCTCTCTCTCTCTCTCTCTCCAACCCGATCTCGCTCTCCATCCGTATCTATCGGAACGGGAGGCGCGGCGGGCGTTGATTTATACAAAGGTGTGCTAGCTGGTGGCCTCTCAGTATGCGATGAGCGAAAGGCACCTTGGGGAATTTTATGATCCATGACGAGGCGTCCGGGATCGTTTCAGATGTATGCATGTGTCACCGCATATTAATAACGGGCTCCGTCTCACACGCGAGCCTCTCTCTCGCTCTCTCTCTCGCCGCGGCAAACCTTCAAAGAAGATAATTTAATCTACCACCGTGCACACCACACCGAGCCTGCTCTCTCCTCCTCCTCCTCCCCCATCGACGGAGGCTAATGCTTAATTTATGCTTCTATCGTAAGACGGCACGTTGTGCCGCGACATAGCCGATCTACAAGTTCTGCGGCGCGGCGCCGATGCACCGCGTCGTGAGCTAGCAGTCGGAGTATAAATTGGGCAGTGGTGGAAAAGGTACTCAAATGTTTTACTACAAAAGTAAAGAATGTTTTACTACTTTAAGTACCAAAAGTAAAAGTACTGAAATGTTTGAAAATAGCTGATCTACAAGCTCACAACGCGTCGCATCGTGACACGTTGTGAGCTTTTAGATCGGGCCAACGTGGTTAATGTATGTTTTATAATGTAATGATTTATATCTGCAAAGTAACTAGGCCTATAGGCTAACTAAAGTTTTCAAATAATTGTAGTGGAGTAAAAGTACAATATTTTCCTCTGAGATGTATAGCGGAGTAGAAGTAAAAGTATTGGAAGTTGGAAATACTCAGGTAAAGTACAAATACCTCAAAATTGTACTTGAGTAGTTACTTTCCACCACTGGTCGTGAGCTAGTAGTTGGAGTATAAATTGGGCTTAATACTTTTCTACAGGATTCCACTCAAAGCAAAAGGAGCCATCTTCTTGCGTTTTGCACCTTGACGTCGGGAGTGCTGTTAACAGAGGGAGGAAACAGGAAATGATAGCCAGGAACAGGAGGAGAAATTAAGCCGTCTGTCGGGGAAAGATAAACGCACGGCTAAGATATCTTCTGTTCTCTTTACATTATGTAAATCCAGCTGGTCATACGACCAGACACCAAGTATTCTTGGTTGTTTTGGAAATTGGCTTATTGCATCATCCCTGGGTTTATCCAACCCAGTGAGAGAGATGTGTGCTAAAGAGTTAGTGTACTATAGCAGCAGCAATTTTCCTTTTTAGCAGCAGCAATTTCCTATTCTCCGTCTCTCTCTCTCTCTCTCTCTCTCTCTCTCTCTCTCTCTCTCTCTCTCTCTCTCTCTCTCTCTCTCTCGCCTTTTTGCGCCGACGGCCAGCGAAACAAATGAGAACAAGGTGCTTGCTTTGTGCTCTTTGTAAAAAAAAAAAAAAAAAACATGTATTTTGGCAATTATTGCTTTACTTAGATACGTTTGAGAGAGTTGAGACAGATAGGAAGCTGGGGGTAGATAGATAGAGGGGTAAAGACATGGCAACCCATGGCTCTGACGGGAGGCCAAACCGGAGCCGTTTGCAACCGCAATTTTGACACCAGAGCCTTGTATTAGTAATTAGAGAGTTGCGTCACCTCGGGGGCAGAAAACAGTGGTTCAGGGCTTTGTCACTATTTGCCAATAGAAGGCTCAGTGGAAGACTGGCCCGATGAAGTGAACGGAGGTGACGCAACTCTCCTCATATGGCTCTGGTTGACACTAACCATTCAGCCACCCTGTGTACTCATTCATGGCTCATTTATCCACTACAAAGAGTAAACCGGAACCTTCCATGAGGCCGTATTTGGTGTAGACAACCACTTGAACCCTATATGAACCCTATTATGTTTTGACCTTCAGGGCTCTGTGCAAGTGTCTGTTTTCGTTCTACGTTGAAATTATCTTCGCTGAAAATAGCCAATGTCGCTGTCGGGCAGAAACCTCTTATCTCCATAATGTTAACTTGTTTGTGTTTTTTTTTTTCGTAAAATAACGGCCTACATTGTGCAGAATGTCCCATTTCACACGTTCATAACGTATACAAATCTTTTGAAAATAGCAGATCTACAAGCTCACAATGCGTCGCATCGTGATGCATTGTGAGCTTTTTAGATCTGCTATTTTCAAATGGCCGAAATGTATGGGGCTGAAGTGGTTAATGTATGTCTTGTAATAATAATCAAAATCTACAAAGTTTTCAAATAATTGTAGTGGAGTAAAAGTACAATGTTTGCCTCTGAGATGTAGTGGAGTAGAAGTAAAAGTACTGAACATTGGAAATACTAGTAAAAAGTCCTCAAAAGTGTACTTAAGTACAGTACTTGAGTAAATGTACTCAGTTACACTACATATGAGGTTTCCACCCGACAGAGATATGTCTTTATATGTCACAGATGTGTTTTTATGGAGAAATGGACCGTATAAGAATAGGTGTTTTTTTTGCTGGCTCATCATCGTAGTGTTGTGTTTGCATGTAATTTATTGCTTTTTTAATGTATTTCACGTATCAAGTCTGTTTGATGTGCGTTCTTCTCATCATTAAAATTGAGAATTTATTCAGGCGTTTTTTCTTTATATAGACCAAATGAATTATGCCGGGAATTTATGCTGTGTGTTGCAATTCAGACACTGACTAGCAGATGGAACATAATGCCAACCATCCTGATCCCACAGTCAGTGTTGCCAGGTTCTGTGAGAGAAATAAGCAACCGTCCTGATCCCACAGTCAGTGTTGCCAGGTTTTGTGAGAGAAATAAGCAACCATCCTGATGTATAGGACATTCTATTTTTTAAACACGAATGCTCCCTGGCACAAAACATTTTCATGAAAATATTTGAGAACCACTGGTTTAAATAATAATTAAAAAAATGGAAGCAAGCCTATAATAAGCAAGTACACTTTAGAAAAAACACCAAAAAACGCAACCATCAATATTTAAGCAACTTTACCGAAAAAAGTTGCTTGTAAATCAGATCCACAAGCTCAAAGCTGTATATCTGCTACTTTTGATAATTTTGTGTGACGCTGTAGGCTATGAGCAAGTAGGGCGTTAATTTACGGGGAAAAACACACAAAACGTTATATTGTATACACAGTATATCACGTTGAATGCAGTGGTGGTAGTAAAGTAAATATTGTAGTACTGTAACGCTGGGGAAAAAATGGCAATAATGTTAATAGAAAATGTGATTGCATCTGTGCAGTGTGTAAACTGTAAACTGTAGTCCTGTTATACAGTTCATATCATATCATATCATCTTGCTTTACAAGATGTGGCATATTCAACCACTGAGACAAAATGATAATTCCAATTTTGGCAGATATCCACACAATTTTGTGGATATCTGCCAATATTGTGGAAACGCTACGTTTCGAGTCGCGTTTCGAGCTTGCAGATCTACTACTTTTGATACTTGTGATGCTGTAGTACATTGATTCTCAAAGTGGGGTCTGGGGACCCCCAGGGGTCCTTGGGGGGGTTCCAGGGGGGTCCCCAGCAAAATGTGTTAATATAGCGTCACAATAATTGTAACCACTTTAACCTTTTATACTTTGGCTATTCAAAAATAGCAGATCTACAAGCTCATAGCGCGGTACCGTGTGCCGCGCTATGAGCTTGTAGATCTGCTATTTTTGAAAAATGTGTGAACATTTTTGCAAACCTTTGAATACATATATGTTTAAAGCGAAGATTTGTAACTCAAGTCTTTGCTTCTGGGAGGTCCCTGGAACAAAATATTTTGAGATGGGGGTCCGCGGCCAAATAAATGTCATTTTGGGGGTCCTTGACATGAAAAAGTTTGAGAACCACTGCTGTAGATATGATCAAGTACGTTAGTTTAGGAACAAAACACAAAAAGTTCATAGGGAGATAAGAGGTTTTTCTGCCCCTCTTCGGAGATAAATTAGAGCCGAGCGGAGATCCTTTCTGACTGGACATTGATGTAGCCCCTCTGTGCGGTCTGGGACGATGACCATGCCAAAGGCTCTCATCTCACTTACACTGGGAGATGGAGCCTGTCCAGGAAAGATGCAACACTCACTGGGCTGCTTGGCAGAGCTGAAGCATGCACACACACACACACACACACACACACACACACACACACACACACACACACACACACACACACACACACACACACACACACACACACACACACACACACACACACACACACACACACACACACACGCGCACAGTGGTGGAACAAGTACTCAACTGCTTTACTTACTTAAGTAAAAGTATCAGTACTGCAATGTAGAAATACTCCGTTACAAGTGAAAGTTCGGAATTCAACATTTACTTGAGTAAAAGTACAAAAGTATTGGCATCAAAATATACTTAAAGTACCAAAAGTAAAAGTACTCATTATGCAGAATGTCCCATTTCACAAGCTTTAAAATGTATAAACATTTATGCAAATAGCAGATCTACAAGCTCACAATGCGTCACATCGCGACGCATCGTGAGCTTGTTGATATAGGGCAGAAGTGGTTGATCTATGTTTTGTAATAATAATCAAAATCTACAAAGTAACTAACTAACGTTTTCAGATAATTATAGTGGAGTAAAAGTACAACATTTGCCATGTACTTAGTTACTTACACCACTGCACACACACACACACACGCACACCTCTTAAGAGTTGAAGATTTAGGCCAAACAAAAAGAAAACTGTGATAGTACACAGTCAGTCATGGCACAGTTTATTGTGCGTGAAATTAATAAAATGAACGTCGTACACTTATCCTCAAAACACACACATACACACACACATACACACACACACACACACACACACACACACACACACGGCCATGGTCTTGTATTCCATAAACAACGCTACGCCTCATCCTTGTGTAAACAGACCGTGCTGTTAAATTTATGGTTGTTTGTGTCCACACACACACACACACACACACACACACACACACACACACACACACACACACACACACACACACACACACACACACACACACACACACACAGTCAGCAGCACAGCCTTGCTGTATAGTTACAGTGCAGTATAAGGTGTTCGTTCTGGCTGAAATATAGCGGCCGTGTTCATCTCTGTCAGTGTCCTCCATGCAGCCCAGGAGATGGACGTCTTGGTCTCCACGTATCCGTTCTGAATTAGTCACAGTAAGACGTGCCGAGGTAGCCTGTATATCATTCAGCGTGGCTATAGGATATACTGCTCTCAGTGGTGTAACTGAACACAGGAGTGACTCTAGCCTGGGTATATCCAGCCTTGCCCCCGGCTTGTGGTGGAAAAAAGTACTCAAATGTGTTACTTAAGATACTTAAAAGTATCAATACTGCAATGTAGACATACTCTGTTACAAGTAAAAGTCTGGAATTCAAAATTGACTTAAAAGTACAAAAGTAATGGTATCAACTTGTACTTCAAGTTCCAAAAGTAAAAGTACTCGTTCTGCATAATGTCCCATTTCAAGTTTTCAAATGTATAAGAATCTTTTGAAAATAGCTGATCTACAAGCTCACAATGCGTCACATTGCGACGCATTGTGAGCTTGTAGATCAGCAATTTTCAATGGCCGAATTGTATATAGGGCTGAAGTGGTTAATGTATGTTTTGTAATAATAATCAAAATCCACAAAGTAACTAGCTAAAGTTTTCAAATAATTGCAGTGGAGTAAAAGTACAATATTTGCCTCTGAGATGTAGTGGAATATAAGTAAAAGTACTGAAAATTGGAAATACTCCAGTAAAGTAAAAATACCTTAACATTGTACTTAAGTACAGTACTAGTTACTTTACACCACTGGAAATAGGCACGTAGAAGCCAGACTAGGACATCAGTCATCTATGACATCAAGCATCTCCATATTTTGGACAAGGTTTCAGGCCAAATATGGGACTTCCAGTGTGAAATGTATGTTTTAAAGTATAAACCAAAATCCCCAAAGTTTCAGCCCAATCTAGGATGTGGGCAACTTCAACTTTATTCTATAGATTATAGAATATTCTGTAGATTCCAGCAATGTCTGTCTGTCTGTCTGTGTGTGTCTGTCTCTCCTTTGCATATCTCGACAACCATTCATCTGATCAACTTTACACTTGGCGGGTGTATTGACGAGGACACAAGGACCTGCGGTGTCGAGTGTGAAGTGGATCAGATGAGAGGTTCTCCAGAACGCTGCACGCAGCTACAGTACACTGCAGTTCTCCACAAGCAGTTGCCCCAGCTTGTACATCTGCTATTTTTGAACATTTTTGAAAAATCCTGAAAGTGGGACAACTACTGATATAGAAGGCATTTGTAGAATCGGCCTCAGGTCTTAATGGGTTAAACTTCTTCACCTGGGGCACTAGTAATTTTTATGATAATAATGATAATGATATTGATGCTGTTGTTGTTATAGCAGAGAAAGCTAAATATTAGATTAGAAGTAACACCCATCGTTAAAGCAGTGGTGTAACATAATGAGGACCACACGGGTGTTTATGCAAAATACAACTTTTTTTAAAGGTGACTTTAGTGAAGGTCAGTCTGAGGGTCGGGCGTTGCATCATGGTGACTGTTCTAGTTCAGAGCCAAAACACAGTTGAACCGGAGCCAAGAGTCTCACCTCAAAGTGACTGTAGTCACCCAGCCAACGTTGGCATTAAGCACTTACAGTAAACCAGGGGTCTTCAACGTCTCTCAGGCCAAGGACACATTGGGCACGACCTAGCCGGTTGAGTGTCTAAGCGGAAGTACCGGAAAAGGAAATGACGTTGACACTTTACAAATCTGTTTACATTCTCCGTGAATGAAATGAGTGTTATGATTGGTCGAAAAATATAGTTTCCGGGGGAAACGCGTACGGTGGAAGTCCCGCCCCTATAGACAGTCTCTTCTTTAGGTTGTGACCAGGCTTTTCTCTTCGCAGATGAATAAGGCTGGGAGCAAGGCTAGGCCAAGGACCCCTTAGCTGAGAGACAGATGAAGCAGGGAACCCCCCCCCCCCCCACTACATGTTTGATTATCCAATCATAGATTTCATAGATAGATTCATTGCATTAGTGTTGTGAAAATGTGTGTTTTTTGCCTTGTCTCTTGGCCTTTGTCTCTGTACTCGGTTTTCTCCAGTTTCCCCCTACACCAAACCACTTCGCAGAAAAATTGCCGATCTACAAGCTCACAACGTTGTGGGCGTGTAGATCGGCTATTTTCGGCTATAATGTTCCCCTCAGAATAGAGATGCTAAGGAACAAGTGGTTAATGTAAAGAAAAATAAGAAAAAAATCCTATCACACAGATTTGGAGGCACCCCCTGTAGTAACTCTGAGGACCCCCTAGGGTTCCCGGACCCCCTGCTGGAGACGACCCCTGACTTAAACCGTATATACTTTGTTGACTGGGGTCCTGCAGGACCTATACTCTGTCCCCCCCCCCCCCCTCTACACCAAATGTCTTTGTCGAAAATAGCCGATCTACAAGCTCACAACATGTCGCAATGCGATGTGTTGTTGTTGTGAGCTAGGGTTCATGTGGTTTATAGAGGAAAAATCAATGAATGCAGTGAAAGGAGAGCAACTTCACCGGAGAGTGAACAGGCAACACAGACACACACACACACACACACACACACACACACACACACACACACACACACACACACACACACACACACACACACACACACACACACACACACACACACACACACACACACACACACACACACACACACACACAGTTTCCCTGTTATCCCAGCTGGAAGCTGATAAGAGCTCGCAGCGGGTTCTGTAACATCAGGGCCATCGTGTGTGTGTGTGTGTGTGTGTGTGTGTGTGTGTGTGTGTGTGTGTGTGTGTGTGTGTGTGTGTGTGACCCTTTACTTCTAAGCCGCCGGAGATGGCACGCTTCCATGTTCTCCGTATGTTCTGTATGTTCTCCGACATGCTTGCATGGGTGGTTCTCGTGCCCTGCGAGCCGGGAGCTTGTCTAATCGGATGCAGAGCGGAGGGAGAGGAAGTGGATTCAGAGAGTGTGTGTGTGTGTGTGTGTGTGTGTGTGTGTGTGTGTGTGTGCGTGTGTGTGTGTGTGTGTGTGTGTGTAGTGTACTGTATATATCCGACGGTCTGCTGATTTAAACGCTCTGCATGCTGCTAAATCAGAACCGTTCTAGTATTGAAACTGGAAGTGTAACCACTTCAATTCCAGGTGGTTACACTGTGTAACCTCTCTCGCATGGGAAACCAAGCATCTGCCGCTTATGCAAATGCTATTTGCGCAACGAGCAAGGGAGGTATATACTGTAGACGGGGCAAGTCTGTGCTACATAAACCCTCCTTTCACCGTGTCCCACTGGAAAACCCAATCCCGGACGAGCCCCCAAAGGTCCTGGGCCGCAGGCAGGGCTACTCTTGCTAAGTCATGACCAGACAAGCCTGGATCTCCAGGCTTTTATTTTCCTTCGCGTTTTGCTCAAAAATAAGAGAGATTTTACCCGCCCCTCTAGACCAGATATCAGATGCGCCAGGGCAGCCTATATGGCCAGACTAATATCAATGCGTAGATATTATTCTAGAATCGCTGTGTGGAACCTGCATTTCTAAATGCCGCTGGTGATAAACCCGCCCCATATTTGCATACTGGGCCCTGATTGGTGCCCCACAACTTCGGGGGCAGCGAAATCCAATCACAAACCGGGCGGACACTGGCAGATTTGTATGGTTTCCAAGTCCATCTATAAATGATATCTTATCTATGGCAGTGGCTCTCAAAGTGGGCGCTGGGGACCCGCAGGTGGTCCTTGAGGGGGGTTTTCAGGGGGTCCACGGCTAAATGGTTGATAGTTGGGAACAAAACAGACCCTTAACGGGATCTGTAACTCTGAGAGTTATGGGGGTCGGTGGCCTAGATCATTGGTTCTCAAAGTGGGGTCCGGGGACCTCCAGGGGTCCTTGAGGGAGTTCCAGGGGGTCCCCAGCTAAATGATAGATAGGCTAGTTAGGATCCAAATGGACCCTTATGGGTCTGTAACTCAGAGAGTGTACAAATGGAACCAAATCATTTGGTTCCATTGGTACACTCTCAGAGTTAAATTAACATTGATTTTACAATATAGATTGGGGTCCCAGAGATAGAATTGTCATTACATGGGGGTCTGTAGCCCTAATGCATGTTAAACTGGGGGTCCTTGAAACTAAAATGGTTGGGAATCACTGTCATAGCTGTAAAAACCTTCTCTTATGGGGGTCCCTGCTGGCATATCTTTTCAAATGGGGGTCCGTGGGCTAATAAGTGTCAATTTGGGGGTCCTTGACATGAAAACATTTGAGAACCACTGGCCTAGATGCCTATCAAACTTGGAGTTCTTGAACTTGAAAAAAAAATCAGAGAACCACTGATCCATGGCACATACAGGGACTCGATTGACCTGAAGATATTGCTGTATTCGTTGTTAGTCATTGTTATAAAGGCTAGCACAGTTTATTCATACCTCTGTGCCGGATGAAAAGAGTAACACCTATCTTCTTTCATTACTTTAGAAGCATTCATGAAAGGAATCTGATATTCCCAGGAGTCTTTTAGATGGGGGAAACGGCTCAGGTGATATGTTGGATATTGTGATCACAAATCAAAGGGTTTGTAGTTTGGCACCCAATTTAATTAAGTGACACCTTCCACCCTTCTTCGTCTGATTTAGGTGGTGATCTACACGTTCTTCACCAAAAAGGTAAATTGCTTTAAAGATAAGTATCTTTTTTCAGAGGGATGTGATCCTCTAAGCGTCCCTTGAGAATAAAAAAAAAAGAATAATAAAAAAAGGTATTACCAGGCACATTGAGCCCATTATTTAGCCGTTATCTAATTTTTCCATCTCTAATATCACATTATCCCTGTGTGCCTCCTCGGCTGATATTTAGATTTATGTGAGCCGGGACTTAATAGTTAGCTAAGATGCACTAAAAAAAAGTTTACAGGAATCGAGTGACCTTGTTTCCCTTCGAAGAGGTTGATCCAACCTTGGCTTTTATCAAGCCAGTGCCAGAGGCAACTCTGGACACGGAGGGTGCGGAATTGCTTTAAGGGAAACCTACTATGCAAATTTTCAGCTCTGCTGTATATTTCTACTCCCATTAGAGTAGCTTTGCATAATTCACAGTTAATAAAACTCCTTATTTATCTTTATACTGGCTCTTTAATGCAGCTACTCATTTCAGCCTCTGTCTGAAACAAGTCATATTAACTTTTGTCTCTTTATGGCCCTCTTCTGATTAGCCGAGCCTAGTCTTGCGTAGCCAGACAACTATTCCACAATATCCGAATGCTAGAGTCTGGAACTATACCCCCCGAAATCCAAGTAACGGAAGCTGGCATTTCCGTTCGCAAAAATATATTTTAAAGTAATATTTTACATTTTAAAACTTTTTATTTTGTCATTTCCATTTCTGCTAAAGCAGCAAGCTATACTGTATCTGCTTGATGATTTAAATGTATATTTATATACATTTGGGCGAAGACAAAACGGAAGTGGGGCGGAGGCTTCACATCCGCTTTATATTTTAATCATGATCAGAGCTTCCGTGTCCCAGACTGTGTGACCGGAAACATTAGGAAACTGTAGGAGGCAACAGTCTGGCCACGCGAGACTAACCCGAGCCAGACGATAGAAAACCAAAACCAAAACCTGCTCCATCTCGTTTTACTTGGTGTGTCTGTGTGACGTAGAATAGATGGACCGCCCCTTTAGGAGACCAGCAGTGGTGTAAAGTAACTAAGTACATTTACTCAAGAACTGTACTTAAGTACAATTTTGAGGTATTTGTACTTCACTGGAGTATTTCCAAATTTCAGTACTTACTTCTACTCCACTACATCTCTGAGGCAAATATTGTACTTTTACTCCACTACACTTATTTGAAAACTTTATTTACTAGTTACCAGTCGTGGAAAGTAACTAAGTACATTTACTCAAGTACTGTGCTTAAGTACAATTTTGAGGTACTTTTACTTTACTGGAGTATTTCCAATTTTCAATACTTTTACTTCTATTCCCCTACATCTCAGAGGCAAATATTGTACTTTTACTCCACTACAATTATTTAAAACTTTAGTTACTAGCTACATTTCAGATATAAATGATTACATTATAAAACATGCATTAACCACTTTAGACCTGTTTTATGCATAGGCTATTTGAAAATAGCCGATTTACAAGCTCACATTTTAGTACTTTTACTTTTGTACTTTAAGTACATTTTTATACCAATACTTTTTACTTTTAAATTTAGAATTCCGGACTTTTACTTGTGACAGAGTACTTCTGCATTACAGTATTGATACCTTTACTTAGGTAAAACATTCTAGTACTTTTTCCACCACTGTTAACAATAGTATAATAATAATAGCTTGAATTCATATAGTCAAAACCCATGAGATTGACTGTCTGAGGCCTTTCATGCAACAGTTCCACTCGCCCTCTCTCTCCTCTCTCATCTCCAGTGAAGTGAACCCACAGTGATCTGCAGAGATGTGACTGAATAGCTCAGCGATGATGTCTGGCTGCCCGCTGCCACTCCGTGTTCGCAGCTCATACATTCCTCATGCATTGTGTTCTGACATGCATTGTGCTCCAGGGCCCCTGACTGACTGACGCCGTACTCTGGAAGTTTGAGACTTACTGGCATTTTAACCCATTCGATCCGGGAACGCATCTGTGTGTCATTTTTTAAGATTTCTTTGGCCATTAAAAAAAAACACACCCAGTGTGAAGAGAGTGGTGCCTTTGAATTAGTGTCACTGGTTGCATCCTTGTGTTGCAATCAGCTGCAGCTGTTGAGGCCGTGCTCAAACGGACGGACGGACGGACGGACACGGTCAAGTGTAGGAGTGGCTGGCACCACTCAAACATAGCAGATATACGAGCTCATAGCGCGGCATAGCGAGTGCCGTTCTATATATCGGTGGTGTTCCAACTTTTCCATGTCAAGGACCCCTCAAAATTATATGTATTTGGCCGCGGACCCCCCATCTCAAAATATGTTGTTCCAGGGACCCCCCCCCCCCCCCACAGAAGCACGGATCGGAAAAGATTTGCACACATTTTCCCACGATTTAAAAAAAAATACGAGATCTACAAGCTCATAGCGCGGCACTCGGTGCCGCGCTATGAGCTTGTAGATCTGCTATTTTTGATTAGCCCAAAGAAATAAAAAAAAATACAGAGATTCGTTCCAGGATCGGATGGGTTAAAGGAGTCATGAAGATGAGGCGATACGATAGCGTGGCAATCCCGACAAAAGAGTGAAAGGCGAGGCAGATGATGAAGGGAATCGGGGGAAGTGCACACAGCAGCGGTACAATATAAGCCACTGTACATTCTGTTTGCTTTACGCCCGTCTGTTGCATTTGGCATGTTCTTATACAATAATACCACAGTAGTCTTCTCTCAAAGAGAAGTGATATGTTAAGGGAAAAAAAAGGAAGCCTTCGTATAAACGAGTAAATCAAACTAGTTGCCGTTAGCTTAGCGCTCCCCTCCCCTACCGGAGCTGGGCTCGCCGGCTCTGGCGAGTGAGCAAAGCAGAGCGAGCAACAAACGTCTCTGTTTGTCAGCGGCTGAGGAATCACGACTGTCAGGGCTGACGGGGTTCTCTCATTAGTGACGGATTGCCAACGCGAGACGGCGGCAGACAGGAAGCCATTGTTGGGGACAAGATGATAACAAGGTACTCATTGGAGATGTGAGGGATGGCGTTGGTTCGTGTCTCACTTCCCCCCCGTCCCCCCCTCCTCTGGATGTCTGTCTGATGGCCGGGGAGAAGAGGGAGATGGAGGGGGGGAGAGAGAGAGAGAGAGAGAGAGAGAGAGAGAGAGAGAGAGAGAGAGAGAGAGAGAGAGAGAGAGAGAGAGAGAGAGAGAGAGAGAGAGAGAGAGAGAGAGAGAGAGAGAGAGAGAGAGAGAGAAGGTGCCGGGAATGAGAGGGGAGCGAGTTAAGTAAAGGAAGAAAAAGGATGGCGGAGATAAGGTGAGACAAATGGGGAGCCGGAAGAATGAGACTGGCCGTGTGTGAGAGAGAGTGAGCGGTGAGAGAGCAGGACAGCACTCAGCAGAATGGAATAGAGAAATACGAGGGCGGCACGGCAAGTGAATCAGGAGAGAGAGAGAGAGAGAGAGAGAGAGAGAGAGAGAGAGAGAGAGAGAGAGAGAGAGAGAGAGAGAGAGAGAGAGAGAGAGAGACTAGAGTGAAAGATTAAGACAAAAAGGCCCAAGTGTAGCATCCTGTGCCTTGGGAGACTGGCAGGTTTATCCACAAGGATTTACCGATCTTTCCTCCCAGAGATCATTTCTCTTTCCGGAGCTTAAGCTGCCCCGGCCTCATGGAGGGACAGCCGAGGGTCAGAGGGAGGGGGGGAGGGGGGGGGTAGTATCTTCCCAAACCAAAATCACCTCGGCCTCACCCTTCCTCCTCCTCCTCCTCCTCCGCAAACCCAGACTTAAGTAATGACTCCCCTCCGCCAGCGGCCTGCCTCAATTAACTCTCTTAAAGTCACTATTAATCACCGCGCCGGGCCGGGGCGTCCATATTACGGCCCGCTCAATTACCATGGAAGGCGGCGCTGATTAACCCATTTAGACCGGGAACGCATCCGTGTCATTTTATAGATTTCTTTGGGCTAGTCAAAACATAGCAGATATACAAGCTCGTTGCCGCGCTACGAG
The DNA here is from genome assembly GCF_963280865.1 of Gymnoscopelus braueri. Lineage (NCBI taxonomy): Eukaryota > Metazoa > Chordata > Actinopteri > Myctophiformes > Myctophidae > Gymnoscopelus > Gymnoscopelus braueri. The sequence goes on along the minus strand of NC_137616.1, from coordinate 5,682,881 downwards.
CTTGTATATCCTTTTTTTTGTTTTGTTTTACATTGGTGCAAATCTTTTTTTAACTCAAATCTTTGCTTCTGTTGGGGGTCCCTGGAACAAAATATTTTGAGATTGGGGGGGGGGGTCCGCGGCCAAATACATATAATTTTGGGGTCCTTGACATGAAAAAGTTATACCACTGATATATATAGCAACATACGTTTAAAAAAATAAAACTGTTAGGATTTAGAAGACATTATGTAGAATCCCCAGAAGCAAAGATTTGAGTTACAAATGTTCCCTTTAAAAATATATATATATTCAAAGATTTGCACACATTTTCCTAAAATAGCAGATCTACAAGCTCATAGCGCGGCACTCGGTGCCGTGCTATGAGCTTGTATATCTGATATTTTTTAATAGCTAGAATGACACACAAGATGCGTTCCCTGTTCGCGGTCTTAATGGGTTAAACACAGCAGTTCGCAGCGACTTTCCAGTTAATATTACCGTCTCCGTGCGAAAACACGCGGCAAAAACACAATTAACGTCATAATTACTCCAAAAAGGTGTGTGTGCGCAGTGTTAGACTGTTGACGGGGGGGGGGGGGGGTCTTGCAATGTGTGTGTGTGTGAGGAGAGGATGCAGGGGGCGTCATGATTGGGTGGGTAAGGTTCTGTAGACTTGTAGAGGTTCTCTCAGAAAGGCATGGACTAACACGTCTCATTTGTTCTAAAAAAAATATGTATATATATTAGTTTCTGTCCGTCTGTCTGAACACCCTTTACGTCTGTGTGTCGGTAAAACAAATATTGCACCAATGAAAAGTATTAAAAAGTGCTCCTGACAAAACCAGCTAACTCCATTGGATCCTCAAACTTTCTGCTAAACCAGCTAACTCCACCAAAGGGGGGTGGAGTTAGCTGGTTTTGCTGACTACAGGCTCCACCCCCTTTTGACCTCCAATCTCATTGTGAGCTTGGACGTTCATTCAGCTGTTCTTATTAATGATGAACAAAACCTCCTAACTCCATTTTTGTTTTGTTTTTTTCATTTCCTGAAAAATGAACATTTTGGAGTTAGCTGGTTCCTGCCGGACAGCAAATATATATTAGGTAAAAATATATAAGAGGCCCTCGGTCAAGCCTGGAATTTCTTCATTTTAGGGGCAAGGCCACTTGGCCTTTGGTGTTCAATTGTTTTAGGGCACAAAGGCCAAATGCCAGGGCAGGAAGGCCATCAAATACAACAAGATTTTAGTCTATTGAAAGAATTAATTGAATTTAAGGGTTAAGGATGATTTAAAATTGTATATGTATATGTAGAGAAATGCAGTGAAATAGATAAATGATGGTATTTACAATCTGATCCATGCTCAGCCCTGCACCAAATAAAGTCACTGGATTGGTTTAAAGATGGGGACTCATGCCCCGAGTCTCAGGGGAGTTGAGAATTCAGAATCTCAACAAAAGACACTGGTGTCTACATATTGACAAGAAAGAGACAGAGGAGAAAGTGGTACAGTCAGCTGGGGCATTAGGCCACTGTTTCCTCAGGGCACAAGGCCAAACTGAGGGGCAATGACGGCCATGGCCTTCGTGGCCTACCTGACATTCCTGCCCTGTCCTCTATATCCCATTGCCTGGAGGGGTGGTTGGCAGCTTTGAGATTAGCAAGTAATTGGTTGTCAGGCAACTGCTTCTTTAAGCTAATACTATACAAACAAGTTTTACCCGTTGACAATATGTAAGGTTTTACCTAAAACTGGTGTTTATTCAAACTGCAATTAAAGTTGGACTCAATGCGTACCTCTTCATTGAGCTAACAGGGATAAGAAGACTATTGTCTAACTTACACTGTCTTTGTAGTTGCAGTATAATACATTGACAATATTGTCCCCTCAAAATGTATCTGTTGTAGCCATTTACAATAGTGTACTTTCAATGATGTTGCTTTTTGAACATTGTGTTAGGATCCTGAGATAAGATTTATTTAAAGCACCGTTCCAGACTGCAATCTGTAGGCGTATCAGTAAGTAGGCAATTAAGTGAGCCTTCCTACTTAATTGTTTTCAAAGATCCTCAAGAGACGGGGGGAGAGGGGGCCCCACCACAGATACCCCGATTTGTACAGGGCCCAGAAAAGTGTGCTTACACCCCTGCACCCATGAGACTGAGCACAATGGAAATGTTTGTATGCTTGCTTGTCCCACCTTTGTCCGCACGACAAAGGTGGGATTGTATAATTGCCGCTATAGAACCGTAATTACACGCTTCGAATGGGTGATCGTTACACCTGCCAATTATACAGGTGTGTGTGTGTGTTTGTGTTGATGCATTGAGGTGTCCATGACAGAGGCTGAGAGAGATCTATATTCTCCATCATCTATGCCAGTGGTTCTCAAACTTATCAGGCCGTGACTCCCCAACATAATCATAATTGAACTGGGGACCCCCCACCCTGACAAGCACTTGGAATTGTAGGAGTGGAGGCATTACATTTAGTTTGACTCGGTTCCATAGATAAATAATGTTTTTTTTATTTTTTATATTAAACCGGTCTTAAAATACCTCAAATTGTCACGTCACTATGATCTCAAAATTATTTATTACTATAAATACAATAATTGAGTAAATCTACTTAGGTGCTTACACGTTGACACACGCTTTGAGCTGATATATATCCTTAGATGTCCCCTATAGTGCACCATCGTATTTCAGATCTCAAGTTCAAAAGACCAACATATCTTATGTGGCCAGTTTTTCGGAAAAGGAAAATGGTGTCCAGAGTTATGAGGTGCCCACTGTTCCAGTTAACCTTTCCCCCCACAGCCAACCCTAGACCTTGTGGTCCCATTGTAGTCTAATGCTGGTTTATGATGCCACCAGGTGGTTAATTGCATTCGCCTGGCACCAGGAAGCGAGCAGAATGTCACACTAAACTTCCTAGCAGAATAACAAGTGCCATGGGGTCCCCTGAGGTTCAGGGTTGGAAACCCCAGTTCCTACACCATGTCAGGATTATCTGTCTACAACCAGAGGCAAGCTGCCTAGTCAAACTGCTCACAGCTAATTATGGTGGCATTAGGCAGAGGCCCATTCACTCTGTCCTTGGTGGACTTGCCAATAAACCCAGGTGGGTGGCGATTGCTCGCCAGCTGTTGCCCATTTGCAGCTGATTGCGCGCTCAGAATTTCTGTGAAGCCATTAATTAAGTTTGTGCTGCCATCCCACCAGAGTTATGGGACCATTGCTGAACTATTGTTATAATCATATTAATTTATTATCTAGACATATCTTTAAATGTTTGACAGATCTTTTGTATACTTATTTTTTTCAGTGCACAATTTGAAAAACATATAACTAAAATATAATAAAAATGGAAAAACACCAACAACTTTTTGTTGAAAAATTAACACATGAACTGAACCTCAAAAATGTTAAAACATAGCTGATCTATACAAGCTCAAAATGTGCATTGTGAGCTTGTAGAGCGGATATTTCGGATGTTTCGATTATTTTGTTGTTGCCTATAACGACATGCACAAAATAAGGTAGCCAGGTTGAAAGTGCTTTCATGGAGACCCAAAAAAATTCTAAAAGCCGATACATATCGCCTATCATTTGGCCGATATACAGAATAACACAATAGCATCAGAAATACAGATGGAAAAGGAGCAGCCAGATTCAAACTGACTGATGTGGAGGAAAGCGGAGATGACTAAACGAACGACAGCCACAATTCCCAACAGCATCTGCAAATCGTGAGCGATTCCCAAAGGCAGGACCCTCGACTGTCTGTAGATGTTAAAACACGATATTACAAGCTGCCCGAGAGTACCAACGCTCCAAGACGCGGCCAACGAGGGGAAATTATGCTCTTTTTTTCTAATCTAAATGTTTCTTTTGTCTTTGTTTACAGCGTAATGTTCCTAAGAGGACACACTGTCCCTGCAGAGATGTGTGTTGCGCTTTTATAGATGTCTTTTTTTTATGTTAGTATACTCGTCGCATATTGCACCAATTAAGGCTGTAATTAATGCAGCAGTGGTTGGCGCTCGCAGGAAAAATCTGAATGTTAAAGCAGATGACAAACTAACAGCCGCGGGAGGAAGCTTGTCTTATGTAAGAGGTTGAACGAGGCCGAAAGGCGTCGGAACTGTAATTTCCCCCCACACATTTGCTTTGATGGTGTCTTTGTCAGCCGGCGTTTTGCCCTCATCATGCTGCAGACGTCTTTTTTGCTCTTCCTCATGGACGTACCTGCAGATTATACCAGTGTCAGTTACCTTATGTGGACTATATGCGGTCGACACGCTCTGACACTTTGCACCTTAACCCATTAAGACCTGGAACGCATCTGTGTCATTTTTTTATTTGAGCTGAAAAGCATTACTTCACACTTTGGCTATTCAAAAATAGCAGATCTACAAGCTCATAGCGCGGCACTCGTTTGTGAAAATGCTTGTTTGTGCGAATCTTTGAATATATATTATTTTAAAGCGATTTTTTTTTTACTTAAATCTTTGTTTCTGTGGGTCTCTGGAACAAAATATTTTGAGATGGGGGTCAGCGGCCAAATTCATATCGTTTTGTGAACCGCACCTTACCTCAGGTACTTACCACACCTTATGTCTTACCTCAGGTACTCACCACACCTTATGTCTTACCTCAGGTACTCACCGCACCGGATAGATATGTGTAAATATGTAGATAATTTATTTTGTTTTTAATTTGTTATTGATCTCCCTTTATAACAAAAACTAATTCCACCCACTTTTTTTACACCTGTAAACCTATGTGATATGACGAAGTTCAATTCTGATTCAGATTCTTCCACCGCACAGTGATTGGAAAATGTAATTTCCTGTTGTTGAGCGAGCGGGTTCGGGGGAAGAGCACACGAACGTCTGTTCCACTGATATACACTATACGTCTCTGTCTGGGAGCTAAAGCACATTGTGTTCACAAGGACGAGCTAAATAAACGGAAAGGTCAAGCGACTGGCTGGCTGCGGCTGGCTGCGTCTTCTGAAAACCAAACAATGGGCCATGACCACCGTGATGGAGATGGGAATTTTTACAAGGGGCTCATTATTAGCCATTTTGATCAGTTAAACACAGCATGTTCCAAAGCTCTGACAAACGTGCTCGGTGTGGAGAGAAAGGTGCAGTGTTCAGCACAATAACACTGTTTGTGTGCGGGGGAGACAAATTGTGTTATAAACCTGACTTACATCACACTATGCACTATACAGTAGGCTACTGAGGCTGCGGTTCTGCAGTGAAAACAACTGTTACATTCTCCATTTTCTGACTTATTGTGTTTTTTTTCTCCGTAAATTAACGCCTTACTTGATCATCGTGTGTGTGTGTGTGTGTGTGTGTGTGTGTGTGTGTGTGTGTGTGTGTGTGTGTGTGTGTGTGTGTGTGTGTGCGTGCGTGCGTGCGTGCGTGCGTGCGTGCGTGCGTGCGTGCGTGCGTGCGTGCGTGCGTGCGTGCGTGCGTGCGTGCGCGCATTTTCAGAAGACTGTTAGGATTTAGACATTTGTAGAATTGCCCTCAGGTCTTAAATATGTGATCTAGGGATACACATGAGAACGGCCAGTGTGGATCTCAGACTTTTATTTGATTGCTCGAAACATCACAATAAAATGAAGATTGTGTCAATAATTTGAAATAAGACCATGAATTAGAATCAAATCATGAATATGTTCGGTCTTCTACCCCGTGCAGTATGCTGGAAAACAACTTTCATTAGCTCGCATCTAGTTGTAAACAAAACTAAATCACATCTCAGGTTGGTCCACCTTCAACTCAATAAACTCAACTCAATCAACTACAGAAAATGTAACATTAAATACATAACAATTTGTACATTGAAATGAAGTGGATTTTGTCACATGGAATCCAAGGCACTTAAAGGGATATTTCACTTTCAAAAAAACGTTTGGTATTTTTGTCGTCTACTCAGGCCTTTGTGAGCCCCCCAGACAGTTTCTAAGTTGCTTGATTCAGTATTTAGATATTTGATATTCATTTTATCAGACACGCCCCCTTCCTATACAAACCCATTGTAACTTCAAACTCCATTTTAACCATGTTAGAATCATCGAAAACACCCGTCCTTGGTTCTGGTGACTCACCCTGCCCTCCTAATGCGTGAGGAGGCCGTGTTTTTTCGATTATTTTTTTCATTTATTTAATTTTATTTTTATATTGAATTATATTTTTTTCATTTTCCAAAAGAAATATAAAAAAATAATGAAAAAAGTAATTGAAAAAACACGCCCCCCTCGCGTATTAGGGTGGCGGTATGAGTCACCAGAACCAGAAATGTTTGAAGTTACAATGGGTTTGTATAGGAAGGGGGCGTGTCTGATAAAATGAATATCAAATATCTAAATACTGAATCGAGCAACTTAGAAACTGTCTGGGGGGCTCACAAAGGCCTGAGTAGATGATACAATGACCAAAAGTTTTTTTTAAAGTGAAATATCCCCTTAAGATTGAACATTGCTAACTACCAGCTACTACAATAATAACTGTAACATTAGCTTAGTAGCATTCAATACAGAGGTAGTAATCAATATCCCAAGGCACTGTAGTGACTAATGTGCAGTTATCTTGCAAAATGCACATCAGAATCAGAACGACTTGCTTCCCCCTTAACCACCTAAACCTCGGCATCCGTGGTGAGCTTGTCGATTGACTATTTTCAGCGAAAGCTTTCCTCACAGTAACAGAAAACAGAGGACAAGAGTATAGGGCATAGCAGTGGCGGCCATTTTCCGGTTCCACTCAAAAAAAGCCAATGCATTTTCCCCATAGAGATTTCCAAAAATATTGATATCAATATTTTAAGCCTAGAATCAAGCCATCCTGGGTCCTGGTGAATCATGACCATAAAACATTTTATTCTGTGGAGATTTTTTTTTAAATTATATGATAATACTATATTTAACACATTGTGTGTCAAAAACGGTCCGGACCTTTTTTGAAGAGCTATGTGTGGAGTGCCATAAACGGTTATAACCGTTTAGGCCAATTTTTGTTTTTTACATATTTACATCCACACGGGACGCCCTAACACAACTTTGGGATCATCCATGGAGTCTCTACAATGGAAAGGCCGGATGTGGATCCATGACAAAAAAACCTACCTGTCTTCTCCCATTATGACTCCTTGAGAAAAAGCTTCATATCTCCATTTATTTTTACTGTCGTGGAAACGAGCCGTCTTCGATGGGCGATCACTCTGCAATGGCGGATCGCGTTAGAAATATTATTGTTCCAGGCGATAGACGGGACCCTCCACCATCGTGCACGTACCCTTTGTTTACATCCGCGTCCTCGTCATGGCTTCTACAGCACGCAACATATCAGCGTAAATGGTAAGAAATGCCAGCACTAGATGTACCCTGTTTTAATAAAACTCTGGCCCTTAATGTGTTAATAAATACCGTTTGTTTTGCCGTTTTCAAATATTTTCGTTCACAGCATAAAATGTTGTATGGTCTTAACATTATTGATATAAATATTTTTGGAAATCTCTATGGGAAAAATGCATTGGCTTTTTTTAAGTGGAACGTCACTGCTATGCCCTATAGAGCCCTGAGGGACTCCGGTCAGCCATTTAGGGTTCAAGTGGTTACAGTCCAGGATATTCAAAGACGGCGGCAGCTCCCATTCCGGTCCCGATGCACATGGCCACCACGCCGTAGCCCCTCTTGCCCCTGCGTTTGAGCTCGTGGAGCAGGGTGACCACCTGACGAGTCCCCGTGCAGCCCAGAGGATGACCCAGAGCGATGGCCCCTCCGTTGGGGTTCACCTTCTCCGCCGGGATCCCCAGTTTCTCCACGCAGTACACAGCCTGGCTGGCAAAGGCCTCGTTGATCTCGAACACGTCGACGTCGGCCACGGTCAGCCCGGCTCGTTCCAGCGCCGCGGGGATGGCGTAGGCCGGTCCGATGCCCATGACGTCGGGCGGCACCCCGACCACCGCGCTGGCCCTCAGGACCCCCAGGACGGGCATGCCGCGGGCCTTGACCGCGGACCTCCGACCCACCAGCAGCACCGCCGCGCCATCGCTCACCTGGCTGGAGTTCCCCGCCGTGCTGCTGCCGTCGGGTTTGAAGGCCGGGCGGAGTTCAGCCAGCCCCGCAAGGGTCGTCCCCGGTCTGATCCCGTCGTCCTTGGTCACGGTCACGACGCGCTCTTCGCCCTCGGCGTCCACGAGCACGGTGGTGACCGGAACGATCTCCTGATCAAACAGTCCCGCCTGCTGAGCTCTGCTCGCCTTCTGGTGAGAGCCGAGAGCGAAGGCGTCCTGCTTCTCCCTCGAGACGCCGAACCTCTCGGCCACGTTCTCCGAGGTGATGCCCATGGGAATAAGGCAGTCTCTGGCCTTTTCGTTGTCCGCTAGTCTGGAGCTCACGTCGCCCGGGCTGCTGCTATCCATGGACCGCAACGACATACTTTCCACGCCGCAGGCGAGGCCCATGTCGATCGACCCGCTCCTGATGGCTCCCGCGACGTTAAACAGCGCCTGCAGACCGGAGGAGCACTGTCTGTTGACGGCGTAGGCGGGCACGGTCTCCGGGAATCCGGCGAGGAACTGCGCCACTCGCGCCACAGTTGCACCCGCCCCCGGCTGAAGCACGTTGCCCACGCAGACGTCCCCCAGCTTCTCTGGAGGCAAGCCCACGTGGGACAGGACGGCCGTCATCGCGGCACTCAGCAGCTCGTCGGGGGTGGTGTCCTTGAAGGAACCTCTCTTGGCCTTCCCGATGGCCGTCCTCAGGCCGTGGACGACCACGATGTCGTCTGGACGCGAAGTGGCCGGCGTTGCGCTGCGTTGCATGCTTTGCCAAATTTCCTTTATATCCTTTCTAAATATTTCTTTTATAGGGGTTGGTAATAACCCGTCATCTTTGGGTTCATATGTGTCCCACGGAATCGACATATCTCTGTGTAACGGCATCTTGTGTAACGGCATCATTAATGTGCTACAAAGTGCATCTTCCCAAGTTCATGTGGCATCAGTCATCTATGATGTCAGTCGTCTATGACATAATCTATGACGTATGACTCCAAAATGTGGCCAAAGATCAGAGCCCTCTCAGAGATGACTGACATCACAGACTGGCCACATCAAGGCCCAGATCTACGCCGTTCGTAATTAGACACCCCCACCCCCCCCCGGACACTCCTAATTAGGCCTGTCACAATTATTACATAATCGCTTGATCGCAATTATTTGAGAATACATATTTTTGCACAGTCATCAAATGGTGCATTTATATAAATGGTACATTTATGAATATAGCACTTTTATCCAAAGTGCTTTACATAGATTGTGCATTACATTACCCCATACATTCACACACCGATGGCGGAGGAAACCATGCAAGGCACCAACCTGCTCATCGGGAGCCATTAGGGTTCAGTGTCTCAAGGACACTTCGACACTAACTCTGGGGGAGCCCGGGATCGAACTGGTAACCTTGCGGTTGCCATCCGGCCGCTCAACCGGCCACTCTACCCCTGAGCCACTGCCGCCCCACATCAGAGTCATTTCCATTCATAGTGTGAATGGAATGCTTGTGAGCTTGTAGATCAGCTAATACTTTCACTATTTTTGCAAGTATACAACAATTAAATGCATGGCCTGTTTGGACCATACTACATTTATTTGGATCATTGGAACCGGTCATTGTCAGTAATTTATTTGCGTATGTAAATTATTTTTCATATTGTTGCTGCAGGGCAGACACCTCTAAATCTCCATATTTACACTTTTTGTGTTTTTTTTTATAAATTGACGCCCCACTTGACCATACTACAGCGTCACACAAAAGTAGCAACAGTGGCAGATCTGCAAGCTTGAAACGTTTTAGCTTGCAGATCTGCTACTTTTGATGTTTTTGAATTGGAATCCTGAAAAAAGTAACAGTTTTGGACATTTCCACCCGACTGCAGTTCAGTGCATTTTGCCTGCTGAGTGTTTCATCTCTATTTGCAGTATACTGCTCCGCCCCAGAGCGACAGTCCAAGCTGCCTCTTTCTGAAAGTGTGTCTTTTTCCTAAAGTACGTGTCACATATGGAGAAGAATAAGGCACTCTTCCTAAAGTACTTGTCACATATGGAGAAGAATACGGCACTCTTACTAAAGTACATGTCACATATTATGGAGAAGAAGGCACTCTTCCTAAAGTACTTGTCACATATTATGGAGAAGAAGAAGGCACTCTTCCTAAAGTATTTGTCAGATATTATGGAGCACTCTTCCAGGCCAGCTAGTAGAGAGAGAGAGAGAGAGAGAGAGAGAGAGAGAGAGAGAGAGAGAGAGAGAGAGAGAGAGAGAGAGAGAGAGAGAGAGAGAGAGAGAGAGAGAGAGAGAGAGAGAGAGAGAGAGATTGATTGATGTAGTTTATTTAGTAAGACATGAGAATAGTACATGAAAGTACATAACAGTACATGGAAGTACGAATTCACAATACAAGGTCTACTAAACTGGAACTCTCATTAAGCACTAAGCTTGTTTAAGATGAGACCCCCATGCACACAAATCATGATGAAATATAAGGCAGATAGATATACACACTACTATACAGAATGTCATACAATCAGCTTTCAGGTTACTGGTATGAAGAGAGAGAAAAAAAAAATATATATATATATATATACAAAAGAGGAAAATGAAGGAGGGGGGGGGGGTAGGGGGGTAGGTTAAGACTTAGACAGGGGCCATTTTCGAATTGCAGCCTACTGAAGGTGTATCTTTAGGGCAGTTTTGAAAGTGAGTAGGGTTTTACACTCCTTTACTCCTTTTGGTAGGGCATTCCACATTTTCGATGAATAGCATGAGAACGAGTTCATTCCCTTAGTTGAGCCAAATCTGGGTTGAACATGATTTGTGGAGCTGCCTCTGGTGATCATGGACTGCATTAACATTTTGGAAGTATTTTGACAAATACAGGGGGATCCCAATGTTGTGGTGTATCTTGAAGACCAGGCCCATAGCAAGTTGCTGTACTCTGTCCTCAACCCTAAGCCATCCAATCCTAGCAAAATGAGCAGGGGTTAGATGGGTTATGTGATTGAGGCCAAGAAGTAGCCTTACAAGTTTGTTTTGGGATGTTTGGAGCCTTGTTTTTAAGGCCTTGGAGGTGTTGTGATACCATGAGGTGCATGCATAATCATAATGACCTTGAATGAGGGCCCCTGCAAGAATTTTCAGAGTATTCTTACTGACTAGACGATCAATCCTCCACAAATAGCGTGTTGTTTGGTTGACATTTTTTATCACTTTTTCTGCGTTTTTGTTACCAGAGAGGTTTGCCTCCAAGATGGAGCCCAGGTAGGTAATTTCATCCTTTCTTTTGATGACATCATCACCCACTTTGATCGTGAAACTCTCTACCTTGCTAAGGTTAGGACTGGACCCAAAGAGGATGGATTCAGTTTTACCCAGGTGTAATGAAAGTTTGTTGTCAGAGAGCCAGATGCAGATCTTGTTGAGTTCGGAGTTGAGAGTTTTCTCAACCTGCAGCCTGTCCCTGTCCGAGACTAGCAGGGCCGAGTCATCTGCGAACAGGAACAGTTTGCAGTCGCAGGCTGATGACATGTCATTCACATATATCAGGAACAGTAAAGGTCCTAGTAGAGAGAGAGAGAGAGAGAGAGAGAGTCTTTCTTTTCCTGATTTTAATCAGTTAAGCTTTTTTTTTATACTTTTTATTTCAAAATCTGTGAAAATAGTACATGCAAGCTTGCATATCAGCTATTTCTGTATGTATTTATTTGTAAAAAAAATTACATCATTGTCACAATATCGTTGTCGAGGAATTTCTTACAAAATATTGTTATATTAGATTTTGTGTGTGTGCGCGCGCGTGTGTGCGTTTGCGTGCACACACACATGTGCGTATCTGTGTGTGGTAGAGTATGTACATCAACTAGTGAGACCGTGACTTTGGCCGTGAACAATACATTGGTGAGCAGTACAACAGAATGACAGTGCTCTGTTATTGTAAAGACAGACAGCAACACACAATTAACCGCCTGTTGTTCTATCTTTGTAAGGCTCAGTGGTGGAACAAGTACTCACATTTTGTACTTAAGTAAAAGTAGCAATACCACAATGTAAAAATACTCTGTTACAAGTAAAAGTAGAGGTATTCAAAATGTACTCACAACGTGTCGCAAAGCGTCGCGTTGTGAGCTTGTGGATCGGCTATTTTCAAATAGCCAAAGTATATATTTAGGTCTGAAGTGGTTAATGTATGTTCTACAAAGTAAATTGTAGTGGAGTAAAAAGTTCAATATTTGCCTCTTAGATGTAATGGAGTAGAAGTAAAAGTATGGAAAACTGGAAATACTCCAGCAAAGTAAAAAGTACCTCAAAATTGTACTCGAATACAGTCCTCGAGTACATGCACTTAGTTACTTTCCACCACTGGCAAAGATAGATAGAAACACACAACCTACTTCAAACCCCGTCTGATGATTCTGTCTTCTCCACACGTTTGTTTGTATTTTTAGATGCTGTTATTCGCGCTGCGTTCTTGTACTCAACAGGAGACTAGAACCACTGGTGATTGCAACACAAAGCTTTTTGTCTCTCATTTTATGTCCCGTTTTGTCACAGTCACAACAACAACAAAAAACATAATAATACAGTGGTGCCCAACATGTGGGCCTGGGCCCACTGGTGAGCCGGGGAGGTATTGCAAGTGGGCCCCCAAATAGCTGGCAAAATGCTAAGATGTTAACGCATTAACTGCCAGAATAAAACGTCGTCTATAGCCGACCTTGCCAGCGAATCCGAGCGTTTTCAATAACCTTTGAAAAATCATAGAATATTATTCTTCAGAACGATCCATCCACCGAGCGCTTTAAAAGACATATTTTCCAAATCCATTAGAAAGGGAGTGAATGTGGCTGTTTATTTTCTTGTGCAATCACGTGATTTCCTGCTTCACTACTTCACTGGGAGTCAAATGGTGACTCATAGGTTAGCGAAGAGCGCTATCTAGCCTAAAAACTGTAAACACACAATATGCGTCAAAAGACGTCATTGGCGGTGTGGGCGTTGGATGCGTCAAAACACGCGATTGGCAGTCAGTGAGTTAATATCGTCACACACACAGTATATACTGTATATAACATTGACTGCAGTGGTGGTAGTGAAGTAAATAGTGTAGTATATTGTCTCTGTCGGTTCCAAAACTGTGACTTTTCAGGATTGAAAAAAATAGAAAAAATAGTAGCAGTAGCTCAAAACGTTTTGAGCTTGTAGATCTGCTGTAGTTACCAAGTAGGGCGTTAATTTAAGAGAAAAAAGAAAAAAAAACACAAAAAGAATATGGAGAAACGTAGCAGTTTTCACTGCAGTGTACCGCAGCCTCAGTATAGTACAGATTGGTTTATGTCAGGTTTATAACACAATTTGTGTCTCCTATGGCCCCCGCACACAAACACAGTGTTATTGTGCTGAACAACTCACCTTTCTCTCCACACCGAGTGCGTGTTGTCAGAGCTTGGGACATACTGTGTTAGATCAATGATTCTCCAACCTTCAACAACGATCTGGTACTACCCAAGTATGGAACAAACATGGGACAATTCTCATTCTACTGCTCTACCACCACCAAAATGTGGAATGCACTGACAACATCCATTAAAGGATGTGTAATACTGGTTTCTTTCAAATTCGCCCTGAAAAAAACATCTATCAGGAGACCACAAGGGGAGGTAAAGGTAAATTCCCATAGAAAGGTGGTGTTTTTTCCCTTTTTCTCCTTTGTACACATAGTGTTTGGTATTTGTTGACGACATGTGTTAGTGTGTTATCGTTTAAGCTATGTTGATGAATTGAATACATAGGACCACAATGGAAACAAGTCCCCAGGACTTTTATTGTGTTATCCTTTTAGCCTTAAAGGAGTAGTTCACCCCCAAAAAATGCCGGGTCATCGGTCAAGAGTCTCCTACACAGTATAGGAGACTCTTTAAGTCTCTTACCGGAGACTCTGCCGGTCATCGAATTATTGGCTTAGGAATGCGACAAAAACAAAAAAAACTCCATGAATTCAAGGCTTCGTGGGGTGTGTTATTGATAAAAAAATAAGCAATGTTTTGGGGTGAACTACTCCTTTAATGTCTGACAGTACCACTTGCTGTTTACATTTCTGAAAAATAAAGTGTTCAATCAATCAATCAAACCCTCCCTCAGTTTCATATGAATTATAGCTCCTGTAGTTATGTGCAGTGACCCCCGCGCGCCCGGTCATGACATTTGGCTCAAACGTCCACTTTGACTCAACGATGAAGCCAGTAGAAGTCGGCGAGGTCACAGTGACCTAACATGCTGGCCGCCATGCGGTAATTCTAGTGTGTGTGTGTGTGTGTATGTGTGTGTATGTGTGTGTGTGTGCGTGTGCGTGTGTGTGTGCGTGTGCGTGTGCGTGTGCGTGTGCGTGTGCGTACACATTATTTTCAAATATTCCCTTGCTGTAACAAGCCGCCAATCAGTTTAGACATTAACTCAATTGAATTAAGTTATTAAATACACCCTGATTAAGGCAATCAAGCTTGAACGTGTTTGGTGCCCTATATTTTTGCCGTTTACATCTTTGCAACGCATTAGCCAGCCTAATGGCTTCTTAGTCTTCTGGGAAGAGAGTGCCTTGGAGTGTGTGTTACCTTTTTAAGCACTTAAGCCCTATAGTGTTGCTGTCAGGCCGAAACCTCTTATCTCCATATTCTAACTTTTTGTGATTTTTTTCGTAAATTAACGCCCTTCTTGATCATACTACGGCGTCATACAATAGTCCAAAATAGCAGATCTGCAAGCTTGAGCTTGTCGATCAAGCTTGCATAAATCTTTGCTATTTTTGAATTTGGATCCTTAAAAGTAACAGTTTTGGATATATTGAGGTTTTCTATGGCAGCTAGAAAGACAGGAAGTGGGTTTCAGTTTTGTCATGTGACACATGTCATGTGACCTCAGTCAGGAAGTGCACTAGATTCATTGCAAACATTTTCATGACGCATGCAGTCTAGAGCTCCTGTATTTCGTATCGGCTAACATCTGCTCCAATCTTCTCCTAGTCGTAGCATCGTTGGTATGTATTTTCACCAGGTATATCATTGTGGTACATAAATTTTTGAAAGAAGAGACGTTTTTGTGAAGTTTGGTGTTGTCAAGATATTCTTGTTTTAATAATTCTCACCTGTGATTACCTACCTGTTACACTGCTGCAGGAAAGCCTGTTTAATTCATAGTGTTTTGCAGCAACATGTGGTACAGTGATGTTGTGTTGTTTACTTTTGATAGTGATTTCCAATTGTTGAATTGATCATTTGTTGACAGTTAAATGAGTCATTTAATGTACAAGAAAGATGTTTACAAAATGCATAGTTTCTGTCAATAAACCTGATGACTAGAGAGGACCTCTCCAGAGTTTTGATGGAAGGAAGGTGTTTATACTTACTGCCAAGTTATACACTCTACATAACGAGGGCGGAATATGTTAAGTTTGTATTTAATGAAAACTATTCCTTTGCTTTATCTTTTCTTACATTAATGTTATATTATCATTCATTTGATGAAAACGTTTGAGAACCACTGCTGTTAAGAGTGTTTTGTTTACAGTGTATAATAGTATCTCCTTGTGGTCGCACGGTGTGCCATGGTGGTGTTGTACTGACTGTAGAGGAGGGAGAAGGACTCATGCATCACACTAGAAACCCGTGTCCACACTCAGTGCTCTCTCCTCTATGATTGATCACCTCGCACTCCACTTTAATTCAAAGTCAATGGAATCTATAGATACCTGTCTGAGCGGAGCAGCACGTAATGTCTCCTCACCCCTCTCCCCCTCCCCCCGCCGTCCCCTCAACTCCCTCCGCCTCCCCACCACACCGCACCACCACTCCATCCTCAGGAGCATCCGCTGAACGGCCAAATAATGGCTGGGCATGGGGGTCGGCCCCAGGAACAAAGGGGGGGTGGGGTGGGGGGAGAAAGGGGAGCGAGGCCCCGGCGATCGTTCATCCAGCTGTTCTTTGCTTCTGACAGTTTTTGTGGGGGGGGTGGGGGGTGGTTACAGAATGGAAGGTATAAGCTCGCTGGTCGTTTGTTTGGAATGAGGATGGGAGCGCGACGAGACGACAGGGTGGATAATGTGTTCTGATGTGGAACGGACGACAACCTCCAGAGGGGTGTGCGCGCACACACACACACACACACACACACACACACACACACACACACACACACACACACACACACACACACACACACACACACACACACACACACACACACACACACACACACACACACACACACACTGGATGGATGTCACTACAGCAAAAAAAAGTTAGCTCTCCGCTTTTCTAAACTGTGTTAAAGTACAACTCTTGAGAATCAACCAGCGGACCGGTAGGCAGCGGTTCCGGTATAGGAGACGCAAGAGACTCTTTGTGTCTCCTACCAGAACCGCTGCCGGTCATCAAATTATTGGCTTCGGAATGCGACAAAAACAAAAAAAATATCCATGAATTCATGGGGTGACAAATCAATAGATAAAAAGTCATTTTGGGGGTGAACTATCCCTTTAAGAAAAAAGAAAACAGAATAAACCTTTGACAAATGTTGATACATGTTGACGAATTTGCCCACAATAGCGATGCCAGCTGGTAATGTGTTAAACATGCATTTTATGTTTTTTTTCTTTTTTTTTCATTTATGTTTGATATTATCTAACAAAAGATATTGGCCATAAAAAATGAATGACTAAAGAGGGGCGGACAATCAAAATCAAAGGCATGGAAATACCACCTGCAGTAAATGGAACCCTGGCAAAGCTTCATGTGGAAAACCTCATTATGTCCAAAAGTAGGGCGTTCATTTATGAAAAAAAGATAAACACAAACAGTTTAAATATGGAGATAGGAGGTTTCTGCCCGACAGCAACAATGTTAAAGGGACAGTTCACCCCCAAAATGACATTTTTTCTATCGATTGCACACCCCACGAAGCCTTGAATTCATGGAGATTTTAAATTTTTGGTCGCATTCCTGAGCCAATCATTTGATAAACTGGAGGAGCCAGCCCTATCGAAGGTCTTGAAGGTTGGATCCAAAGCCTTGCGCTCGGTACCAGCGCCGCTTCCTATTGCTTCACCAATCTATGCACGGCCTGTGCACGGAACACGCTGACGTCACCAAATTTAGAGCGACGCCCCTCTGCACTCTGATTGGTTAGGAGATAACAAGGTTCACTCCCACTCCTGCAAGGTTCCCCCAGGCTTTTTTTCTTTTGAAACAAAAAAAAAAGGCAGGCTTTTTTTCTTTTGAAACAAAAAAAAAAGGCATGGGTTTCTGAGGCTAATCATTTGATGACCGGCGGTGGCTCCGGTAGGAGACTCAAAGTGCTAATGCTAATGTGTCCTACCGGAGACATTAGCGTTAGCTTAGGAATGAGACAAAAACAAAAAGGTCTCCATGAATTCAAGGCTTCATGGGGTGTGTAATTGATAGAAAATAAGAAACTCTTTGGGTGAACTATCCTTTTAATGTTTTGTCTCTGCCTTCCATCTCAAGACCAATTCATCATTTTCCAGGAGAGGCGTTCATGGGACCGCGAGCCTCTCCCAGACACTCCATTCCCATCTGTTGTTTGTCTTTGCTTAAATCCACTTGTTTTTCTGACCCCGTCTTTCATGTTGCCGAGAAGGAGAGCTTTGTGGTTGACTTGACTCGCTGCTGCCGGCGACCTCCGGGAGAGTGCAGAGGCAGACGCGCTCCACTGATTGTAATGTCGCATGACACAGACAAACACAAACAACTCTCTCTGTCACTTCTAAGCTGCCATGTTGTTAGAAACGGTTTGCCAGGTCTGCTTAATATCAAGAGACTTTGGGCTTGTTTTTCTGTAAAGTTGCTTGTAAATATTGGTTAGTTGCAGATTGCAGGGTTTTTTGGGCTTATTTCCGAAGTGTAGTTGTTTATTTGGGGCTTGCTTCCAATTGTTTTGATTATTGTTTAAACCAGTGTATGCATATATAATTTGTGCCAGGGACACCCGTACCAGATGTTAAAATGTTTCAAAAATATAAAATAGGTTTGAAGTGCTCATGTGGCCTAGTCGCTTCGTTTGGCCTTATTTTCATAGACCTGGTTGCTTATTTCTCTCGCAAAATCTGGCAAGGCTGGTTAGAATACTCCTTATTGTTCGACGCACGCACGCACGCACGCACGCACGCACGCACGCACGCACGCACGCACTCACTCACACGCTCACACACACACCTGCTGAACAGGTGCCTAATCAACCAGCATTTGGTGCACAAGTAACATTTTGAGTCATATTTAGATGTGCTATTTTCAGCACCCATGCACAACTACTGTACGTATAACTCAGGCTTCATGGTGTTTGAAGAGAGGAAAGGTGCACTGATCTGTGTGTAATCGCTGCATTCATATGCTACACAGCATAATTCAGCATAATTGTAGCGTTGTATCTTTGTAGCTGAAGTTGAAACCTGCTCAACCTTTTTGTACTGTAGCTTTGTAGCTGTTGTAGCTTTTGTAGCAGCTACACACGTCAGATGTTTCTTTGTATCTCCGTGTCGCTGGCTTCATTGAAAACTAGAAAAAGGGCTCCTCGGAGCACAGGTCTCCGCCAAATCAGGTATAGGTTAGTGTGGGCCAGCAATGTTCGGAATTCAGGCTGGAATGTGAAAAATCTGACGGATCGGACGGATCACTTGGCTATAGAGATCATATATACCGATTTGCGTGATTCTTATGAGTAATATGAAGAAAGAAAAAAACTCCTGGTGGCACTATAATAGGGCAATGTTGAAATGTGTTCCTCAAAGTAGTGCCAATGTGCGTGCAAAGGTTCACCGCAATCGGACGCTGCATTCATGATTTGCGGCATTTTGTTCAAAACGGGCCACTCCTGTAAACTTTAGATGTCAATCTTAGCCAATCAGGATGGAGTATGAAAAATCTGAAAGACTGGTTTTGTTTAATGACTATAGAGATACTGTGTACCGATTTGCGTGATGTTTGGATGAAATCTGTAAGAGTACTGTCAAAAAGATTGTTTTGCAAAAAAGGCCCATGTGAAACATTTGGGGCAGAGGTTCTGAATTGGCATCCAGGGAGTGTGTGTGCACAGTTTCGCTGCGATCAAGCCAACTGTGCCGGAGATTAGCTGTCCACAGACAGACGGGGCGACGGACACACAATAGTCTCAGCCATGCCTTTCGGCCTGGCGGAGACAATGAATGGAATGGTAGCCTGCATCTTTGTAGCTGCCAGTGTGAACGCAGCATAATAATCTAATAGCAAGGAGGACTGCCTCCTCGCAGTGGCTGGCGGCTCTGCCATGCAGCTTATTAGCAGTGACACCGCAGATCACAGTGCGTTTAGCTCACCTTCTGCCTCCTCTCATTAGAACAAACATCTGGTCCACAGACCCCACTGGTCAGACCAAACCAAAGAAGGTCATAATAATGGACAAAAAAAGAACCTGTAATGTTACTGTTTTCCCATAATTATGCATTACATGTTTCTGCCTGTTCTCACATTGCTCAACATGGGCGAGTGTGTGTGTGTGTGTGATGTATAAATGATGTCATTTTGGGTATGTCCGAGGTCGAGTTTGAAGTAAAAGTACGGAGACTTAGCCTTGAGAATTAGAATTATTCTGTTGTGATCTTTAACAATCTCTCCTCTACCCCCTGGCGTCTCACGTTTTGTGTTATAATGCAGTTTGAATGGGTCCTGGGTCATGTGCAGTGGTGTAAGGTAAGTACATTTACTTAAGTACTGTACTTAAGTAAATGTTTTAGGTATTTGTACTTAACTTGAGTATTTCCAATTTCCAATACTTTCACTACATCTCAGAGGCAAATATTGTACTTTTACTCCACTACAATTATTTGAAAACATGAGTTACTAGTTACTTTGTAGATTTTGATTATTATTACAAAACATACATTAACCACTTCAGCCCTACATACATTTCGGCCATTTGAAAATAGCAGATCTACAAGCTCACAATGCGTCGCAAGCTTGTAGATCTGCTATTTTCAAAAGATTTGTATCCATTTTATTCATTTGAAAACTTGTGAAATGGGACATTCTGCTTAATGAGTACTTTTACTTTTGTACTTATATTTTGATACCAGTACTTTAAAAAAAAAATTGTAGTATCGATACTTTTACTTAAGTAAAACAATTAAGTACTTTATCCACCACTGGTCATGGGTGTCCTGGCCCGACTTGGAAGGATTTTAATGGTGTCGAATTAATGGATGTCAACGCTGTAGTCACGGTCTCTTAAACCCGGCGTGGTTTTATTGGTTGTTGGTTGGTTGGTTGGTTGGTTGTCAGGCAGGGGGGGGGGCATCACAACCAAGTTTTGACTTGTGACCCGTGGTTTTTATTGGTTGTTGGTTGTCAGGGTGACATCATCATGACCAGTTGTCTGGGTGACATTATGGCTGCTTTGAAGAAAACGTATTCATCTGAACTCCGGTCACGACATGGTGCATGATTGCATGAGTGCTGCACAATAGCAGAACCCTGGCTCTGTATGACCTGCCTGAATGGTGGAAAGTAACTACTGTAAGTACATGTACTCAAATGTTGAGGTATTTATACTTTACTTGAGTATTTCCAATTTCCATTACTTTTACTTCTACTCCACTACATCTCAGAGGCAAATATTGCACTTTTAATCCACTACAATTATTTGAAAACTTTAGTTACTTTGTAGACTTTGATTATTTTTTACAAAACATACATTAACCACTTCAGCCCTAAATACATTTCGGCCTTTTGAAAATAGCAGATCTACAAGCTCACAATGTGTCGCATAATTGTGAGCTCGTAGATCTGCCATTTTCAAACAGATTGTTATACATTTAAAAACTTGAAATGGAACATTCTGCATAATGAGTAGTTTAACTTTTGGTACTTTAAGTACATTTTGATGTCAATACTTTTGTACTTTACTCAAGTACATTTTGAATTCCAGAGTATTTCTACATTGCAGTATTTATACTTTTACTTAAGTAAAACGTGTGAGTACTTTTTCCACCACTGCCCTTGCATGTCTCATGTCAATATGACTGCCGTAGGCCATACAACAGGTCCATGACTCATCTGTACAGCAAGCAGCGAGGTCAGAGAACAAGATGACACCAAGGCAGTTCATCACACACACACACACACACACACACACACACACACACACACACACACACACACACACACACACACACACACACACACACACACACACACACACACACACACACACACACACACACACACACACACACACACACACACACACACACACACACACACAGAGAGAGAATGTATACATTTGCACAAAGCCATGTTATGTGACCGGAACATATTGTCTTCTCAGGGCAGAAACCTTGTATCCTCATGTTTCTTTTCTTGTTTCAATATATCGTCTCTGTATCGTCTCTATAGCAAAAGTAGCAGATCTGCAAGCTCGCAACGCGGCGCAAACTTGCGGATCTGCTACTTTGGATGCTTTTGTGTGACGCTGTAGTATGATCGCTTTTGTGTGACGCAGGTAGTATGATCAAGTAGGGCGTTCATTTACGACAAAACACAAAGTTAAAATATGGAGATAAGAGGTGTCTGCCCCGACAGTGACGAGATATAAATGAATGCTCTATTTTATACTTACAGTAACTGTATGACAGTGTCGTTCAAAAGTAAGGAAAATAGCCAATCCACAAGCTCACAGTTTGTCGCAATGCTAAGCGTTGTGAGCTGCTGCTATTCTCACCATATAATATTGATATTATATAGTGAATATTAACATGCACCAACATAGGGATGCCAGGTTGAAAGTGGTTAATGCTTGTTTGTGGGCTTTATAAATATTTAAAGGGATAGTTCACCCCCCTGTCGATTACTCACCCCAATCCAATAATTTGATGACCAGCAGCGGTGGCTTAGTAATGCAACAAAAACAAAAAAACTATATTCATGAATTCAAGTCTCCATGGGCTGAGTAATCGATAGAAAAAAAGTCATTTTGGGGGTGAACTATCCCTTTAACCAAAGAAAATTGCTTGTGACTAAATAACTGCATCGGATGCTTTTGGAACACTTTTTCCCCCATTTCCTGAGCAGTAAGTCAAGTTTCGGACATACAAGGTTTCTGCCTGACAGCAAACAATATGTGAGCCATGATTGATAGTAGGCCAGACAGGATATGAATAGGACTAGATAGAAAACATGATGTTCCGACAAGCGTGATGACAGTTTTGTACTTCTGTAGTGACATCCTGTAGACTTGTAGCCAGCAGTATATAACAAAACAAAACAAGGAATTTCAACCCACTCTTTTCTACGCTTGTAAACCTGTGATGTGACAATAAAATTGAATGT
This sequence comes from Gymnoscopelus braueri, assembly GCF_963280865.1. Taxonomy (NCBI): domain Eukaryota; kingdom Metazoa; phylum Chordata; class Actinopteri; order Myctophiformes; family Myctophidae; genus Gymnoscopelus; species Gymnoscopelus braueri. The sequence continues at coordinate 5,660,444 of NC_137616.1, read as the reverse complement.
GAAATCTTAAAGGAGAGGACATGATGTCCGAAACACATAGCAGTGGTTCTCAAAGTGAGGTCCGGGGACCCCCAGGGGTTCTTGAGGGGATTCCAGGGGGTCCCCAGCAACATTTATATAGCATCAGAATCAGTTTAACCACTTAAACACTATGTTATACAGTAGTTAAGATATTCAAAGATAGCCCATCTTATAATAGATCGGCTATTTTTGAGAATGTTTGAAAAATCTTTGTGAACACTTTTTACACAAATCATCTCTTGTGGGGGTCATTGGCACAGCATCTTTTCAGATGGGAGTGCGCTGCAACATAAATATCAAATTTGGGGGTCCTTGGAATTAAAATGTTTGAGAACGCTGCAGTACAGATCCTAGGATGTGGGTTAACCCATTAAGACCTGGAACGCATCTGTGTCACTTTTTGATTTGAGCTAAAAAGCATTATTTTACACTTTGGCTATTCAAAAATAGCAGATCTACAAGCTCATAGCGCGGCAGTGCGCAGTGCCGCGCTATGAGCTTGTAGATCTGCTATTTTTGAAAAATCTTGAAAATGTGTGCAAATCTTTGAATATATATATTATTTTAAAGCGAACATTTTTAACTCAAATCTTTGCTTCTGGGGGTCCCTGGAACTAAATATTTTGAGATGGGGGTCCACAGCCAAATACATATCATTTTGGGGGTCCTTGACATGGAAATGTTTGAATCCTTGTGCACATACAGTATTACAACCATTAGTTACAGTATGCTCAGTGTTCCTCTGTTGATGGTGATTGTCAAGAGGAGGAGCCACTTGGTCATTCTCAGTGTAAATGCCATGTATCCTTTGCTATACTACTATATACAGAGCCATTCAAGGAGAGTTGCGTCACCTCCGTTCACTTCATCGGGCCAGGTCTTCTACAGAGCCTTCCATTGGTGAACAGTGACAAAGCCCTGAACCGGAAGTTTACGGAATGCACTGGAATCTATGAGCGTTTGTCACTATTTCCAGTTTACATGAACCACGTGACAAGCGCTGTTTCTGCCCCCTCATTGGTGGAACTCTCTAATACAAGGCTCTGCTACCACACTACTAAGTTGTGTCATTTTCTTAGGTTCACAGACATGAAGCTGCAAGGAACAAGCGGGCTTCCACATGGCATGTTAGCAGAGCGTTGGGCATACAGCTCAGAAACCATGAACTCAGCCCTCACTGTCCTCCATAGTTATAGTCATTTGGCATCATCGTTGGAATAAACGATTCTAGTTAATTGTGCCAAATGATTGCCATGCATCTGTATAAAAACAGCTGGATAAGCAGTTTTGGACATAACGATCATTATTTCCACACTGTTGTCCAAGTTCTTTCAACCATTTTCAACCTGGCGTCCCTATTTTGGGCATTTAGGGCATTTATTTTTAATTTTTATATATTGCTAAAATATAGAAGAGTAAAGTAGCCTGCAGATTGGCAATTTTTGCAAAAAGGATTAAGTGTGGCCTGCTTTGGCGAGAGTACATTATTTTGATTATTGGTACTGGTAATTGTCAGTCATTTCTTTGTATATTGCAGTAAAAGGCTTTGTACATATTAGTTATTTCATATCTTACCTGTGTAATTTTGTCTTTACAAAGCCTTAAAAGGCAAACGCTATTTTCGGTTCCAATGTTCATTATCAAAAAAACACAATTTAATCCTGAACACTTTTCCACTACAATTGTGTGTGACAATTAAGGCCGTTTCCGAAGGGGAGCGAGTGACGCGCCTTAGCAATTCATTTTCAATGAAAGATGGGCGAATATTTTGGACGCGCGGAGAAGTTGAGGGGCGGAGAGGCAAGCGGCAATTCCGGTGAAATTCTCGTGCTCGTTTCGTGCACACGCCTGCGGGCGTCAAGAGCTGGATTTTGGTCAGCTTTTTTTTTCCTCGTGGAAAGGAGGACAAAACAACAATGATTGCCGCGCAATCGCCTCTGATCCAAGCGAGAACGCTCAACGCTGGCATCACTCGCTCCCCGTCTGAAACGGCCTTTAATCGCCTGCTAAAATGTCATGAGGGTGACAGGCCTATAGGAACAGGCTGGTTTCCAGATGGCATGTAGGCAGTGCTTGGAGCACAGAGCACACAGGATCTATATGAAGTCCTCCATCCATAATTCTCCAGCACATAGAAAGCAGCACAGAATAACATCTACACTACGGTATCTGAGCTGCCACTTGTGAATTGGTTGTTACGCGGTGATAGATAACATATTCCATCAGATGTGTTTTGATTCACGGCAGGCTTCAGAGAGCTGATGTCCCTTTTTGATGAGGCATGTTGGGTGTTTCTTTTTCCCTTTTTTTTAAAGCCACGTACAGTATGTGCTCCCAGAGATTCCGATGCTTGTAATTTAGTCTCGGGACATTTGCCTCATATATAATCTCACTTTAATCATGGAATTTGTGGAGAAATAATTTCATCACATAGCGTACAGTAGCTGTAGCTCCCCGGAACGTCTCTAAGAACGAAGGTCTTGGAGTACGAACAGAGAGCCGAAGCGTTAAATATTTCAGTAAACAAGTACAATTTAAATATTGCATGGACAGAACGATTGATATGAACTGAAACTACTTCATAAAACATTAAAGGCGCTGCATGTGTCGGGGCTCTCTCTCTCTCTCTCTCTCTCTCTCTCTCTCTCTCTCTCTCTCTCTCTCTCTCTCTCTCTCTCTCTCTCTCAGTGCTGCTTGTTCTGCAACCACTTCAGCTGCATTCATGTTGCAGCCGATGGAGAGAAAAGAAGATTTTTTTTTTCCTGTCCTAACTTGTAGTGCATTCATATGTCATGTGGACAATTTGGTTGATAAGAAGCTTTGCCATATTGTTGCTGCGTGTCGGGCAGAAACCTCTTATCTCCATATGCTAACTGTTTGTGTTTTGGGTTCTGGGAAGAGGGTATACTGAGAACAAAACACAGCAAACAAGGCTGGTGCCTGGAACAAGTGTTATGGGGAAAAATGTCCCCATAACATTGAGTTTCCAATTCAATTAAAAGGAGCTTTATTCGCCTGAGAAAACTTTTACATTGCCAAAGCAAGTGTCAAAATATAATAAAAACAATTTAAGAAAATTGCGTTAAACAGAGCTATGTCACATTGCGTCGTTGTATACATGTTATATTATATACAGTTTCCATTCAGGGCGAAGGAATCAGACACATTTATTTAGAGTGAAATCATCACAACAGGACCTATTAGCCTTGGCTTGCTACTGTAGGCATTCAGTAATTAGCACATCATTAGGTGTGAATTTATCTTGTGTCCGACTAGCTCAGTCAGTAGAGCTCTCGCCTTCGGAACACAGGGTCATGGGTTCAATCCTGGGCACCGCCAGTTCAGCGTTATGTGTTGCACGACTTGGGCATGCACGGCAAGTTGTGTAGAAAATATCAGATGTGCCTTCAGTCTTCCCCAATGGAATTTCGTGGGTTGAAACCGCAACAAACTGAAACCCCCTTCCAGAGTGAAAATCTTTGAAAACGCTCCGCCTTGTGTCTCCATGTAAACACGCAATATGGTGGAATACGGCAAAACGTGTGTCGTCATGGCTCACGGCGCGTATGCTATTACATCAGTGCTGTTCCTGTGATAGGAAGTAGAACGGAAGTGGTTCTACGCAGTGTTGATTTTGACAGCAAATTTTCATATAGTTTTAGTCATAGTCCTTTGAATAAATTTCCATAATATTTTAGTCATCTGAAATGTTTTAGTTTTTGTCTAGTTTTAGTCGACTAAATATCAAAGATTATAGTCGACTAAATCTATAGTTGATTTTTCCAACTAAAATGTATTTTGGTGGTGCCTTGATGACATAGTGGCAGATTTTACAGTTGTTTGCATGCTGAAAATAGCTGATCTATAAGCTCACAACGCATCGCAGCGCGACACGTTGTGAGCTTGTAGATCTGCTATTTTCAGAGCATGACACCCGAGCGCAACCAAACATAAAATAACTTGTATTTTAGTTCTACAGGATATCTTCTCCACTAGTCCCTCACTAACATTTTAGTCTAGTTTTTATTTGTTGACTAAATTTAAATCAATTTAGTCTTAGTTTTAGTCATCGTAGCTCAGTTTTTATTTCGTTTTTGTTTAGTTTTCGTCAGTGTAAAAAGGTAGTCGACAAAAAAATGTCTTCATAGTTTTAGTCGACAAAATCAACACTAGTTCTACGCATGCTTGACTGGTCTATCTGACAGCGCGTCTCACCGCCACCTAGCCACCTGGCATGCACATTACAGCGTTTTCAATCACTTTGGCGTCGCCTTGTGAACGCAGAATAAAAAAGTGAGAACGCAACGGCACTTTGTCGTTTTCTGTTCGAATCAATACCGTTAAACGTGGCCTTAGTCTTAACGCATTGTAACGGGGATGGACTCCCGCATTCTCGGCTGATAGATGCCGACAATGACAATGCATTCAGGGCTTACGGTCGATGAAATACACAATAACATACCCATTTGGCATTCTATACATTTTTCCACTAACAAGGTGTTGGGAGGAACAAGGCACTGGAAAAAAAAGGTTCTGGGATTCCTGGGAATGAAAAAAAAAAGCTCAGACAGAGCCAGTATAGTGTAGCCAAAGACTATACGACCGCAGGGATTTTGAATATAAAATCCATACACATAAAAAATGTAACAGGAAAAAGGTTCAGTGTCCAGCCCAGTGTATATGTCCCAAAGTAGTCTTTCTGGCTTTCCTGTGGTAATATCTGTTTCATACAACTCTGGGTGTTTCAAAGGAAATTAATTAAATCAAAGAAATTGCATATCACATTTTTTAAAGTAGTGAAAATATCATATCTAGGCCTGGACCGCTGGCGTACAGTAGCAGTCCAGTCCAGGCCTAGATCTGATATCTAGTAGCCTAGTAGCCTCGCGGGTTCGAGTCCCGATCCCGACCGCCTTTGCTGCATGTCACTCCCCATCTCTCTCCCCATTTCCTGTCAGACAAAGGCATAAAAGCCAAAAAAAAGTCTTAAAAGAAAAATGGAAAAAGAAAATAGATCTACAAGCTCCACAACGTGTGACAATCCGACACCTTGTGGAGCTTGTAGATCTATTTTCTTTTTTCTTTTTTTCCTGTTGTGCACTTGTAGACCGGCTATTTTCACTCTGGGTTTGGGTCCCGAGAAGAAATCTAATTTCTCTTCTGGGTCTTGAGCTAAAACGTTTGGCAAACCACTGGTGTATAACGTCAGCCCGCCTCCATCCGTTGTGATTAAATGAGAAGTGACATTGATGAGCACAATGCGTCCCTGGAAAACGCTCCTTGATCAGCAGCACTCAGAGAGGCGTCTCTGCACTATAAAAAAAAAAGGCGGTGGAGCGCTCTGAAGGAAAAATACGTTGTTTCTCAGGATGCTTTAAATCATCTCCCAGCACACAGTGCCTGCAAGGACACTGGCACTCAGGATGAGAAGAAAATATATGGCTAGAGCAGTGGTTCTCAACCAGTGGCCCGGGACCACCAGTGGTCCTTGGGGGGGCACCAGGGGGTCCCCAGCAAAATTAGTTAACATCGCGTCACAATCATTTTTACCACTTAGCTTTGGCTATTCAAAAAATAGCAGATCTACAAGCTCATAGCGCGGCACCGAATATTTTCAGATGGGGGTCCGCGGCCACATGTATATCAATTTAGGGGTCCTTGGCATGAAAAAGGTTGAAAACCACTGGGCTAGTGGACACTCATTCTGCTCTTATCTCTCCTTCCATCTCTCACTCACTCACACACACACACACACACACACACACACACAAACACACACACACACACACACACACACACACACACACACACACACACACACACACACACACACACACACACACACACACACACACACAGACTGACTCATAGGGGTGTGTAAACTACAGTAAAGTATGTTGCTATGGGATTTCAAAGGCTGTGGAAAAATAACAGAATAAGCTCACAAGAGTTTATGGGATGTGTAAATTCACAATTTAGGCATTTAGCAGACACTCTCCTATATCCAGAGTGAATAATAAGTGTGAGATCAACAGTTATTATGAGACTGATATATTGTATAGTGTCACCCGGCCTTCCTGCACACAGTGTCGGGATAATATAATGTTATGTAGTCTATCAAGAATGAAACATTTACAACTGTCATGGCTCTGTAAGTGTGTCCATGTGTAGAAGTGCCCGAGTCGAGCAGGAGTCATTAATCCAAGATGTCATACTTGGGAACTCATCTGTGTCATTTTAGATGTCTTTGGGCTATTCAAAAATAAAACAAATAGCAGATACAGTATACAAGCTCAATGAACTTGTAGATCTGCTATTTTTGAGAAAAGAAAATCGTGAAAATCTGTCCAAATCTTTGTATATACATGTTTTTTTACTCAAATCTTTGTTTCTGGGGTCCCTGGAACAAACTATTTTCGAGATGGGGGGGGGGGGGGGGTCCACGGACAAATACATATCATTCTAGGCGGTCCTTGACATGAACAAAGTTTGAGATCCACTGATATTATAGCAACATAAGTAAAAAGCAAAGATGACAAATGTTGTTACAAATGATCACTTAAAAAATATATATATATTAAAGATTTGCACACAAAAAAAAAGATCTACAAGCTCGTAGCGCTATGATCTTGTACAGTATATCTGCTATTTTTGATAAATAAATGACACACAGATACTTTCCCAGTTTTAATGGGTTAACCATGTAAACACTATAGAGTCCATATTCTGGGCATGGCATAATAGGCAACATTTGAAGAAGAAACTTGGTATAGAGGGTAAAAAAAGGAGGGGACCTGTAGGGGAAGTAAACTTAGGTGGTTCGAAGCTTAAGTGGTTAATAGGCATCTGTCATGGTTCTGTAGTGCAGTAGTTCTCAAACCTTTTGGTACCAGTTAAGGACCCCCAAATTGATATATATTTGGCCGCGGAGTCCCATCTGAAAATGAAGATTACATTCTTTAATCTGCTCTGAGGAAGGCTGAGGCCGAAACACGTAAGCGTTCTCAATAAATGAGAATTTGTATCTGAGCCAGTCTTGCATCCTTTATTTTGGAGTGCCGCATTTTCCACTTGGGTGGTATTTGATTTAATTGTCTTGTAGTGCGAGAGAGGTGTGTGTGTGAGTGTCCTACCCACGTCCTCTACTGTCCAGTGCAACACAGGCCTCAAGAACCAAATGGCGGCTTCTTGACAGTACACAGTTAAATCCCTTTGTGTTCATTTAATTCTGAAGTGTGTACAAATGGAACCAAATGGACCCCGTAGGACAAGGTCAGAGAGAGAAGGGGATGTGGCTGAGTGACATGGTACTATATGTCAAGCACTAGGAACTGCATGGCAAGCAAACTGACACTGTGGGAGCCAACCAAAGGCAAAGCTATAGGAGGGGAAAGAGGTACATAGACGCTATAGGCCTGTCCCCAACTAAGAATTGATATAGTCGCATCTGATTGGCTTGCCTATAGTCGACTGGTAGTCGGATCACCTTTTTTTGTGTGCATGATTCAACTGAGAGATTGGCAGTCGAATCAGTCTGATTCAACAGCCAATCTCTCAGTTGAATCATGCAAAAAATTAAAAACAAAAATGTTATGCAATAGAGGATCATTCCATTCGGGCTGTGGGGGGTGCTTAATGTTTGATTTAACATACTTGCTTGGTTTCTCCTAATAAATCATGATATATCCTATTTTTGGCAAACTATTAGTTTAGTATTATTAATATAACAAATTAGGCCAATCTCTCAGTCGAATCATGCAATTTGCATGAGAGATTGGCAGTCGAATCGGACTCACCTCGATCGATTAGTCGAATCATCGACTAATCGAGGTCAGGCCTAATAGACACACTGCGGCATGACAGCCGAGCTAACAACACTGCAGAGCTCAAGACCCTGGTGCTAGACAGGAGGGAGGGCGATCCAGGGATCCAGAGTTGGTGTCGGCTAGATCCGCACTCTCCCATTGCATTGCACCCAGTGGTGGAAAAAGTACTCAAATTATTTACTCAAGTAAAAGTACCAATACTGCAATATAGAAATAATCTGTTACAAGTAAAAGTCTAGAATAAAAAAATTACTTGAGTAAAAGTACAAAAGTATTGGCATCAAAATGTACTTAAAGTACCAAAAGTAAAAGTACTAAAATGTTTGAAAATAGCAGATCTACAAGCTCACAACACGTCGCAATGCGACGCGTTGTGAGCTTGTAGATCGATCTGCTATTTTCAAATAGCCTAGGTATAAAATAGGGCTAAAGGGTTTATGTATGTTTTATAATATCAGTTTTCAAATAATTGTAGTCGAGTAAAAGTATAATATTTGCCTCTGAGATGTAGTGGAGTAGAAGTAAAAGTATTGGAAATTGGAAATACTAAAGTAAAGTGCAAATACCTCAAAATTGTACTTACAAGTACAGTACTTGATTAAATGTACTTAGTTACTTTACACCACTGCATCGCACCCATATTTGGTTCCATTTGTACACTCTTAAATTGACACTGACAATTGTACTGTGTAATTGCAATCTCTTTTTTAGGGTTAGGGTTAGGGTTAGGTTTTCATCTTCAAAGAGTCAAATAATTGCAACTTGGGTCATACTTGTTTGCTTGCTTTTTTATTATACATATTAACAGAAACAAATTGACACTTTACACCATGACAGCATAATGACATTATATGACAGGAAGACGGTGTGAAGTTATGTCACCCCAGCAGACGTGTTGTTGGCTTGTATATCCGCAGCAGACGTTCAGCGTTAAATGTAATTACAGTCACGACGAGCACTTAGCAACTATTTCAACTGCAAATTAACTCACTTTGTTTTATCGGCCAGGACATTAATAGCTGTGTTAAAATGTATGCATTGGCAAGTATTCCAAGAGTAGCTTCACTGCAGTGTGAATGTGAGATACAGTACAGTTTGTGTGTGTGTGTATATATATATATATATATATATATATATATATATATATATATATATATATATATATATATATATATATATATATATATATATATACAGTAGTGTCATGCAATGCAGACATAACAAGATGAATGCATGAAATCTAAAGGCGTCTATTAAGTGTCTAGTGTTATAATACTCGGAAATGTATATCATCGCCATTGTCAGGCAAAAAACTTGTACAGTGTTAGGGTATGTATCTCCATATTTATCTTTTAGGTTTGTTTCTTTATATATATATCGTCGCTGTCGGCCAGAAACCTCTTATCTCCATATTCTAACTTTTTGTGTGTTTTTTTTGTAAATCAACGCTCTACTTGACCATACGACAGCGTCACACAAAAGCATCAAAAGTAGCAGATCTACAAGCTCGAAACACGGCGCGACGCGTTTCGCGCTTGTAGATCTGCTACTTTTGATGCTTTTGAATTTTAATCCTCAAAGTTTTTTGACATAACGAGGTTTCCACCCCGACAGAGACGATATATAAACGAATGTCACTATCGTATACTTTTATAATTTACTGTAACAGTGTTGCAGAAAAGTAGTGACTTATGCAACATCTAAAATAGAGTAGATTTGTTGGTGAAGAATTGTTTTTTGACCCTGGGCCTCATGGCCTCTTCCTTGGCGAGCTTTTCCTTGGCCCGCCTTGCTTCTTCGGCTCGCCTTTCCTGCCCCTCTGTGAGCGCCGGGCATTCGTAGAGTTTGTTGACCCTGAGAACGTCCGTGTCGGACATACCCTTCCTCTGTCCGATCCGGACGGACGCGTCGGGGATGGGAGTGATGGTCTCCAGCCTCATGCTCTTGGAGAAGGCGTTTCTACACAGAGAGGGAAAACAAGAGGATTGACCCATTCGATTCCAGGAACGCATCTGTGTCCTTTTTTAGATTTCTTTGGGCTATTCAAAAATAGCAGATCTACAAGCTCATAGCGCGGCACAGAGTCTCTTTAAAATCGTGAAAATACCCCCAAAAAAGTACTTATTTTCCATCAAATACACACCCCATGAAGCCTTGAATTCATGGAGATGTTTTGTTTTTGTTGCATTCCTAAACCAATAATTTGATGACCAGCAGACTCAAAGAGCCTCCTTCTGAGTCTCCTACTGACCGATGACCCGATCATCAAATCATTGGCTCAGGAATGCGACAAAAACACCCAAAAAATCACCATGAATTAGGCTCCATGAGGAGTGTAATTGTTATAAAAAAAAGTCATTTTGGAGGTGAACTATCCCTTTTAAGTTTTCCTTTGCCTTACCTTCCGTAGTGCATTATAGAGTCGTAGTCGTACGGAGTGTCCAGATTATCCGTCTCCTGCTTCCTGAAGTTGACCTTCATATCTGATGAGGCAAAGGAGACCAATATCGTTATATACCATTAGTCCTGGACTTAAAATCATTGTGAAGGGCAACGAAACCCTCGTTTGATTATGTAGTTTGTTTTTTTCCCAGTTAAAAACTACAGCAGGGTAAAAACATGGCCTGACCTTGTAGTACACTGTGATATAAGCAACGCAGCTGCAGCTAATCTGATTAATTGTGGTTGTGTCAGATGTACCTGTGTGTGTTGTCAATACTGTTGACTACTGTCTCTGTTTGCACATCGGCACACCCATGGCTCTGGGCACATACCCGTTATTCATTTGATTCACTGCAGCTGTGTTGCTTACTGTACTCTAGCCTGCCATGGGGAGGAGGCATATTTAAATTCAGATAATGGCCTACACTACATAAAACAAATTATTTATAGTGGAGATACCAGGGCCTCAGGGGCTCCTTGAGTTAACGCTACAAAATCAATGAATCAAATCGGTCTGTCATATTGTTTTACAGTTGAAAATAGCTGGGCTTTCATCAACACTATCCACCTTAACATACTGTACAGTACAATCGTCACGAGATTCTTACACCAGTGGTTCTCAAACGTTTTCATGTCAAGGACCCCCATAATTATATGTATTTGGCCACGGACCCCCATCTCAAAATATTTTGTTCCAGGGGTTGGTTTAAAACATATATATATTCAAAGATTTTCACAAATGTTCACGTTTTTTCTAAAATAGCAGATCTACAAGCTCATAGCGTGCACTATGAGCTTGTAGATCTGCTATTTTTGAAGAGCCAAAGTATACAATAAGGGTTAAAGCTGGGGACCCCCTGGTACCCCGCCAAGGACCCACATTGAGAACCAATGTCTTACACTTCTTGACGTTGTCAAAGTTGATCTGGACGTGCTGGTCGCGGTCGCTGCGGCTCTGCTCGTGGTGGAAGCCCAGCGCGTGGAGCAGCTCGTGCTGAACCACACCGTAATGGACGCAGCCGAACCTCTGCAGGGACACCACCTGCTTGTCCCCCGTACGTCCCACTGACGAGTAGCACCTATACAGTAGAGAGACAGAGAGAGATGGAAAAAATGCAGGGAAAAGGTTTTCGCTTGGCCTCTAGGGAGCGCACATACTTGGTTTTACACAGATCGGTGCAGTTAAAGGTCAAAACGCGAATCGGCCTGTTATAGCGCCACCATGAGGCTGATTTGAAAAATGTTAAGTGGCATTCCTTCCTCTGCCTAGTGGGAATGTGCGTGCAACATTTCACGGAAATTGCTGCGTTCGTGATTTGAGGCATTTTTGTTCAAAATGGAGCACTCCTGAAAACTTTGGAAGCCAATCTTAGCCAATCAGGATGGAAAATGAAAAAATCTGAAAGACCCGTTTAGTTTAATGACTATAGAGATACTGTGTGATGTTTGGACAAAATCTGTCGGAGTTATACAAAAAAAGAAAGTTTTGCAAACATCGGCCTCCTGGTGGCGCTATATAACAGGCCAATTTGAAAAAGGAGAGTACAGCAGAGGTTCTGCTTTGGCATCCAGGGAGTGTGTGTGTGCAAAGTGTTGCTGCCATCGGCGCAACGGTTCCGGAGATTAGCTGGTCACAGACACACACACGGGCGGACGGACGGGGTGCAAAACATAATCTCTCAAAACGCCTTCGGCCTGGCATAGACAATAATTGTGCGTTTGATTCATTGTGTTTGGAGTAGCAGTCTAAGTCTGGTGGTGGGGTTTATTACGTTGGAGGAGTGTTCATAATAGAGCCAGGGAAATTAACTTTCAAATACAGTCCTGACTCCTCTGAGATTGTCATTTCATTACATTTCTGGAAGTTATTGTATTGTCCGCTCATCTGGCATCAACATAGGATCAAACCAACTTATTATAAGTGTACTGTGAGAATGCATTTAGTGTGAATAAAACATTTCAATCTCCATCAGTCTTTATAAAGGGCTGTTCACCGCAAGCACTATAACTATAACTATAAAGATATTAGTTTTAAAAATCATAGTAACTCAAGTGGATGGCGGAGTCCACACCACAACTATAATGATGACAGTGCTAAACGATGTAGTTTACAGTGCTCGGTGTGGGCATCCAGCCCTTAATAGCTGTGTGATGCTACTAGGAATGTATTTAGTGTTAACAAGTGCAGTGGTTCTCGAACTTTTTTCATGTCGAGGACCCTCAAATTGTTATGCATTAGGGTGCGGACCCCCGTCTGAAAATGTGTTATGTCAGGGACCCCCATAAGAGAAGATTTGTCAACATTAGTCAAAAAATAATAGCCAAACATTTTTATAGGACTTAAGGAATGCTTCACCAAGGAATGCTTCACACTTTAAAGGGATATTTCACCCAAAAGATTTTGTGTATTGTGTTGGCTTGTGGTGATTTGGTCCAATATTTAGTTCAGTGACCGTGGTGCTAAATAATCGTGCAGAAGCTGTGTTCGCGTTCACGCTCCCATTAGAATTCTGGTCGCCTAAAAAGGCGTCCGCCTACTTCACGCATATACGGGATGTAAACAGGAGATGTAATGGCATGTCTTTCTTTTTTATTTGTCTATGGCAGTGGTGTAAAGTAACTGAGTATATTTACTCAAGTACTGTACTTAAGTATACTTTTGAGGATTTACTTACTGGAGTATTTCCCATTTTCAGTACTTTTACTTCTACTCCACTACCTCTCAGAGGCAAATATTGTACTTTTACTCCACTACAATTATTTGAAAACTTTAGTTACTTTTCAGATATAAATTATGATATTATGAAACATACATTAACCACTTTAGCCCTATTTTATACCTAGGCTATTTGAAAATATGTGTCGCGATGCAACGCGTTGTGAGCTTGCAGATCTGCTATTTTCAAACATTTGTTTACTTTTACTTTTGGTACTTTAAGTACATGTTTATGCCAATACTTTTGTACTTTTACTCAAATACATTTTGAATTCTGGACTTTTACTTGTAACTGCGTATTACTTGTACTGGTATTTTTACTTAAGTAAAGAATTTGAGTACTTTTTCCACCACTGGTCTTGGGTTATATCACCTCCCTTCTGATGTCCGAACACAATTTTGTTCGGACATCAGAAGGAGAATGTACTGGGCTTAAGTGTGCAGTCGTCGTAGACGCGGTGCATTGGTTGTCTCACCCGTATCTGGGCTCGATGCTGAGGTACATCCTCTGCTCGACACGGGGGACGAAACGGACGCAGGTGCTGTAGTGGAACTCCTCCATGGCGTTCAGCATCAGTTCCTTCTCGTCCTCGTCTGCAAGCACATAGAGGAGAGACAAACAGAGAGATTTGTCAGTAAAACATGGAATGGTTATTAACCCATTAAGACCTAGGCTGGAACGCATCTGTGTCACTTTTTCATTTGAGCTAAAAAGCATTATTTTACACTTTGGCTATTCAAAAATAGCAGATATACAAGCTCATATCAGCACCGAGTGCCGCGCTATGAGCTTGTAGATCTGCTGTTTTTGAAAATTTGTGCAAATCTTTGAATATATATATTGTTTAAAGCGAACATTTTTTTACTATATTCCTTGCTTCTGGGGGTCCCTGGAACAAAACATTTTGAGATGGGGGTCGGTGGCCAAATACATATCATTTTTTAGGGTCCTTGACATGAAAAGGTTTGAGAACCACTGATATAGAAATATACGTTTTTTTCAGAAAACTGTTGGGATATAGAAGACATTTGCAGAATTGGCTTCAGGTCTTAATGGGTTAAGTGAAGAAACAGTTAATCAAACTAAAATATTTAATTGATTTATAAAGAAGAACCTGATGATAGATAATTTTATAAAATAATCGATTCATAATTTATCACAATTTTTATCACAAAATAAAGTACATACTGAATCAAAAAGTAATCGATAAAATAATCACTGAGAAAATAATATGACGCTGTTGGGCAGAAACCTCTTATCTCCAAATTACAACTTTTGTGTTTTTCCATAAATGAACGGCCTGCTACAACGTCACTACAACATCACACAGCACTAGCAAAAGTAGCTGATCCACAAGCTTGAAACGTGAAGCAAAGCAACACGTTTTGAGCGTGTCGATCTGCTGCTTTTGCATTTTTTTTGCTTTTGAATCCTAAAAAGTAACAGTTTTGGACATGAATTGAAAGTTACAGCCCTAGCATGGTACAGTAGCATGCTAGAATGCTAGCACTGTACTGTATTTAGAATCTTGAGTTCTTGACTCTATAGGAAACCTTACTGTATTTGGGGCTGAAGGTGAACGGGACGTCCACTGTCCCGCTGTCAGACTTTGGCCACCGACAGTTGAAGGTTTTGCTGAAGCATCTCATGGCGTTCCTTGTTCTGGGAATGAACACATCTCCCTCCAGTAGAAAGTCCCTGGATCCTATTAGTCAGAGAAAAGAGAACAGATATACAGTAATGCTTCATCAGAATGTCAGCCAACCATCAAAGGTTCAAGCTTTCTTTATGTGTGTATGTGGGTACACAGTGGTGGAAGAAGTACTCAGATGTTTCACCTAAGTAAAAGTAGCACTATACCACAATATAAATAGTATTGTACAAGTAAAAGTACAAAAGCATTGGCATCAAAATATACTTAAATGTTTCATGACATTCACTTTTACAACACATTAAAAGTCTGTATCATGGTCCTTCAAATGTGTATTAAAATGTTTTAAAATCCACTCCAGTGAGCCATGGTATTTGGTTTTCTCTCTGATTTCTAAAGCCTTTTCAACTGCAATGAAAAAATAAATATTTGCCTGCGGGTGTTTTTTTTTGGGTGTAATTGAGGCCATCCCCCCCCACCCCCCCCCCCCCCCATTTTTTTCTAAATAAAATAGAATGAAAATGAATGTCATAAGACCTTTAAAGTACCAAAGTAAGAGTAGCTCACAACACTTCATTTCGATTACACAATCATATGTGGCCTAATGCATATCAAACTGTGGGTCCTTTTTTTTTTTTTAAGGTTGAGAACCACTGCCATAATTCTTGTAGAAGTGTCATGTTTCCATGTCAGTGATGGAGTACTAACCATTGTTCATGGTCATGATGGCCGTGGTGATGTCTGTGTCCTCTTCTCCCTGGCTCTCTGTACAGTAGAAGGCAAATACAAGAACATATCTCATGTCAAGTTAATGTGCCACACAGTTTGCTGTTATCATTGTGTAAATAATCGCATCAATCAAGACAGGATGGCAGAGAGGAGAGCACTCACCATGAGGACCACGATCACCCTGGTGCTGTGACACAAAGAAAAGAGACAGTCAGTGTTTCATGTATTATACATAATACAGTTCACAGTAAGGGTGCAACAATTATTCGATGTAATCGATTTTAGTCGATTATGATAAAGAATCGATTTTTAATAAAATATTTTTGGACAGGTCATTATAAGCAAAAACTTAAAAACAGCTACTATCACTATTGCAGTGTGGCACTGCTGTATAATGATGTATACAATAGGGCTTAAATGGGTATTAATACTAGTCAATTATATAAAATAGTTGATATATATAAAGAAAGAAAGAATAAATGTGCTTCTTGATTATTATATTAATAAAAAAAGATACAAATATAATAATCACTAGAATACACCCTAGTTGACAATTATAATCTAAGTGTTGAGCCATCAGGCAGGTTCTTCTTACCCGGCCAGGAACAGCATCAGAAGGAGGAGCACGGTCACTTTGAGGTCCATCATGGTTCTCTTGGCTGTTAGAAGGTTGTCCAGATGCAAGCGGCTGCTGCTGCTGATAGTGGGGTCATTTCGCACAATTATCGATACGAAGCTGATAATAGCGCCAAATTTTGCATGAGGCTTCTTTAGGACCTACTGATGGATTCTAGCCTTGGGTACCAAACTTTATTTTGAATATTTTCCATACATTTAGGCTTATCAATATTCATTAAAAAAAACAGGCCGATTCACTTTTTGGCCTATAACTCTTGAACCGTAGGTCATAGCATCAAAAATATTTTTTCCCTGGACTCCTTGGATCATGACGCAACTTTGCATATAGGTCCCGCCTCTTTTCCGATTTCAAGATTTTCCGCCATTTTGCGTTATCTTCAAAACACATATTTTGCTACTACTCCTAAATATTTTGTCCAAAACTCACACAAATCGGCACACCCTCTGTCTTTGGTCATGTGATCAAGATTTATCAGTCAGAATTTTCATATTCCCTTCGGAATGGCTACGATTGGCTTCTGAAATTTGTGGGAGGGTCTGTTTGGAAAAAAATGGCACAAATCATAAACACAGCGTCCTATTTGTCCTAAATTCATATCATTGAGGGGCCATTAACACATTCCATGCCAGAGTTTAATCTCATAATGTACTCACCAGTGCCAGCGTTTTATTGTTGTTTTTTTGTTTTTATCATGTCGCCACAGACCTCGCTAAATAAGTTAAAAGTGCGCGTTCATTTGGTTCTAAACACACAGCGGATCCGTGAGAAACGTCCAGCGAAAACAGTTTCCAAATGCGAGCCGCCATCTTGAAGCTACAGCCGATACACGCTAAACAGTGATCAGCGAGGAGAAAAACAACAAACCGAGAAAATCGAGTTTTAAACAGGATCCCAGACAGGAAGCGGATACGATCGAAAAAACCGGAACCCGAATAATTCCGTTTCCGACCGAAAACCGGAAACGGAAATGGATCAAAAAAAATCGGAAAGTGCACCTTGGGCGATTAACATGGGAATCGGCGGTTCGCGTAGATCTACGCGACTGGCACGCTGCGGCTTTAAATAGGTTCGCGTAGATCTACGCGATTGGCATTCAATGTGTTAATAAACGTAGAGCCAGTGCGATTTCACTTCCACCCATAGGGGGCGCAACAAATTCTGCAAATGTCACTGTTTTTGCGCCAAATTAAGTACAAATGGTCTTGTGAGTCAAACATTTGCAATTGCAAAGTGGAGAACAGTCCAAATTTGATTTGCCACATTTGCAGGTGGAACAGTCCCCTTTACAAGAGCATTTGATCAGCTCTCAGATTCCTTGGTCCATCCATACTCATGTGGGGAAGGAATAACTTGTTCTGTTTGTAGGCTGGTCGCCCAGATGCCTGCTTGATACACTGCCCGCTTAACATGCTGAAGTAGTGCATCTTGGGTGGGTGGCAGTTTCTCCATTGACCTATTCCCATGACAGAAGAGTTCTTTTCTAGTCTAGTTGATGGAGCTCAAAGGACTGGATTTGTCATACAGGATAACCGTCAGTCTCTCAAGCTTCTGGAATCGCTGACTCTCAACATTCAGCTGCTGGAAGGGATGTTTGGCCAGACTGACAAGTATCTCTGTGACATCATCATAGGCTTGCCAGGCATGCCAAGCTGACTTCTTACCCTTACTGTGGAAAGCAGATGTTGTGTCTGGAACATGCCAAAAGCCCACCCAGATGTCAGCCAAAGGTTGAATCGACCTGTTGCAATCATGAGGAGGCAGACACCAGGATTCTGGTTCATGTACGGCATGCACTTGAGCAAGGAGCAACAACTATCCTTGTGCGTACTGTGGACACTGATGTCATCGTGATCCTTGCAGGCTTGTTCCATCATTTAGTTACGATTCAACCTTTGGCTGACATCTGGGTGGCTTTTGGCATGGGCAAAAAAGACCGATTTTACCACATCAACAACATGTGTAAATCTCTGGGGGAGCCACAATCTCGTGCTCTGCCTATGTTCCATGCATTGTCAGGTTGTGACACAACATCTGCTTTCCACAGTAAGGGTAAGAAGTCAGCTTGGCATGCCTGGCAAGCCTATGATGATGTCACGGAGATACTTGTCAGTCTGGCCAAACATCCCTTCCAGCAGCTGAATGTTGAGAGTCAGCAATTCCAGAAGCTTGAGAGACTGACGGTTATCCTGTATGACAAATCCAGTCCTTTGAGCTCCATCAACCAGACTAGAAAATAACTCTTCTGTCATGGGAATAGGTCAATGGAGAAACTGCCACCCACCCAAGATGCACTACTTCAGCATTTTAAGCGGGCAGTGTATCAAGCAGGCATCTGGGCGACCAGCCTACAAACAGAACAAGTTATTCCTTCCCCACATGAGTATGGATGGACCAAGGAATCTGAGGCATGGGTGCCAGTTTGTATGACAATTCCAGAAGTCTCCAAAGCATGCAGAGAGCTGATCAAATGCTCTTGTAAAGGGGACTGTTCCACCTGCAAATGTGGCAAATCAAATTTGGACTGTTCTCCACTTTGCAATTGCAAATGTTTGACTCACAAGACCATTTGTACTTAATTTGGCGCAAAAACAGTGACATTTGTAGAATTTGTTGCGCCCCCTATGGGTGGAAGTGAAATCGCATTGGCTCTACGTTTATTAATGGCCCCTCAATGATATGAATTTAGGACAAATAGGACGCTGTGTTTATGATTTGTGCCATTTCTTTCCAAACAGACCCTCCCACAAATTTCAGAAGCCAATCGTAGCCAATCCGAAGGGAATATGAAAATTCTGACTGATAAATCTTGATCACATGACCAAAGACAGAGGGTGTGCCGATTTGTGTGAGTTTTGGACAAAATATTTAGGAGTAGTAGCAAAATATGTGTTTTGAAGATAACGCAAAATGGCGGAAAATCTTGAAATCGGAAAAGAGGCGGGACCTATATGCAAAGTTCCGTCATGATCCAAGGAGTCCAGGGAAAAATATTTTTGATGCTATGACCTACGGTTCAAGAGTTATAGGCCAAAAGGTGAATCGGCCTGTTTTTTTTAATGAATATTGATAAGCCTAAATGTATGGAAAATATTCAAAATAAAGTTTGGTACCCAAGGCTAGAATCCATCAGTAGGTCCTAAAGAAGCCTCATGCAAAATTTGGCGCTATTATCAGCTTCGTATCGATAATGTAAAATAAACAGGGTTAATGTACTGGACTATGAATGAATGCTGTGGATGAGGCAGACTGGAGGACTGATGCTGAGGGTTTGCTGAGGACAGGGCCTTTTATATACCGGTCACTAAGGTGTGGCTGAATGGAGGGATTAGAGCTAGAGAGGGATCAGCGGGGGTCGACTTCTTAGATACACACAATGTACTCGGATTTGTTTTACTTGAGTAAACGTTGCAACACCACTATATAGAAATATTCCGCCGGTAGAGCTCTCGCCTTTCGACCACAAGGTCATGAGTTCGATACCGGGCACCGACAACTCAGCAGTATGAGCAGTGGTGTAAAGGAACTAAGTACATTTACTCAAGTACTGTACTTAAGTACAGTTTTGATGTATTTGTACTTTACTTGAGTATTTCCAACGTCCAATACTTTTACTTCTACTCCACTACATCTCAGAGGCAAATATTGTACTTTTACTCCACCACAATTATTTGAAAACATTAGTGATTAGATACTTTGTAGATTTTGATTATTATTACAAAACATACATTAACCACTTCAGCCCTATATACATTTCGGCCATTTGAAAATAGCCGATCTACAAGCTCACAATGTGTCGCATCGGGACACATTGTGAGCTTGTAGATCTGCTATTTTGTATACATTTGTACAATATACATTTGTATTATATTGTATACATTTTATACATTTGAAAACTTGTGAAATGGGACATCCTGCACAATGAGTACTTTCTACTTTTGGTACTTTAGATACCTTTTGATACCAGTACAAGTACTTTTACCCAAGTACATTTTGGATTCCGAACTTTTACTTGTAATGGAGTATACTTCTACATTGCAGTATGGATACTTTTACTTAAGTAAAAAAAAAAAGTAGTACTTTTACACAGGAGTGATATGCATGCTGTTTTTTCCTTGTTCCAGTTAACAATCTAAGCAGCTGTATGTTTGATCCAACTGTAAATGAGAAAAGGGTTGACTGGGTCAAACCAACTGTAAATGAGAAAAGGGTTGACTGGGTCAAATCAACTGTAAATGAGAAAAGGGTTGACTGGGTCAAATCAACTGTAAATGAGAAAAGGGTTGACTGGGTCAAACCAACAGTAAATGAGAAAAAGGGTTGACTGGGTCAAACCCATACACAGGGAATTACAGTATAGTCCAGTCCAGAGGTTATAAAAAGCATGGACGACTTTGTTTCTGTCCTCATGAGATTAAAAATAAAAGGCTTTATTTTGGCTATGGTTTCTAAACTGATGAAAAAAAGAAAAGAGAGAACGATCTACCCTTCATCACAACACTGTACTGAGTTAGTTAACCCATTAAGGCCTGCAGGTTCAGATTCTACAAAATGTCATCTAAATCCAAACAGTTTTCTGAAAAAAAATATTTTTCTATATCAGTGGCGCTCAAACTTTTTCATGTCAAGGACCTCCGAATGTATATCTATTTGGCGGCCGACCGCCATCTGAAAATATGTAGTTCCAGGGACCCTCCCAGAAGCAAAGATTTTAGTTAAAAATGTTTGCTTTAAAAATATAGATATTCAATGATTTGTATAGCCAGACTTCAAAATAATGGTACAAGTGGTTGCAGTCACAGATGCGTTCCCGGTTTTAATGGGTTAAAATTCAAAGAAGTGTCCGGAAAAAAAAGACACACACTCCTAAACTAATTTACAGACAGGAGACCATGAAGGCTATGGTGACAGAGCTAGGAGAGGGCCTCAAAAAAATAATTAGGCCTACATCAAATAGAGGGAGAATAAAAAATAATTTAATGCTACGATCTACTGAAGTGCGACAGGATGTAAGAGGTATATCCTCTTGAGTGTGAGGTATTAAGGAGTAAAGCTCAGTAGAATGGATAGGCCATACATCACCGGCCATTAGTTCCATGCTGTGGCAGTGACTCTAAAACACAAATTGGATTACCTGCCCACCCTCTGTACGAGTTATCCCATTTTGACACGCACGCACGCATGCACGCACGCATGCACGCACGCACGCACGCACGCACACACGCACACACACAGTGGTGTAAAGTAACTACTGCTGTAAGTACATTTACTCAAGTACTGTACTTAAAGGGATATTTCACTTTAAAAACAACTTTGGGTAATTTTATCGTCTACTGAGGCTTTTTGTGAGCCCCCCAGACCGTTTTTAAGTTGCTTGATTCAGTATTTAGATATTTGATATTCATTTTTATCAGACACGCCCCCTTCCTATACAAACCCATTATAACTTCAAACTCCATTTTTAACATGTTAGATTCATCGAAAACACCCGTCCTTGGTTCTGGTGACTCACCCTGCCCTCCTAATACGTGAGGGTGCCGTGTTTTTTTCGATTACTTTTTTCATTTATTTTATTTTATTTTTTTATTGTATTCAATTTTTTTCATTTTCCAAAAATAAATATTAAAAATAAATGAAAAAAGTTATCGAAAAAACACGGCCCCCTCGCGTATTAGGAGGGCAGGGTGAGTCACCAGAACCAAGGACGGGTGTTTTCGATGAATCTAACATGTTAAAAATGTTGTTTGAAGTTATAATGGGTTTGTATACAGTAGGAAGGGGGCGTGTCTGATACAATGAATATCAAATATCTAAATACTGAATCAAGCAGCTTAAAAACAAAAGCCTGAGTAGATGATAAAATGACCCAAAGTTTTTTTCAAAGTGAAATATGCCTTTAAAAGTACAATTTTGAGGTATTTTTTTCTTTACTGGAGTATTTCCAATTATCAGTACTTCTACTCCACTACATCTCAGACGCAAATATTGTGCTTTTTACTCCACTGCAATTATTTTAAAACTTTAGTTACTAGTTATTTTGTAGATTTTGATTATTATTACAAAACATACGTTAACCACTTCAGCCCTATATACATTTCGGCCATTTGAAAATAGCAGATCTACAAGGCAAGCATTGTGAGCTTGTAGATCTGCTATTTTCAAAAGATTTGTATACATTTAAAAACTTGGGACATTCTGCATAATGAGTACTTTTACTTTTGAACTATACTTTTTTACTTTTTGTATATTTTGATACCAATATTTTTGTACTTTTACTCAAGTACATTTTGAATTCTGGACTTTTACTTGTAACAGAGTGTTTCTACAGTACATTGTATTGATACTTTTACTTAAGTAAAGAAATGTAGTACTGTTTCCACCACTGTTAGTCCCTGCTGTGGCAGTGACTCTAAAACACAAATTGGATTACTTGCTCACCCTCTGTACGAGTTATCCCTCATTCAGACACACATCATGGACATTATGGGGAAAGTAACACTGTGGTCACAGACACACACATTATGCAGTGGTGGAAAAAGTATTCGAGCTTGTAGATCGGCTATTTTCAAATGGCCTATGTATAAAATAGTGGTTAATGGTACACACACACACACACACACACACACACACACACACACACACACACACACACACACACACACACACACACACACACACACACACACACACACACACACACACACACACACACACACACACACACACACTGTTGGGTGTGATCTATTTGCTGAGCGGCTCCCGCCTAAAGCCTGTTGATTCAAGTGACCATAATGGCTCAATTAGCGAGACGAGCTATAAAGCGTTGTAATCACTGCTGAGGCAAGCGGACCGTCTGAGACACTGTGTCTGAGACACTGTGTGACCGTGGCCTTGAAGTATTGTCACCGCAGTCGGCCAGAAACCTTGTATCTTCCAAACTTTCCACAGTTTTTTCGTAAATGAATGACCTACTTCGTCATACTACTACTGTGCAGTGATTGAAGTAAACCCACATGTTTTACTTAAAGTATCAATACTGCAAATGTACAGCAAATATACTCTGTTACAAGTAGAAGTCACGTATTCAAAATGTACTTGAGTAAAAGTGCAAAAGTATCGGCATCAAAATGTATTTAAAGTACCTAAAGTAAAAGTACTAAATAGTTCTACAAGCTCACAACGCGTCGCGATGCGACGCGTTGTGAGCTTGTAGAACTGCTATTTTCAAATAGCCTATGTATAAAATACTGTAGGCTGAGCTGGTTAATGTATGTTTTATAATGTAATATATTTATATCTGCAAAGTAACTAGTAACTAAAGTTTTCAAATAATTGTAGTGGAGTAAAAGTACAATATTTGCCTCTGAGATGTAATGGAGAAGTAAAAGTATAGACAATTGGAAATGCTCCAGTTAAGTAAAAATACCTCAACATTGTACTTAAGTACAGTACTTGAGTACATACTTAGTTACTTTACACCACTGCATTTCACAAGTTCAAAAGCAACGGTTTTGGGACTTTTTTTCCCACCCGACAGAGACGAATGTACCAGCAGCTCGTATAGTATCCGAAACACAATTAACAGTAAAAAGGAAATGACAAAAAACCTTGCTCCGAATTCCCAGACGTGTTAATGTTTACTAGAATGAGTATTCAGATTTACTCCGTCCCTCCGTCTCGTAAATCAACCGGTGGGGATTCGATTGAATATTTATTCGGGGGGAGAGACGGGCGCTCTCTAGGTTTATACGAGGCCGTAAAGGGGTTTTGTTGTATTGGGGTCGGGTTTCACACCGACCAGAGTCAAGGCCACAGCAGAGCCTTCATCACACGAACCGTTTTATATGACGAGGCTCCCTAACCTCATACATCACCATAATGCGGGCATTTATTTCACGGGGAAACAACACGTTTGGTGCGTGCGTGCGTGTGTGTGTGCGTGCGTGCGTGCGTGCGTGCGTGCGTGCGTGCATGCGTGCGTGCGTGTGTACGTGCGCGCGTGTGTGCTTGTATTACAATACTTGTGAGAGCCAAATGTCCCCACAAGTACAGTAGAATTTGAGAAATATTAATCTGATATAGTTTTGGTTAATATTAGAAGAAAAAAAAATTAGGATTATAATCTTCTTTCGTATATCATCAGATGGCCAACTCAGTGTCCTGCAGCCACGCCCTCGTCTCTGGTCCTAAGTCGAAAAGACCAGCTTCTGAGGGTGGGCTGTATAGGGGGCAGCCGGTGATAATGTGCTCGGCAGTCTGTTCAGGCTCGCCACACTTGCATGCCGCACTGTCCGTTAGGCCCCACTTCTTCATAGAAGACTTGAAGCGCCCGACTCCAGTGCGCAGACGATTCAGCGAGGTCCATAGATGGCGTGGCATGTCTTCTCCTTTTACACCTCCTCCTGGGTCCTGGATGTATCGCTGGATACGGGAGGGCCCAGCTGTCTCCCATGACCGTTTCCACGATGCTGCCAGCCAGGCGTCTCTGGACAAGTCCTCAGGGATAGACTGTAGCATCTCTTGTGCTGCCTTGTTGTAGGGATGGCGAGACTTGAGCCTGCCTGATGGTGCCGGTGTTGTTGTGGCTTTGTGCAGGATGTGCCAGTCGTATTTCTGGGCCTTTCTTGCCAGGGCGAGGGTAGCCGCATCCCGTCGGAGACTGGCTGGGACGATTCCAGCTAGGACTGGCAGGTAGGACACAGGGGTGGGTTTCAGACAACCAGTTACTGTCCGGAGAGCGCTGTTGATGACAGTGTCAACCTTGTTGACGTGGGGGCTTCTGCTCCAGACAGGGGCGCAGTATTCTGCTACGGGCAGGACCAGGGCTTGCGTAGATATGCGTAGGGTCTGGGGGGAAGCTCCCCAAGTTGAACCTGCTAGGCGTCGAATGAGCGAGACCCTTGCTGTTGTTTTGGCCTTCACTTCATCCAAATGTTGCTTGTACGAGAGTGTTCGGTCCAAGCATACGCCGAGGTACTTGGGGGCTTGCTGGAACTCCAGGCGGTGGTTGCCAACATGCACATCCAGTTCCCTTCTTGCTTCCCGGTTGTAGAGGTGGTAAGCAGGATTATAATCATTTAGAGGTTATGTTTAGTGGCTGGGGTAGTTATGCCTGATTTATAAAATAAAAAAAATGTTTGACTATTTTCGATGCTGTCCCAGCCCTCACAAGTACAGTAAAACGTGTGTGTGTGTGTGCGCGTGCTTGTGGGTGCACGAGAGTGTGTACGTGCGTGGGAGGGGTGAGAGAGAGGGCGGGAGAGAAAGTGAAAGTGAATGCCTGAAATATGAGCTGTCCCCCATGCACTGCATTATTATCAAACTGCAAACTCGCTGCGTTTGGAGGCGAAAAAAAATTCACCGTTCTGAATAACAAAATATGCCATCCATGTGAATGATGTGGATCCAAAGAGATTTTGACTCGTGGGGAGGGGAGGCATTTGAGTGAGATAATTCCCAGGGAGACGTGGTGGCGGGCGAGGCTTCTCTATCGAAACACGATCCGCGCGGCAGCGGGGGAGCGATCAATCGGGTAAACTCAGGCAGCCGCGCTGGAAGGGTGGGTATGGGGTTGTCCTTAATCCATTCAATCCGGGAACACATCTCTGTCATTTTAGATTTATTTGGCTATTCAAAAATAGCAGATATACAAGCTCATAGCGCGGCACCGAGTGTCGCGCTAATCTTGAAAATGTGTGCAAATCTTTGAATATTCTACAAATATTTTCTAAATCCTAAACGTTTAAACAAAAAAGAAAGTATGTTGCTATATCAGTGGTTCTCAAACTTTTTCATGGCCGTGGACCCCCATCTCAAAAAAATTGTTCCAGGGACCCCCAGAAGCAAACATTTTAGTTAAAAATGTTCACTTTAAAAAATATATATATTCAAAGATTTGCATAAATGTTCAAAAATAATAATATATATATATATATATATATATATATATATATATATAGCTATGAACTTGTATATCTGCTATTTTTGAATAGCCAAAGTATAAAATATGGATAAAGTGGTTACGCAGATGCGTTCCTGGTTTAAATGGATTAAACGAGTGCATCCACAGACAGACAACGCCTCACATTGCTTTTACTGCTGTACTTGCGGAACAAGAAGACTACTAGAGAAATAGACATGGTGAGGACAATTTACCTGGTCCTAACAAGATACATTTATGTTTTTATAAAATGTTTTAGGTTAGGTGTACAATTAGGAAAAGATAGGACATTTAGAGGTTAAGTTTAGGGGTCAGGGTCAGAGTTATGTCATTTAGAGCACGGGTCTTCAACGTTTTTCAGGCAAAGGACCCCCTAGCTGAGAGAGAGATGAAGCAGGGACCCCCTCTATATTGTATAAAATTGTGTTTCAGGTTCATTTTCAGATGCTCTTTACACCTATACCTCTTTGCCAAAAATAGCAGATCTACCAGCTCACAACGCGTTGTGATCTGGTAGATCTGCTATTTTTGGCTAAAGTTCCCCTCAGAAAAGGGATGCTAGGGTTCAAGTGGTTAAGGTAAAACTTTTTTTTATCATATCACACAAAGATTTGGCGGTCCCCCTGTAGTAACCCTGAGGGACCCCCTAGGGTTCACGGAGGTTGGGGTCAGAGTTATTATGTCTGATATAATGCTTAATTGCTGCGTGCCGGTGCCCGACATCTCGGCGCGCAGCAGCTACAGTAAAGTGTAATTATCAAGCTTCAGGGTGAAGGTTGAAAATGGCCAAAGAAATAGTATGTGCAATTTGCATTTCAGTAAAATTGTGTGTGTGTGTGTGTGTGTGTGTGTGTGTGTGTGTGTGCGCGTGCGTGCGTGCGTGCGTGCGTGCGTGCGGCTAATGAGTTTGGTTTGAGACAGTACCAGCTCCTGGACAAACCGCCAGAGGTCAGACGCTGAGCTTGACCTCTGGCGTACTGACTGACAGGAGAAGCCAGAAGCAGAGCTCCCAGTGCACTGTGGGCCTTTTTTTGCACTCATTCATTTAGTAGGATGCTTCTCAGCCAGTGGTCCGGGGACCACCGGTGGTCCTTCAGGGGGGTTCCAGGTGGTCCCCAGCTAAATGATGGAGAGTTGGTAACCAAATGGACCCTTATAGATCTTCAACTTTTGAGAGTGTAAAATGAAACCAAAAGGACCCTTACGGGTCCGTTTGGCTTCATTTTACACTCTCAAGAGTTAAATTATTGTTAAACATCTGCATTACTTAATTAAATAATTGTTATTTTGATCCACGTTTTCCCTGTTATATCTCCTATTGGTACCAACTTCAATACAGCATGGAATTGTGGACCAAATCGTATCCAACGTTAACAAAATATTCTAATACTTGGGTCTGAGAGGCTAAATCTCACCAAACGGTGGTTGCAGAATGCAGAATAAATAATGGACCTTGATATGAAAAGGGTTTAAAACCACTGATTTAGTACAAGGACAAGACACAGAATAAAGGAAGGAAGTAGTAAGAATCACTATTATTATTACTATTATAGGTTCACGCCATCTTCATCTTGAGGTCCTTCTGTCCTAGTGAGAACACTACACGAGTGATTCTAAATAAAATGTAATTCAAGGACCCCCAATTTAGTGTACTAATAGAACTAAATGGACCCCCAGGGGGTCCCCGGACCACACTTTGAGAAACCACTGCTCTACACAGCAGAATTCCTTCGGTTCATAGACTCGGCCAGTCCAATCTAATCCAACTCTATTTATAAAGCTCATTTAAAAAAACAACAGAGTTGACAAAAAAGTGCCCTACAGTCAGTAAATAGGAGGCTCACATAAAAAGAACACAATAAAAAAGCAATGGCCAGAATACATCAAGAACAATAAGACCGAAATAGAAATAGGCACATAACTCTCAAGCTGGGTTAAAAGCCAAAGGGAGTTAAAAGACATGTTTTAAAAACAGGTATAGCATTTATCTGCTCGTCCAATTTAAAATCACTGTCCATTTTGACACTCAAAAGGGACGAGACTCTATAGTTGGACCACTTTTGATCGACATAGCATAATATTAACACAACGCAATCTGGAGGGCTGAAGAGGCTAAGAGGAAAAAGTACTCAGATGTTTTACTTAAGTAAAGGTATCAATACTTCAATGTAGAGGTACTCTGTTACAAGTAAAAGTCCGGAATTCCAAATTGACTTGAGTAAAAGTATTGGTATCAATATGTACTTAAAGTATTAAAATGTATGAAAATAGCCTATCTACAAGCTCACAACAAAGGTATCAATACGTCAATGTAGAGGTACTCTGTTACAAGTAAAAGTCCGGAATTCAAAATTGACTTGAGTAAAAGTATTGGTATCAAAATGTACTTAAAGTATTAACTCTCTCAGTGCCACGCCCCGACATATCCCGAGTTTTTCCCGAGTACCCTCAGTGCCAGCACGAGAAATCCCGAGTTTTTACTTTTGACTGTGGTCGCGTTATTCTGTTTATTTTTCATGATCACTTTCGCTTCCTGACTCCTTCAGACTCACCCGGAAACGGATGTAAAAAAAAAAAAAACATTTCCGGGTCACGTTGTTTTTCTCCGGTGATTTTCGGCCAGAATAGGGAAAGTCACGGTTTTTCACACGGTATAAAAAGCGAACGGAGAGGTCCACGTCTACTCTCTTTGGTCTGGGTGACGATCAGTCATCGTAGTCGTGTATCGCATCGTAATTTAGCGCGATCAACGATTGTCGAAAATGTCAACATCCGGTTCTGACCGGATATGACGTGAGCCTGTTTGGGAGGGGGCGAGTGAGCCAGCGAGATCATCAATGTGTCGATTTGTTGCTCTCTACTGGTAGAACTGTATTATGGGTTTAAAACCCCAATCAGATCATTTATTTGAATTAAAAATTACAAAATTACAAAATAAAAAAAAACGCAAATTCCTGGCAGTTTGGGAGTACTTTATGAAAATACTCTTGGCACTGAAAGAGTTAAAAGTATTAAAATGTATGAAAATAGCAGATCTACAAGCTCACAACACGTCGCGGTGCGACGCGTTGTGAGCTTGTAGATCTGCTATTTTCAAATGGCCTAGGTATATAATAGGTCTGAAGTGGTTAATGTATTTTTTATAATGTAATAATTTATGTCTGCAAAGTAACTCTAAAGTTTTCAAATAATTGTACTGGAGTAAAAGTACAATATTTGCCTCCGAGATGTAGCGGAGTATAAGTAAAAGTATAGAGACAATTGGAAATACTCCAGTAAAGTAAAAGTACCTAAAAATGTTACTGAATTACAGTACTTGAGTAAATGTACTTAGTTTCTTTACACCACTGTTTAGTTTGAATTCTAACCCAACTGTTTCATACTTAAATGCCAGAGTAGATTCATTTGTGAGGAGAAAACTGACCTTTTTTCCTTAGTGAATTACTTTTTCACGTCATGTTATTCAGAGAAAAATCACCCAATATAATTCCCTCCCAATATGGTGCATCTCTAGCCGTGACCCTGTAATAGCTAAGGCTGTGTGATATCTGATGCTATAAAGCCTGTGGTCACTTTAATCCCCTCACAATGAGATTATCTTATATCCCCATGTTGGAATAGTGGGCTGGGGGTGGGCAGCCACCCATCCCATCAGCTGTGTGTCTGACACACACACACACACACACACACACACACACACACACACACACACACACACACACACACACACACACACACACACACACACACACACACACACACACAGAGCCCTACCTCTAATCAGCGGTGGAAAGTAACTAAGTACATTTACTCAAGTACTGCGCCCGAGTACAATTTTTAGGTACTTATCATACTTTATATTAACCACTTAGAAACCACTTTCTAAATCCTAACAGTAATGTTGCTATATCAGTGGTGCTCCAACTTTTCCATGTCAAGGACCACCCAAAATGATATGTATTAGGCCGCGGACCCACATCTCAAAATATGTAGTTCCAGGGAACCCCCCCCCCCCCCCCCAGAAGCACAGATCGGAGTTTAAAAAAAATGCTTTAAAACATATATATATATATATATTCAAAGATTTGCACACATTTTCTAAGATTTTTCCAAAAAAATGCAGATCTACAAACTCATAGCACAACTCATAATGGGTTTTAAACACCCATCTTTTCTCTCTTGTTAAGGGCCTTTTTCACACCAAGCACTAGAACTATAATGATAACCATTACTATCTATCGTCTATCATTCAACCAACCCTGCCGTCCTCTTGAATTACAATGATAGAGTTATAATGCTTGGTTTGAATGGCCCTTTTAGCCGGAGGTTTTTATTTGTCAAGTCCACTCTTAAATACATTTTTAATGTCCTCTCTCTGCGTTTTAATCCGTTTAAATCTTTTATTGAGTTCGACTTGCACTTCTTATTTGACTACTTAATCCATTAAGACCTGGAACGCATACGTGTCATTTCTTTGGCCTATTAGAAAATAGCAGATCTACAAGCTCATAGCGCGGCACCGAGTGCTGCGCTATGTATTATAATATGTAATGTATTGTAGATCTGCTGATTTTTAAAAATCGTGAAAATTTTTGCAAATCTTTGAATATATATATATATATATATATATATATTTCTTTTTATGCGAACATTTGTAACTCAAATCTTTGCTTCTGGGGGGTCCCTGGAACAAAATATTTTGAGATGGGGGTCGGCGGCCAAATACATATCATTTCGGGGGTCCTTGACATGAAAAAGTTTGAGAACCACTGATATAGCAACACACGTTTTTTTCAAATACTATTAGGATTTAGAAGACATTAATTTGTAGAATCGGCCTCAGGTCTTAGGGCGCGGTCCCACCAAAACACGGTTGGCCACTGTTAAACTCAGGTTATGCGCGGCCACAGTTTTTTTTGCAGCCAGCGCATTCTAAATAAACCTAAATAAACGGAGTGACCCACCCTGTCACTCACTTTCAGGACCCTCCCGTGTAACAGCTACAACTAGTAGTTGCTCTATCGACCATATTCACACGGCGGCCATTTTGGAATTTAACATTGAAAATGCCACCCGTTGCCGTGGAAACCGGGGTGGCATTTCATTAACTTAATAGCAGTATGGCCGCCGTGTGAATATGGTCTATCGCAAGCACCATGTCGCTTCCTGAGTCTTGGGACGGTCCGCCTTCGACTCACCCGATTGGACAGAGGGGGGGGGGGGGAAGCAGCATAGAGCGCGTTAACGCAAGATGTGCGCGACAAGCGGAAAGATGTGCAAGCTAGCGTGAATCCACGCATTTGCATTGACAAAGCATTGGCAGATTCCGCCCCATAGGTAAAATAAAAGTGTGGTGGGACCATAACCCTAATGGTTCTATGACATTGATTTTCACTTTTTTTATTTTTGTTTGTTTTTTGGGGGGTTTATGACCTCAATTACAACCCAAAAAACTGAACTTTGAACATTCAGTGGATTTTCTGTGGTCTGGGGTTTTCTGAATAATTAGGCTGAAAAGTAATCTGATCTTCCCTCCCCTCCCCTATCCTTTCCTTTGGGGGGGCGGAGCAGAGGTTATGATTGACAGGCAAAATCCCTCAACAGCGACATCCGCAGGCAAATATATATATTTTTTTAAGGCTTTAGAAATGTAAGAGAAAAACACATGCAATGGCTCACTGGAGTGGAATTTTCAGTTAATCATTTTATACTCGTTTGAAGGACCATGACAAAGACTTTTAATGTGTTGTAAAACTGAATGTCATGAAACCTTTAATGGGTTAATGGTTCATCGTGTCTTTGTTTTTTCTATCCGCTATTTATTTTTCCATTTCTCGAGCCGTTATTCTTCTCATGTGTGTGTTTTCTCTCCTCAGTGCTGCTTTGAACTCGTGCGCTCCCTCATTTCTTTTATTCATAGTCTGCTTTGTGTTGTTAATCCGTCCTGCCTCGGTCTGCCTGCGAAAGCACTTTGGGTCGGCTCTCCTGTGTTGTCTTTTAAAACGCGGCGGATAAATAAAAGTGACTCGACTTGACTTCTATTGTCCATATCCAGTTAAGCAAAGACACGGTATCTCTCCAGACAACCTTTGGGAGCTGTCAGAGCCAATGTAACCCTGTTGGCGAACGAGACAATGAAATTCAACCTTCAAGTATTGTTTTTTTTGTTTTGGCTTTTTCTTTTATTGGTCTGTTTCACCGTGTCCTCTAATCACCCCCTCTAGAGTTTAATAAAAGAAGTGCTACGGCGGTTATTGAGTTCAGCTGGAGGTGCTGCAATATTTTCTATGTACTGTATACAGTATTATGAGGCTATGTTTATTATGTATATGCCCATATATATACTGTATGTAGCTATAGATTAGTGGTTCTCATTAAAGAGCAGAATTAAACAGCATAATTGCTGCATGGATCAGTTTAACCACTTACCCTATATATATATATATATAAATATAAATATATATGTATATATATATATATATATATATATATATATATATATATACACATCAGGTATTTGACAATAGCCGACCTACAATCTGTGAGCTTGTAAATCTTGTATTTATTTATTTTAAATTTTCAATAATTGTTAATAACTTAACACTAACTTTTGGAATATATTTGCAACATTAACAGCACAAATCTTGTTTGGGGGTCCCCTGGCACAAAATATTTTCAGATGGGGGTCTGCGGGGCATTCATTTGGGGATTGATAGATTGTTCAGGGCTGCGGTCTCACAGTCTATATGGGTATGTAAATGCAGTGGTGTAAAGTAACGAAGTACATTTACGCAAGTACTGTACTTAAGTACAATATTGAGGTATTTTTACTTTACCGGAGTATTTCCAATTTTCAGTACTCTTACTTCTACTCCACTACAATTATTTGAAACCTTTTAGTTACTAGTTACTTTGTAGATTTTGATTATTATTACAAAACATACATTAACCCTATTTAGGCTCTGGCTATTTGAAAATAGCCGATCTACAAGCTCACAATGCGTCGCGATGCGACACATTGTGAGCTTGTAGATCTGCTATTTTCTAAACATTTTTATACATTTGAAAACTTGAAATGGGACATTCTGCATAATGACTACTTTCTACTTTTGGTACTTTAAGTACATTTTGACCAATACTTTTGAACTTTTACTCAAGTACATTTTGAATTCCGAACTTCCTACTTGTAACAGAGTATTTCTATATTGCAGTATTGATACTTTTACTTAAGTAAGTTGTTTTAGTACTTTTACCACCACTGTTAAAATGTCATTCCATCTGGTTTAACTTTTAACACCTACGAAAGTTCACAAGCAAAACGTAATGATGGCATCATGCCCTATTAGCCCTGCACTGTATCCTCCACTGACTGACTGCACACACCACTGACTGCACACACCTCTGCCTCCGTGTCTCCGGCATCATTCAGTGTGCGGGGGGAGGGGAGGGGGGGGAGCCAAGGACAACAGTCAATGAGCAATATCAATTTACTTAATGGACTATCAAACAATGTGCTTAACATTTAGAATGGCCACACTGGCGCTTGGCGGCAGTGCTAGTGCCAAGAAGACTGTGTGCTGTTGAGTGATGCACATTAGCTTGGTCTGGCGGCCTCTCTCTCGTTTCCTAACTGTAGCTCTCTCTCCCCCCGCGATCTGTCTTCTGACCGGACTAAGATGACCCCCCCCCCCAAATCTCTGTCTGTCTGTCTGTCTGTCTGTCTGTCTGTCTGTCTGTCTGTCTGTCTGTCTGTCTGTCTGTCTGTCTGTCTGTCTGTCTGTCTGTCTGTCTGTCTCTCTCTCTCGACCTCGTAAATATCCCTTCATTTCTCACATTCGCACAAATCAACAAATACAAGAACCCTCGCCCCAAAACACGCTCGCCCCGGGTAAAATCCGGCGACCTTGGACCGATCGCCACCAGGTTTTCCTACATGTAACCTCAGTAAAACGATGCCTAAACCTAACCTTATTCCTAAACGTAACCTCAGTAAAACTATGCCTAAACCTAACCTTATTCCTAAACGTAACCTCAGTAAAACTATGCCTAAACCTAACCTTATTCCTAAACGTAACCTCAGTAAAACTATGCCTAAACCTAACCTTTTTCCTAAACGTAACCTCAGTAAAACTATGCCTAAACCTAACCTTATTCCTAAACCTATAATCTCAGTAAAACTATGCCTAAACCTAACCTTATTCCTAAATGTAACCTCAGTAAAACTATGCCTAAACCATAACCTTATTCCTAAACCTAACTTTAGTAAAACTATAGCTAAACCTAACCTTATTCCTAAACGTAACCTCAGTAAAACTATGCCTAAACCTAACCTTATTCCTAAACCTAACTTCAGTAAAACTATGCCTAAACCTAACCTTATTCCTAAACCTAACCTTATTCCTAACCTTATACCCTCAGTAAAACAGATACGAGAATACAAGAACCGCAGGAGGGCGAGTGTGTTTTGGGGGCGAGCGTTCCGTTTACCACATCAACAACAATTACTACTATTACTGCTTATTTCGTATGACCGGGCGAGTCATACCAAAGACTATAATAATGGCCTTTAAAAATCGGCCTTTCGACGGTTACATTTAGTATTCCTGTAGTAGACATACCGTCAGTCACATAATACAAGCTTACATATTTGTTTAGTTGCGTGTTTACACTGCTCTCACTCTGCTCTCCATCTGGCGTGGGTTCATTCTCCACGACACTTTACAGTATGACTAATGAGTTGTTGTGTATGGGGGCTGTGTCACATGATGCAATAAAGTGCAGTGCTACACTATGTTGCGTTGTATAAGCTTTGGATTAATCATTTTCTTCCAGCTGTGCTTCTCAAGACAAACGCTTCATGATTTGCAGCTGGGAAACAGTGGAAGCCTGTGGAGCTTATTGTAATCTGCAACACAAACCCAAAATATGTATTTCTTCCGGGAACGCATATGTGTAAACACTTTAACCATTATTTTATACTTTGGCTATTCAAAAATCGTGAAAATTTGTGCAAGTCATTGAATATATAAATATTTTTCACTCAAATCTTTGCTTCTGGGGGTCCCTGGAACAAAATGTATTAAATTATTTGAAAATAGCCAAACTCTATATATGGTTGAAGTGGTTAATGTATGTTTTGTAATAATACTCAAAATCTATAAAGTAACTAGTAACTAAAGTTGTCAAATAATTGTAGTGGAGTAAAAGTACAATATTTGCCTCTGAGATGAGATGTAGTGGAGTAGAAGTAAAAGTATACTGAAAATTGGAAATACTCCAGTAAAGTAAAAATACCTCAAAATTGTACTTAAATGCAGTACTTAAGTAAATGTACTTAGTTACTTTCCTCCACTGCGTAGCGCGGTACCTCAACCTGAGGTATAACGTTTAACACCTTGTTACCTTAATTGATTCGAGATTCGAACAAACGGGAGCAAATATATTAAATTTGAACCCTGTCTTAATTGGTGTGAATGACAAGACTCTTAAGAGGCTGTGAAGGATACATTAAATCAGTTGTATTATTATAGTAATGGAATTGATTAAGCCACAGTCCTTGTGGACAATAATCTTGTTTTGATGAATGAGATAACAAGCACTTTATACATTTAGATGGATTGTGTAAATGATGCTAATATAAGGGGATTGTAGTGCTGAGTGAAGTGCGGGTGATTGTAAAGACCTTGCTTGGTGAGCTGGAGGTTATACTACTTATTATAAGTGGTGGAAGTGGTATAAGTGCCGTGCTATGAGCTTGTAGATCTGCTATTTTTGAAAAATCGTGGAAATATGTGCAAATCTTTGAATATCTCTGCTGTCCGGCAGGAACTCAGGAAATGAAAAAAACAAAAATGGAGTTAGGAGGTTTTGTTCATCATTAATAAGAACAGCTTAATGGACTTCCATTTAGCAACCAATTAGGTTGGAGGTCAAAAGGGGGTGGAGCCTGGAGTCAGCAAAACCAGCTAACTCCACCCCCCTTTGCTGGAGTTAGCTGGTTTAGCAGAAAGTTTCAGGATCCAATGGAGTTAGCTGGTTTTGTCAGAAGCGCGTTTTAATACTTTTCATTGGTTCAATATTTTTTTACCAACACACAGACGTAAAGGGTGTTCAATAGCACTGATTTATGGAAAGAAAAAAAGCAAAAGCGGAAACATGGAGTTAGCTGGTTCTTGCCGGACAGCAACGAATACATATATATATATATATATATATATATATATATATATATATATATATATTATTTTTTAAGGAAACATTTCTAACTCAAATATTTGCTTCTGAGGGTCCCTGAAACAATATTTTTGAGATGGGAGTCCGCGGCCAAATGCATAATTTTGGGGGTCCTTGACCAGAAAAAGTGTCAGAACCACATACAGAACTTGAGTAAACGTAACTATATTTGCACCTCTGAAAAAATATTCTTGGTTTATTGAAAGCATGACTGTGTTAAGATAATTTTATTGTGTTCTGGTTTTTAACATTTGTTTTAGTTTAACTAAAACAAATGTTAAAAACCAGAACACAATAACATTTTTAACATTTGTTTTAGTTAAACTAAAACAAATGTTAAAAACCAGAACACAATAAAATTATCTTAACACAGTCATGCTTTCAATAAACCAAAAATATTTTTTTCACCTCTGACTCAGCAGAGTGGAATGTGGGTGACATGTTTGCAGCTTGTAAACAAACACCTCGCCTGGTGTCAAGGGAAGCGCTGGAGGTTATACTGCTTATAATGGATTTGAGAAATCAATGTTTTAGTAAGAGCTAAATAATTATTATTAACCCCATAGTGTTAGCTATTGATTTTATTCGTCTTTTGGTAGAATGCCAGACGAAAAAAGGTTAGAGCCCAGACTCAGGGCTTATTTTAATGAATAAAACATTTTGTTTAACCAAACTCCATGCTAGAGTATGTTAATACAATATAGAATATACGCTAACTAGCACACAGAATTCCTGCATGAATATCGCCCCCTCTCTCCTTCTCGTTATCCCATTCAAACCGGGAACGCATCCGTGTAACCACTTTATCCATATTTTATACTTTGGTTATTCAAAAATAGCAGATATACAAGTTCACAGCGCGGCACCGAGTGCCGCGCTATGAACTTGTAGATCTGCTATTTTTGAAAAATCGTGAAAATGGGTGCAAATATTTGAATATATATATATATTTTTTTATTTTTATATTTTTTTAAGCATTTTTTTTACTCAAATCTTTACTTCTTGGGGTCCCTGGAACAACACTTTTTCATGTCAAGGACCCCCAAAATTATACGTCTTTGGCCGCCGACCCCCATCAAAATATGTTGTTCCAGGGACCCCCCCCCTCCCCCCATAAGCAAATATTTGAGTTACATTATGAGCTTGTAGATCTGCTATTTTTTGAATAGCCAAAGTATAAAATAATGGTTAAAGTGGTTGCTTTCCCGGTCTTAATGGGTTAAACTTGCACTTGTTCTCGCCTCCCCGTCCTGTTTTCTTCATGAAGAATGTTGTTATTATTATCATTATTTAAAGAGCCCTGTTAACTTTACAACTTCAATAAAATGTTTCAGTGAGGCTTTAAGCCATGCTATTTTTCTGTATTAACCACTTAACCAGCAGCATCCATACTCTGGTGGGGAACATTAGCCCCCCAAAAAAAGCTGATCTACAAGCACACGTCGTGTCTCGCTCAAGGGGCCAGCTTCCAAGTTGTACATTGAGGCTGTATAGGAAGTGACAGTTCATATGAATGGCATGTACAGTAGTCTCGCTGTTTCACCCCTCTGCTGGTGTCAGAAGCAATTAGGCTCCATTCAAGCGGATGGGTTTTTGCCCGAACGTTACACTTGATTTTATTACCTTAATAAACATAGTCATAAATACTATTATGCTTCCAGTCGCTAGTTTAAAGTCTTCTTTCAAACACTATGATATGCATTTTGGTAAAATTATGGTCCCATTTATTTTAAAATTGATGTTAAAGTAGGGTATGCTGTAGGAGGGGCGTGGCTACCTTGTGACGATTTGATTGACAAGCTACACAACCAATAGCATTAATTCCCCACCCCCGCTCTGGTCCCAACCAATAGCATTCATTTCCGTTTCCATAGGATATAGAAAGATGGCAGATTTGAAATTGCTGAAAAATAGGCTTCATTTAGCGTCTGTATAGAATATATGGGCGTAAAGCGTCGCTGTCCATACTTTTTACTGTCTATGGTCTCGCTGCGATGCGTTGTGTACTCGTTGTAGATCAGCTATTTTTGTCGAGGAGATTTGTTGAGGGAAAAAAAAAAAAAAAAGCGGTCCAATTACATAGACAACAGTCTAGAGGGTTTAAAGTGGTTAATAGCACAAGCAATGAGAATCCTCCATGGATGGAAAACAGCTCTCTGGAAACAAAAACTCAATCTCATTAACTCTCAGCCACTCTTCAGCCAAATGCATGTGATGGGAGCATTGTGCATAATAAGTAGATTTTGTTAGTTGGATGAAGTGCCCTTTTAGCTAACCTGTGCATAAAAAATTATAATAATGATAATAATAATTCTGCACTCTTAGTGGACCTGTGCTGTACCTCCCTCATGTGGGAGCTCAGCTTGGTGCGAGGTCTCTAAAAACCCATTTCCTGCCTTGGCTTAGAATAATGAGCTGTTACAGTCCTGCTGGCTCGACTTGCAATGGAAGAGTTATGGATGGCACGCGTTCTCTCTCTCTCTCTCTCTCTCTCTCTCTCTCTCTCTCTCTCTCTCTCTCTCTCTCTCTCTCTCTCTCTCTTACACACACACACGTTTGTATTATTACTATACCTGTGAGTACATTGACATTTTTAGGGAAGCAATTTAATGAATGATAATATTGGACTTTTTCTTATCTTTTTGTGGCCTTAATTAACCCTAACCATAGAAAACAGTAGATCTACAAGCTCACAACGTGTCGTGCTGCAACACATTGAGAGCGTGTAGATCTGCTAATTTTGGTGCGCAACACCGTAGCACAACTACATACAATATAAATCAGGCATGAAGCCCTATAGGTCCATTACACACTGATGGAGCGATTATGATGTCGATGTTTTGGCGCAACCTGTATATGAATGAGGCATCACCAAAATAAAGGTTTGATGCGACATAATCGCTTTTTTTCGTATCGTATCGTTTATTCATGCCTGCTTTGTTTAACCCTTTAAGACCCCCAGAAAAGCAAAGATTCGACATTCGAGTTACAAATGTTCGTATAATTCAAAGATTTGAACAAATGTTCAAGATAAAAAATAAAAAATAAATAGCAGATCTACAAGCTCACAGCGCGGCCCTCGGTGCCGCGCTGTGAGCTTGTATAGATCTGCTATTTTTGAATAGCCAAAGAAATCTAAAATGACACAGATGTGTTCCCGGTCTTAAAAGGGAAAGCAATTGCTGTTGTATGGCAGGTTATAAAACAACAATTTCTATTGTGAGTGCCAGGAAATTTGGATTTGTCAAATTCTACTATACTTGTGGGGACATTTGGCCTTGCACGCACGCGCGCACACACACACACACACACACACACACACACACACACACACACACACACACACACACACACACACACACACACACACACACACACACACACACACACACACACACACACACACACTCACACACACTCTCACACACACACTCAGCGGCTGGACATATGCCCCCTGGAGGTGTTATGGATAGGCGTGCAGAGCGGAGCGCAGAGCCAGCAGACCGGCACACTGTCAGCCAGCCTGCATCATGGGCTTTGATAGGACAAGCAGTTCAGCTGTGGCAGCTCGTGGCAGCCAATCAGTGGACAGTTTGTTGGCGGCGGCCGCCGGGAGCCCTGAAACGCAATCTTCAGCGGCGGCTGCCAAGATACTCCATCCTCTCTAGTGAGCTATTCCTGGCACCTAGTCTATGAGCCCCAGTGCTGGGTATTGTCTCTGTCGGGTGGAAACCTCATATGTCCAAAAAAAAAGTGTAATTTTTTTCAGGATTCGGATTCAAAAATGGCAAAAGTAGCAGATCTACAAGCTCGAAACGCGTCGCTTCGCGCCGCGTTTCGAGCTTGTAGATCTGCTACTTTTGCTACTTTTGCTGCTTTTGTGTGACGCTGTAGTGTGATCAAGTAGGGCGTTCATTTAGGAAAAGAACACAAAAAGTTAAAATATGGAGATGAGAGGTTTCTGCCCGACAGCGACGATATAGTAACTTAAGTACATTTACTCAAGGACTGTACTTACTGTGTAGTTATTGCTTTGCTTCCTTAACAGTAAATACATCCTGTATTTCCATTGTTTCAATGCTTCTTCTCTACTCCACTACAATCCCAGAGGCAAACATTGTACTTTTGAATTTATTTTGTAACTTTAGTTAGTAGTTTAATACTTTGCAAATGTATATTATTATTACAAAACATAATTAACCAATTAAGCCCTTACTTTATACTTCGGTTATCCGGAAAAAAAATGCAACCCAACCTTTTAGGCTTTTTTCGAAATACTTTGAGACATTTTCAAAACCTTTGAGAAAACTTGTCAATAATTGGGACATTTCTGCACAATGAGTACTTTCACTTTTGTCCATTTTGATGCCAATACTTTGGTACTTTTACTTGAGTAAACAAAATGTATTACAGGCCTGGTTTGTTGCAGAGTATTTCTACATTGTGGCATGGGTACATTTACTTTAGCTATTTTTGAAGTTGAATCCTGAAAAGTAACAATTTTGGACATACAGTGTTTCTACCCGACAGAGACGATATACTTAACAAATCTGAGTACATATTCGACCACTTGTTCTGGGCCAACCATACAGAACGCTAGCTGGCTTGGCTTGGCTTTGCTGCATCCAATGGTACAAGTGTTGGCTAGAGAACGGGCCTATCGACGGAGACCTGCTGCTTTTGGTTCCAGCCAATCTGGGCTTTATCCTTCCCTACAGATGTCCGATTAGTGTTGTTAAGAGAATCGAACCGGCCACAACGTGGCACAGCGTGCCAACGGTGGTGGCATCGCAGATGGTAGAGCGGGCACAGGGAAAAGCCACAGGGGCTTCACTCAAGTGGAACAGTTGCCCTTAGCGCGCGTGTGTGCGTGCGTGCGTGTGTGTGTGTGTGTGTGTTTGTGTCAGTGGTGGAAAGTAACTAAGTACTTGTACTCAAGTACTGTACTTAAGTACAATTTTTATCTTTTACTTTACTGGAGTATTTCCAATTTTCAGTACTTTTACTTGAAACGGGACATTCTGCATAATGAGTACTTTCTACTTTTGGTACTTTAAGTACATTTTGATACCAATACTTTTGTACTTTTACTCAAGTACATTTTGAATTCCAGACTTTTACTAGTAACAGATTATTTTGCAGTATTGATACTTTTACTTAAGTATAAAAAAATTAGTACTTTTTCCACCACGTGCGTGCGTGCGTGCGTGCCTGCGTGCGTGCGTGCGTGTGTGTGACGATACACTACTGTTAAACTTGTAGTTTTATGAAACATACAAAATATAATAATATTAATATATAATTATTAGATAATATTAATATCCTACCGACTGTCCATTACAGGGACATGTACAGTCAGCAATGACAGGATGACATGCAGTAGATTGTTTTATGTAAATTAACGCCCT
Source organism: Gymnoscopelus braueri (assembly GCF_963280865.1). Lineage (NCBI taxonomy): Eukaryota > Metazoa > Chordata > Actinopteri > Myctophiformes > Myctophidae > Gymnoscopelus > Gymnoscopelus braueri. The sequence continues at coordinate 5,618,840 of NC_137616.1, read as the reverse complement.
GCTTGATCATACTACAGCCTCACACAAAAGTGCCACCAACACAAAAAGCTCACAAGTATTAATAGAGGCAGTGCGTTACAGAGAAGCATAAGCAATTAAAGCATGCATGTAGAGAATAAAGTCAAGTTACGTGATCCGGCAGCAAATGAGTAAATATGCATAAGCAAGTGGCACCGACAAAAATGCTCACGTGTTTGTGTGTGCCTAAGCCTGCCTGTTTTTTTTTTTCAAACTCAACTCAATTCAATATAATGCCAATGCATAGATGCAACAGCAAGCCATACGATATGCATAGAGTGATACCAGTGGTGTAAAGTAACTAAGTACATTTACTCAAGTACTGTACTTAAGTACAATTTTGAGTTACTTTTACTTTACTGCATGGAGTATTTCCAATTGTCTATACTTTTACTTCTACTCCACTACATCTCGGAGGCAAATATTGTACTTTTACTCCACTACAATTATTTGAAAACTTTAGTTACTTTGCAGATATAAATTATTACATTATGAAACCACGTTAGCCTCATTTTATACATAGGCTATTTGAAAAAAGCCGATCTACAAGCTCACAACACTTGTAGATTTGCTATTTTCAAACATTTTAGTACTTTTACCTTTGGTACTTTAAGTACATTTTGATACCAATACTTTTGTACTTTTACTCAAGTGAATTTTAAATTCCGGACATTTACTTGTAACGGAGTACTTCTACATTGCAGTATTGATACTTTTACTTAAGTAAAACATTTGAGTACTTTTTCCACCACTTTCTTTTGTTGAGTGATACACACTCAAATTGCGCCTTATGAATCATTTTCAACAGCGAACTAAACAAAGTGTGGGTGTGGGTGCGTGTGCGTGTGCGTGCGCGCGAATAAGTGTAGCTCTATAACGCAAGTCAACGATGCATCCAGTAATTGGTACCATGAGATAGTAGGACCACGTTTAACTGTTAAGGTCTTTCTGTTTATAGCATGATAAATTTAAACACTGTGGCCTCGTAAAGGCCTACACGTTTATTCCCTGTATTATGGAGTCATAAACGGGTGCCGAAGCTGCTAGACCAGCCCATGTGGTCCAAGGACGTGTACAGTGAACTGTGTTGTTGTGGTGTGTGGTTGCGAACGCGGAAGGAGGCGCGGCGAAGCCGCGCCTCCGACCAAGTGGAGCTTACTATGTAACTCTGCTTGGGTTGTGTCTCTGTCTGTATCTCCGTGTGCACTGCCTGTGTGCAGCTCCTCTGAGATAAGTAAATGTCCAATTTAGACGTACCATACATCAAATGAAAGGTCTTTGAAAACTGAACACACCTGTCAAGGTTGCGTTTAAGCCCGCCCCTTCCCCCGGAAGCCACGCCCCGGAGAAGGCTCCTAAAAACTCCCCATTGAAACCCCATGTTAAATGAAAAGTGCCCGAATCGCTCCGAAACTTTTTCTACCCCCCCTAAGTGGGGGTCTACGAACAAATACTTCGGGCTCGGATTTTGGCTCCGCCCCCCGGAAGTGGGTGAAACAGGCACTTCAAACACTTTGAAGTGCCTTCAAACATTCAAAGTTTTTTTTTTGGGAATTTGTATTTTTCTAAGATGCTCCTTTTAACGCAGATTTTTTTTTTATTATTATTTTTTTTTTTATTGGTTACTTTTTTTTAAAATATTTTTTGGCGTTCGCTTACCGCGTTCGCGCGTCTTACTTGTTTTAATACTTTAACAGTCCTGTAACACATACTGTAGCCAAGTGGTTCTCAAACGTTTTCATGTCAAGGACCTCCCACATTGATATTTATTTGGCTGCAGATCCCCATCTGAAAGGGTTTTGTACCAGGGATCCCCAGAACAGATTTTTCTTTTATGTAAAAAAAAAGAAATCTAAATTATTCATAAGTTTCCACAAAAAAAAAAATCGTAATTATTTTTAAAAATGTCAAAAATAGCACATAGTTTAGTTCACAGCGCGGCATGAAGAGACGTGCTGTGAGCTTGTATAGTTACTATTTTTGAATAGTCAAATTGTAAAATAATGGATAAGGTGAAAGGTTAAAATGAGTGTGATGCTGTATATTAACTATTTTTTGCTGCATGGGGACCCTCTGGAACCTCCTCAAGGACCCCTGGGGACCCACTTTGAGAACCACTGCTGTAACACTATATACTGTTGTAGCCAATAATAATGCCTTAACTTTGCTATACAGGAACAAATGTGGTTATTTATCAACTCTTGAAGTGTGTGTGTGTGTGTGTGTGTGTGTGTGTGTGTGTGTGTGTGTGTGTGTGTGTGTGTGTGTGTGTGTGTGTGTGTGTGTGTGTGTGTGTGTGTGTGTGTGTGTGTGTGTGTGTGCTCAAACCCCAGCGTTCATGTAATTGTACCTGTCCATTGTCCGGCCATTGCTTACAGGGCCGATCGATAACTTGCTCCATATTGCAGGCAGCTTTCTTTCCTTTCTTAGAATTATAAGCAAAGCTCAAATAACACTTTAAATTACTGCGCCTCTGTTGTACTGAGATGTGGTTGAAAGAAGAAACAAATAAGTGAATTGTTTTTTCAAAATAAATGGACCCTTTTCTTAACGTTTTGTTTAAGCCAGTGGGTAGGTCTTATTTTCTCTCTCTCAAGCGCTGTGCAGTTTTTATAGACCTTCTATCATAACTGAAGAATAAAAACTACGTATTAAAAATTAGATATTTTCGGGACGAAGACAGGAAGTCTGGTTAACAAGAGGAGCATGGGACTGATTTAGTGCCAGTTCCAAGGTTTTATATGATCACAACACGTTGCGTCTATTTTCAAATAGCCAAAGTGTAAAATAGGGTTAAGGTCGTTTTAAACCGTCCCTTGTTTTGGCTGGGGACCCCCTGGAACAACCCCCCCCCCCCTCTCAAGGACACATGGGGGTCCCCCCAGACCCTGCTTTGAGAACCACTGACTCAGAGCATTCGTTCTCAAAGTGGGGTCCTTGGAGTGGTTCCAGGGGGTCCCCAGCAAAATGTCTTAATATAGCATCACAATCATTTTAACTACCTTATCCATTTATACGTTGGTTATTCAAAGATAGCAGATATACAAGCTCACAGCGCGTCACTTTGTGCCGATTTTTGAAAAATCGCGAAAGTGTTGTGAATAATTTTACATGTTTTTTTAACACAAATCTTCTCTTCTGGGGGTCCCTGGCACAAAACATTCACGGATGGGGGGGTCCACGGGACAAATACATACCGTATCAATTTGGGGGTCCTTGGCACACAAAATAAATGTTTTAGAACTATACTGACTTAACAACCAAAACGTACAACCCAAAGTGGTGGCTTAGACAGGGAACAGCCTGGCATGCGCTCTGTGGTGTTTGAACGCGACCCACATGGGGGCTTTGGCATCAAGGCAGAGAAAAACGTTATGAATGTGAATTTCTGGATTATTCTTATCGTCTACTTTGAAGTGTGTGCTCCATTTTACTCTGAAGGATGCGTGGGCTCCGCTTTGGCACTGGACTCACTCACTGAGGTTGAAATGAGGACTGTTTTTCAGCACCACGGACAGAGGCACACATTAGTGCATATACTATAATCTGAACCAAATAGGATCTATCTGCGGTATAATAGGAATTCATTTTTAGAGGCAATTAGAAGCGTGAACCTCGTACAATGGTTCTGAAAATGTGGGCTTTTTAACCCATTAAGACCTGTAACGCATCTGTGTCACTTTTTGATTTGAGCTAAAAAAAAAGCATTATTTTACACTTTGGCTATTCAAAAATAGCAGATCTACAAGCTCATAGTGCGGCACCGAGTGCCGCGCTATGAGCTTGTAGATCTGCTATTTTTGAAAAATCGTGAAAATGTGTGCAAATCTTTGAATGTATATAGTATTCTTTTAAAGCGAAAATGTTTAACTCAAATCTTTGCTTCTGGGGGGTCCCTGGAACAGCATATTTTGAGATGGGATCGGCAGCCAAATATATCATTTTGGGGGTTCTTGACATGAAAAAGTTTGAGCACCACTGATATAAAAATATACGTGTTTTCAGAATAATATTGGGATTTAGAAGACATTTTCTAGAATCGGCTTCAGGTCTTAATGGGTTAAAGCTACACCGACACTAGAGTATGTTATTGCAATATAACTAGTACATCTGCATGGTAGAGTATGTTAATACATTATAACTAGTGCATCTGTATGGCAGGTAGAGTATGTTAATACATTATAACTAGTGCATCTGTATGGTAGAGTATGTTAATACATTATAACTAGTACATCTGTATGGTAGAGTATGTTAATACACTATAACTAGTACATCTGCATGGTAGAGTATGTTAATACATTACAACTAGTGCATCTGTATGGTAGAGTATGTTACTACATTATAACTAGTACATCTGCATCGTAGAGTATGTTAATACATTATAACTAGTACATCTGCATGGTAGAGTATACATTATAACTACTGGTACATAACTAATACCCCCCAAGGACCCCCGGTGGTCCCCGGACCACACCTTGAGAACCAATGTTGTAAATGAAATACAAATAAAACATCTAATGGCATCAGGGGATTGTAAAAAAAATAATTAAAAAAGACACACATAGACAGCTTTTGTCTGTTGTTTATGCTGACGTTCAAGGCGTCGTTTAAAAAATGATCTAGATGATGTGTAAAAGCTATTAAACATTCTATAATAGAATGAGAATTACTTCAATTAAATTCCAATTAAATTAATTGCGGGATTAGTGTCGATTCACTGAGCTGAGAGAGAAGACGCCTGCTATCCATAAAGTATGACTCCAGAACACATGCTGTGTGTGTGTGCACTGTCCCATGTGTACACACACACACACACACACACACACACACACACACACACACACACACACACACACACACACACACACACACACACACACACACACACACACACACACACACACACACACACACACACACTGTGCCTTTCATGTAATTGTCACCCCCTCTGTTCCCGCCATCCATCTCAACGGGGGTCTGGCAAGTTCACACTGGCCTCATTTCAGTGGGATACATAGGTGTGTGTGTGTGTGTGTGTGTGTGTGTGTGTGTGTGTGTGTGTGTGTGTGTGTGTGTGTGTGTGTGTGTGTGTGTGTGTGTGTGTGTGTGTGTGTGTGTGTGTGTGTGTGTGTGTGTGTGTGTGTGTGTGTGTGTGTGTGTGTGTGTGTGTGTGTGTGTGTGTGTGTGTGTGTGTGTGTGTGTGTGCGTGCGTGCGTGCGGGGGTGTGTGTGGGTGTGTGTGTGTGTGTGTGTGTGTGTGTGTAAGAGAGAGAGGGTGAGGGAGCGTCTGTGTGTGTGTGTGTGGGGGTGTGTGTGTGTGTATAAGAGAGAGAGGGTGAGGGAGCGTATGTGTGTGTGTCTCTGCCTGTTTGTCTGTGCCTGTGTGTGTGTGTGTGTGTGTGTGTAAGAGGGTGAGGGAGCGTATGTGTGTGTGTGTGTGTGTGTGTGTGTGTGTGTCTGCGCCAATGTGTGTGTGTGTGTGTGCGCGCGCGCGAGCGTGCACGTGCAAGAGAGAGTGCTTGTTTACACGTGCGTCTGTGTGTGAGTGCATGTATGTCTATGTGAGTATTTATTTATGTGGCTGTATTGCTGTCTATAAATAGCAGCTCTGAGGGGCACAGCTGTGTGTGCTTGTTCTGTGTTCTCGTGGCGCGTTGCATTCAGCCCAACGCACCGTGGACAAACAAGCCCCTCCACTGTGTTAATTAGCTAAGTGGAAGTGCTCCACTTTGTGTCACAAAAACATCACCTGACCCCCATGACTTCTCTTATCGCCCACGGCTCCAAGTTCTCGGTCGCCCGGACTGACTCTTTTTTTTTTAAATGAATGCCCATACTTGATCATACTTCAGCGTCACACAAAAGCATCAAACGTAGCAGATCTGCAAGCTCGAAACACGAGTATATGGAGATAAGAGGTTTCTGCCCGACAGCAACGATATTAAGCTAAATGTTTAGGAAACACAAAGTAGCCTACATTTAATCAAGTTCTGTAGGCCTACTTACATTTAAGTATTATTTTTTTTTGTATTTCTTTACTGGATCATTTCAAATTGTCAGTACTTTTACTTCTACTCCACTACATCTCAGTGGCAAATATTGTTCTTTTACTCCACTACAATTATTTGAAAACTCTAGTTACTAGTTACTTAGTATTACTTTATTTTGTTACTTATTTGGATTATTATTCCAAAACATAAACTAATCACTTCAGCCCTATATAGATTTCGGCCATTTGAAAATAGCAGTTCTACAAGCTCACAATGTGTCGCGTTGCGACGCATTGTGAGCTTGTAGATCAGCTATTTTGAAAAGATTTTGTATACATTTTGAACTTGTGAAATGGGACACATTCTGCACAATGAGTACTTTTACTTTTGGTACTTCCAAGTATATTTTGATGCTGATACTTTTGTATTGTTTACTCAAGTACATTTTGAATTCCGGACTTTCTACATTGCAGTATTGAGGTGAAAGTGGGCCGGCACGGTCCGGAACGGCGTTCCGGTAAAAGATTAGGTGCCGGAACGCCGTTCCGTTAAGAAAAATTCGAAGGTAGTTGTGAAAATCCCATATTAAATAACCTGCCACAGACCCATGGCCATGTTCAAGAAGAAAACATCATCTACTAACGTCAGATTAACATACACAATTATTAAATTTTCTAATAAAGTGCTTTTGAATTGTTCCACTGTGTGTTTGTGTCAGCTTAATCCGTGCTATTTTTACGGTGTTTATTTATTTTACGGAGCCGAGAGGAGAAGCGTCTCCTCTTCTCCAGCGAAACGAAACTGGGACTGGGATCAATTCACTTTGCAGCTTGGAGATCCGGTATAAAACGGATACGGAAACGGCCGTTGTCCGTGCCTATGTGTGTATGTGCAAATTACCGGATAAAGAAGGCGGGCTTTACGACGAATTAAATCCCACCAACGTTCAAAACATGTTTCTGGTTGGCTGACAGACTAGCATAGTTAGTTCTGATTGGTTCAACACGTCTTTTCTGGAGAAAAAAAAAGAAAAAAAACGCGAGGGGAAATAAACACTGTTTTGATGAAGAATGCAATTTTAAAAATAAATGAAGCACAATGCAACGAAAACTAACTGAGATGTTTAAGAGAAAAGAAGACAGAGTTGAAGAAGCTGACAATGTGGTTAAAAACAAAGTTTGTAGAACAACAACGCCCAGGTACAGTGGTGGGAAAAGTACTCAATTACTTAAGTAAAAGTATCAATACTGCAATGTATGTATGTAAAGCACTCTGTTAAAAGTTTGGAATTGAAAATTTACTTGAGTGAAAGTACAAAAGTATTGGTATCAAAATGTACTTAAAGTACCAAAAGTAAAACTACTAAAATGTTTGAAAATAGCAAATCTACAAGCTTGTGGAGCTTGTAGATCGGCTATTTTCAAATAGCCTAGGTATAAAATAGGGCTAAAGGGATTAATGTATGATTTATAATGTAATAATGTATATCTGCAAAGTAACTAAAGTTTTCAAATAATTGTAGTGGAGTAAAAGTACAATATTTGCCTCTGAGATGTAGTGGAGTAAAGTAAAAGTATAGACAATTGGAAATACTCCAGTAAAGTAAAAGTACCTAAACATTTTACTAAAGTACAGTACTTGAGTAAATGTAATTAGTAAGAACCCTCCCAAATCCGCCATATAACCACATTTTTTACATTAGTATAAACCCATTTTGTTTGAATATTTTATTAGGCAGAAATTGTTTTTTGTGATAATAAATTGGTAAAATCAGGCAAAAATATGAATTAAATAACATAACCCTAACCTAACTCCTAATCCTAACCCTAAAACCAAAATAAAGAAACCAAAAACTGGGAAAAAAAACGAACCCAATCCGCCCAGAACCGCGAAAAAAACGGACCCAATCCGCCCAGAACCGCAAAAAAAAATTTCGGTCGCGCGGCTTTGCCGCGCGGCCGAACACACTCCCCCGGCCGCGCGGCTTCGCCGCGCGTCCTAACAGTTCCGGCAACAACTCTCAGCCACTTTCACCCCTGGTATTGGTACTTTAACTTAAGTAAAACAGTACTTTTCCCACTACTGAACACAGTACTTGTGTATGTGGGGGGGGGGGGGGGGGGTGCTCATCATGCTGTTTCACAAATCACAGATCGGGGGACGGCCAAACAAAAAAGTGTAATTTTTTTCATTTCAGTTGTTTTTTTGCTTGAATCTCCCAAAGGTACATCTTCACCGCATCAACGCTTTAGCGTTTCCTCCGTATATAAGCCTACCGGGTAGGCGTATTATAGCAGCTCTATACGTTTGATGGATGAGCCCCGTGCTGCTGGCTGCCGAGGCCCCCGGATCCATACGGGCGCTCTCATTTGCAATAACGGTGTGTGTGTGTGTGTGCGACTAGGAGCGCCATGCGAGTGCATTACTGCATGTAATCCATACGCGCTGACAAGCCCTGATGTAATAATAATATGCATGTGCAGGCTGAAACGCCACGGCGGTTTCGGAAAGGGGTGGGGGGGGCCTCGCGTATACAGTCGTACACGGATGGCTGAGTCGCTCCTCAATTACCGGGCCGCTCTCTCGTTGGTGAGTAAGCCTTGCAGAGCCATAAGGCCCGTAAGGCAGATGCCTATTTCCTGTTTCTGTATAGCGTGAAGGCAGCTTGATGTACTAGTAGCCCCCCCCCCCCCCCCCCCCCCCCCAGACATGACGCTAGTATGTCACAGGGACTTACCCCCAGTGGTGTAAAGTAACTAAGTATTTTACTCAAGTACTGTACTTAAGTACAATTTTGAGGTATTCATTACTTTACTGGAGTATTTCCAGTTTTCAGTACTTTTACTTCTACTCCGCTACATCTCAGAGGCAAATATTGTACTTTTACTTCACTGCATTTTTTTGAAAACTTTAGCTTCTAGTTACTTTGTAGATTTTGATTGTGATTACAAAACATACATTACCCACTTCAGCCCTATATACATTTCGTCCATTTGAAAATAGCCGATCTACAAGCTCACAATGCGTCGCATCGCGACGCATTGTGAGCTTGTAGATCGGCTATTTTCAAAAGATTTGTATACATTTGAAACATTTGAAAAGGGACATTCTGCATAATGAGTATTTTCAACTTTTGGTACTTTAAGTACATTTTGATACCAATACTTTTGTACTTCTACTCAAGTAAATTTTGAATTCTGGACTTTTACTTGTATTTCTACATTGCAGTATTGATACTTTTACTTAAGTAAAAAAATACGTACTTTTTCCACCACTGTTTACCCCCAATCCAACCCTTAATGCTGAGTGCCAAACAGGGAGGCATAGGGGTGCCATTTTTTATAGTCTTTGGTATGACCCAGCCCGGGGAATCGAACCCAGAACCTCGCAGTGTCAGGGGCGGACACTCTAACCGCAATGCCACTGAGCTGGTCTCGTGGGAAGTGCAAGCATATTGCCTGATTTATGCTTGGTTTCGCCACCGGTGTCGCGTAACCGGAAATAGCCGATCTACAAGCTCACAACGCATGGCATCTGTGAGCTTGTAGAACGGCTATTTTCAGTCTCTTGCCTTCAATGCCGCGCATAACTACTGTAAGTATAATTCACGCATTGATGTCTCCTGAGCCTCAGGGCTTGCTTAGAAAATAATGCAATGTCGTTGTTTGACACAAATTGGATTTTCACATAATGGACCATATGGGGCCGTTTTGACAGTTTTTGCACAACTGTCATGTTCTACGGCAGTGCAGTTATTCTGTATTTTGTGTCGCTCGGAGTAAATGTATCATGCAGTGCATGACCTGCAGGAATGCAAGTCTCTGATGTGCAAATCGTACTTTTTGTGTTTTTTTCGTAAATTAATTCCCTTAGTGATCATACTAGAGCCTCACACATAAGCATCGAAAGTAGAAGATATGCAAGCTTTGAGCTGTCATTGATTGCTGACCTTTGCATTTTCTCGTCTTTATATAATATATATTTTTTAAGCACATTGAGTCTGCACTTGTCGTATGAAATATTCTTTATACATAAATGTGACACTTGACGTGAAGCGCTCGGGGAGCAGTCAGAGGGTTAAAGTGTCTTGCTCAGTTTGACACTTTGGCACATTGCTGAGGGCTGGAATCGAACGTGGGACCTTTGCCATACCAGGCGAGTGTGGTTTTGCTTTTTTTGCTTAAGAGGCATGGTGTCTTAAGTGTTCACACACACACACACACACGCACACGCACACGCACACGCACACGCACACGCACACGCACACGCACACGCACACGCACACACACACACTGACCCCCCCCTCCCTCTCCAGGTACCGTATTTTAAAACTAGATATACACATTCAGGTGAGATGTCCTTTGCCGCACTCATTCACAATATTCCACTCAATATTGATTTTGACTGGGGAAATGCATCTCCCATAGATTCACGTTCACCTCCCTTTTAAAATAAAATTATTTAGAGTAGCCAATAATTGTTTACTCCTTTCTCTCCCCAATGTAGTTGTTGTGCCAATTGATTCCGCACAGAAGAAAACAAAAACGAGCGTGCTCTCAGTCTGTAGGCCTATATAATGCAGTTTGCCGGGAGCCCGGCTCACGAACATTCACAGTAAGAAAGCAATAACCTGCACTCCAAAGTCCTTCTGGTACTTTTAATTCATATACGCACGGACGCACAGCGTGTGAGCCTTCCTCAGCGTGTAAGGTACACGCCTGATTCACGCTGAGGAAGGCTTGATGCCGAAACGCGTCCGTGTATGCGTCCGTCTATGCTGTCCGTGCGTATATGAATTAAAAGTACCAGAAGGACTTTTGGAGTGCAGGCTATTGCTTTCCTACAATTCATTCCTCCCCACACACATTTGTGTGTTGGCACTGCTGTTGTATCCAACTGACTCACCTGCCAGTGAGGAGCCCCCACCGGGGGGACGTAGAGCCTTCGTCATACTCCTCCCGCCCAACACCTCCCTGCTGACAGGTGCCGCCCCCAGCCCGTAGGCGTGCTTGCGGTGACAAATATCACCTTCCTCGCCCGGCTTCAATCCCCCAAATTGTGTGCCCTGCATCAAACCTGTTTTCAGTGAATGCTGGTCTGAAATCCACACTCAACACAGGGTTTTCACAGGTACGGTAAGCTTCCACAGGCACGTGCACACATAGACATGAAAGGGGGACTCGAGCCCCTGCCCTTTTACCCGTCGGTAAAAAAAGTGCCCTCTCCAGACAAAAAAGACGAAAAAACGATTACCCCCCCAAAAAATAGATTTCACCTGCCCGGTAAGGCCGACGGAAATGGCAGTGGATGTGTTGGATGTAGCTCAAAGTGAACTTTTTCTCAGGTATCTAGTTTGTCGCCGTCCGACCTTCGTATAGGGGGCATTTTCGGGTTATTTGAGTTTTTGGCCCTAAAAGTATGGTTAATTGTTCGGTTCCTTTTTTAAATTCCAGCCCCTGCCTCTCCAAATCCCTCTGCAAGTCCCTGAGCTTCCCGAAGACAGAGTGGGTCTTCAAAGGTATAAGGGTAAAGTTTATTGTACCTGAGGGGAAATTTGTCTTGGTCTGTTGCTTCACACAAAAACGAAAAACATCACAAAAAACATGAGAAACGTTTGACACGATGCCAGACAGTTGCTTCACAAAAGAAACAAAAAAAAAAACATATAAAACATAAAAGAGACATTGACGATGCATTTGACACTGGCAACATAACAGCTTAAAAGAGAAACTGTTAAGTGCTAAGTGCTTATTTATTGCACGCTGGATGCTTTTGTACTAAGATTTAGCATTAGGATTCAGCTGATGCTGGATGCTGGAACAAACGATGGCCTCGAGCGGTTTGATTTGCACTTTGGTACGTGGAGCCGTCTTCTCCCTGACGCACAGGTTTGAAATTTGAAAGTTTAGAAAGATCGCCACCTCATGAAACTTTGTAATGGGTTTATCACAGTGATTCCCGCGAGGGTATTGCAAGTGGGCCCCAAATAATTGGCAAAACACTGAGATTTTAAAGATCATAATCGTCTCTGTCGGGTGGAAACCTCATTATGTCAAAAACTGTAACTTTTCAGGATTCAAATTCAAAAGCGCCAAAAGTAGCAGATCTATGAGCTTGCAGATCTGCTACGTTTGATGCTTTTGTGCGACGCTGTAGTATGATCAAGTAGGGTGTTGATTTATGAAAAAAAAAACACAGAAAGTTAGAAAATAGAGATGAGTTGTTTCTGCCCGACAACAGTGATATGACATCGATATAAAAAAAGGAAATGATGTTAAAACATGACACAGAGTTGTTTTCTTTCATAGTGATACCAATGAATACAAGTATTTAACACGTTAGTTCCATTGATCCAAGTTGGAACACAATCGATTCATTGAGCGTTTAAAATGAACATGCTCTGAAACATGTGACATGGTAACATTATAAGAGTTCAGACGGGTCAAAGCTGTCTCACAAAAAAAAATATTATTTTGACTTTTTGGGACAATTTTGACCAAGCGTCAACATGTGACGTGAAGGTGGGGGGGGGGGGGGGGGGGGGGGCAAAAAAGTCACAACCTGACTTTCGGGGAATATATGATTTACGATTATATGCCTATCGTGGCATAATTTGGACGGCGCTGAGTCAATGCACCTCCGACGTTTCAACAATGTTTTGATTGGATCGTCAAAAATGCTGAGAACTGGACTTCCGCATTGCTGTAGTGCGGAAGTCCCGAAAAGTCAACATGTGCCTTTGTTGCCTCCCCTTCACGTCACATAGTTTGGCTACGAAGTCACAATATGCCTTTTGGGGAGTGAGACAGTGTTGGACGGGTGGGCTCGCTGCGAAAGGCTGTAAAGATTTTTTTTCGAGTGGGCCTTGATCCAGAAAAGGTCGGGAACCGCTGGCTTTGGTTTATCGGCTCATCCGTCTGTTAGTATAATGTCGTTCGCAGCACATTGAGGAGATCAGTTGAACTTGACCGCCACGTTTTTTTTCAACCGATACGTTGGTGTAATGTGGGACACGCAGCTGCGCCTCGTTCAGACAGTGTAATTATGCTGCGCTTTACTACTATGTTATTACTACGGCGTGCTCTTTCATGCTGCCATTGTACTCCGTTCCTTATCGGCCAGGCTGAAATGAGCCCCTCTCTCTCTGCCACAATCCCCCCCAAACACACTGGAGCTTATTTCTCCACAGTGGTGGTCCTGGCATGCAAACCAATAATGGCTTCAGTGGGATAACACCAACATTTTCTTTGCTTTTTCCCCCCCGCCGAATTGTTATCCTATGTGTATTGTATTGTTGTATTGTCAGGCGGAAACCTTGTATCTCCATATTTAACCCATTTAGACTGGGAAAGAATCTGTCATTTTTTTTTATTTCTTTGGCTATTCAAAAATAGCAGATACACAAGCTCATAGTGCGGCTGCGCTACAAGCTTTTGTATATCTGCTGTTTTTGAAAAATCATGAAAATGTTTGCAAACCTTTAAATATATAGCCTATATATTTTAAGATAATTTTTTTAACTCAAATCTTTGCTTCTGGAGATTCTACAAATGTCTTCTAAGTCCTTTTTTTTTTTTTTCTCAAACTTTTTCATGTCAAGGACCCCCAAAAAAATACGTATTTGGCCACGGACCCCCATTCTCAAAATATTTAGTTCCAGGGACCCCCCATGAAGCAAAGATTTGAGTTACAAATGTTCCCTTAAAAAAATATATATAATCAAATATTTGCTGAAATAAAATAAAAAAATAGCAGATATACAAGCTCATAGCACGGCACTCGGTGCCGTGCTATGAGCTTGTATATCTGCTATTTTTTGCATAGCCAAAGTATAAAATATGGATAAAGTGGTTATACAGATCCGTTCCCGGTTTGAATGGGTTAAAATGTTTGTGTTATTTTGCGTAACTTAACGCCCTGCTTTGTCATACTACAGCGTCACACAAACGCACCAAAAGGATAGCAGATCCACAAGCTTGAAACACGGTTCGAATTTGTAGATCTGTTACTTTTGCTATTTTTGAATTTGAATCCTGAAAAGTAACAGTCTCGGACATGTGAGGTTTCCACCCGACAGAGACGATATACAAGCCTCCGGCCTCCTCTCTCTCTCTCTCTCTCTCTCTCTCTCTCTCTCCATCTCTTTCTGTCTCTCTCTCTCTCTCTCTCTCTCTCTCTCTCTCTCTCTCTCTCTCTCTCTCTCTCTCTCTCTCTCTCTCTCTCTCTCCTCTCTCTCTACTCTCTCTCTCTCTCTCTCCTCTCTCTCTCTGTGTCATCCTTTTTTCCCCCTTGCTCCTATCTGGTCCGTCCATTCTTTCGGGGGGAGGGGAGGCGACAGCCAGGGGAGCTAGTATGGGGGGAAACGAGCGGAACATGATTAGCAGTCCTCCGGGGTTGTTCTGGGGGGGACATTAAGCCCCGGCAGCGCCGCGACTGAAAGCCCAGCTGTTTGGGCTCTCGGTCCACATTCATTTGTTTGTCAAATTTAGACAGTCCTCTCCCCCCATGCCAAGAGCTTCTCCCCCTCTGCCACTCCGGGACTCCCGGTGACACGGCTAGCTTTTAGCCAAATCAATTTAAATCTCTATTGGGCGTCACTGTTGGGATGAAGCTGTTTCTCTCGCTTCACCCCGCCACCCCCCCCTCTCTCTCTTACCCTGCCGCCCCCCCTCTCTCTACCCCGCCGCCGCCCCCCGAGGAGCCCAGCACGACGCAGGCAGGCACTCCACTGGGAGATGGCCGCTCAATAATATACACTGCTCAATACACACTGGACGGAATGTGGGCACTTTCAGGACGGTTACTACACACACACAATGTTTGCCCTAACAGTGGGTCGAGACCTGTCTTTGGGGAGCGGCGGACCAATTTTCTTTGGGGGTCGCTATTGTAAATATCTCCTTTTTTTTCTCACGTTTCGTATATAAAAAAAAAAAGAATAGGATATATATTATAAAACGATTCCAACATTTTTCTAAAGTATTTCATAAATAACATGAGGAGTAACCTGAGGAAGGTCTACACGACCGGAACGTTGTTGTTGTTGCATCAATAAATATTGTCTTGAAACGTGCAAGTGGCAGTGTGCAGGTATCTCTCCCTTTTCATCTCATAAATAACATGAAACAAATCTAATAATTTCCGCATTGTGAACTTGTAGATCTGCAATTTTCACTAGTTTGGGTTCCGGTTTGGGAACCACTGGGCTGCATGCACGCATTCACAAGACACAAACAAAAAAAAACACTGAAATCTATAATTATGTCACACAGATGCAGCTGCAGAGGCTGTCTCTCTGTCTGTCTCTCTCTGTCCCTCTCTATTTGTCTGTCTGTCTCTCTGTCTTCTCTCTCTCTCTTTATCTGTCTGTCTGTCTGTCTGTCTGTCTGTCTGTCTGTCTGTCTGTCTGTCTGTCTGTCTGTCTGTCTGTCTGTCTGTCTGTCCTGTCTGTCTGTCTGTCTGTCTGTCTGTCTGTCTCTCTGTCTGTCTGTCTGTCTGTCTGTCTGTCTGTCTGTCTGTCTGTCTCTCTCTCTCTCTCTCTCTCTCTCTCTCACTCTCTCTCTCTCTCTCTCTCTCTCTCTCTCTCTCTCTCTCTCTCTCTCTCTCTCTCTCCTCTCTCTCTCTCTCTCTCTCTCTCTCTCTCTCTCTGCATTAAAGAGGAATGATGTCACCTGCTTGGAGGAATCAGAAGCACATCTGGGACTCCTGTTCCCTGCCTCTGGCCGCTCCGCTTCCTGTTTTATCTCAACACTGACAGGAGTGTGTGTGTGTGTGTGTGTGTGTGTGTGTGTGTGTGTGTGTGTGTGTGTGTGTGTGTGTGTGTGTGTGTGTGTGTGTGTGTGTGTGTGTGGTGTGTGTGTGTGTGTGTGTGTGTGTGTGTGTGTGTGTGTGTGTGTGTGTGTGTGTGTGTGTGTGACAGAGAGAGAGAATTTATTGTGTGTGCAAGAGAGCGAGTTGGGCGAGAGAGACTGTGTGTGCGTGTGTGTGTGTGTGTGCGTGCGTGCACTAGGTGATGCAATCTAAACCATATCAGTATAACCCACATTCATAACACGTTCCACGACACGGCGCGGTTGATCACAGCACGTTTCTGGTTGAGCGATCATCAACGTTCGCCTTGCCTTAAGAAACTCCATTAACCAGCCTGTGTGTTGAAGTGATTAACCAAACCAAAGCCTTCCACAATAACCAGTCCCTCCCCCCTCACACCAGTGCAAAGCCTTATCGGAGACTAAGATCCTCCCCTGTAGCTAATCAGTGATATATTCTCACCCCGTCTGTTTTTCACCTGTGATACAGTGCTGATTTTGACAGCAAATCTTGCTTTAGTTTTAGTCATAGTCTTTTGAATAAAATTCCATTTAGTTTCAGTCATATTTTAGTCATCTGAAATGTTTTAGTTTTTGTCTAGTTTTAGTTGACTAAAAATCAAGATTTTAGTCGACTAAATCTACAGTTGATTTAGTCGACTAAAATGTATTGTGGCGGTGCCTTGATGGCGTCGTACAGGCCGATTTTACACTTGGTTGCATGCTGAAAATAGACGCGTTGTGAGCTTGTAGATCGGCTATTTTCAGAGTGAAAAAAGGTAGTCATAGCAATAGTAAGCAGATCCACGAAACGTGTCGCTTCGCACAGTGTTTCGAGCTTGTGGATCTGCTTACTATTGCCTTTTTTGTATTGGAATCCTGAAAAGTAACAGTTTTGGACCCGGCATAGACGATATATAGGGGGCGAATGTACTGGTATGGATGGTATCAACTAGTCGAACCCTGGTATCACAGCAGTGTTGATTTTGAGTGTTGTTGCTACAACAGAGCATAGAATATTATCACATTAAAGGGATAGTTCACCCCAAAAAATCTGATTTTAGACTTGATATGATATGGATGATATATATATATTTTTTGTCGCATTCCTAAGCCAATAATTTGATGACCAGCAGACCGGTAGGCAGCGGTTCCGGTAGGAGACTCAAAGGAGACTCTTTGTGTCTCCTACCGGAACCGCTGCCAGTCATCAAATTATTGGCTTATAGGAATGCTACAAAAACTAAAAGAAAATATCCATGAACTCAAGTCTCCATGGGGTGACTAATCGATAGGAAAAAGTCATTTTGGGGGAGAACTATCCCTTTAATGTCATCAACAAATACAAATATATTTATATAGGAGAAAAGGGAAAAACGACGGCAGTGTATGAGACCTCATTTCAAGGGGATTGTGAGCTTGTAGATTGGCTATTGTGTGAGCTTGTAGATTGGCTATTGTTTGAGCTTGTAGATTGGCTATTGTGTGAGCTTGTAGATTGGCTATAATATAATTTTTGACTTGGCCATTGGCGTGCTACTGATGTATAGCCTTCCGGTACCAATGATGAGCACCTTACTGATTCTCACTAAGGCTACGCGCTGCAGCTCTCTGCTAGCTACTCATGATAATTTATAGTCACACACTACACACACACACACACACACACACACACACACACACACACACACACACACACACACACACACACACACACACACACACACACACACACACACACACACACACACACACACTCACTCACTCACTCACTCACTCACTCACTCACTCACTCACTCACTCACTCACTCACTCACTCACTCACTCACACACTGTATATTACAGCCATGATTACAGACCCTGGGTAGCTTATCATCTCTGTCGGGTGGAAAAACCTCATATGTCCGAAACTGTTACTTTTCACGATACACATTTGCGTCGCGCTGTAGCACGATCAAGTCAAAAAAATAAACACTAAAAGTGCCCCCCGCAACAGCGACGATGCGTTTAAAATGCTAATGAAAGTGACCCGCGGTGTGGTGGCGGCACGTCGCCCCGCTGTTTACCTGATATATTCAGGAGCATGCGGGCTGTCAGCCGGCGTGGGCCCCCCTGCCAACACATCTCTCACCTCAGGCTTGTCATCGCCATGACAACTCACTTCCTGCCATCTCCCCCCCACCCCCCACCACCACCCCAATGTCCCTGGGCAACAGAATGCGTCATTACCTACAGTGAAAAGACTCCCGTCACGCAGTGCACAGTATTCTGTTTGTCAGTAGGTTGCTTTCTTGTTTTGTTTTGTGTTGTTCAGGAACACTCATGTCGTAAGTAGATTTAACCATTTATTGCAACAAGTGGATTACAGCTAAACTTGGTGTGAAATTCTTATTTTTTCCAATACATTTTTTATCCCACGGTTTTCGTTACCCATTTTTTTCACCCAGTGCCAATTGTCCAAGCTTGTAATCCTGGGCGCTACTCTCCCTCTGCCAGCCTGGGGAGAGCCCCGAACTGAGCTCAAGCTTCCTTCAATGCATGAGGAGTGAGCAGGCCGCTTCTTATCGCCTGACAGGGGGGAGTTTCCCCCGGTAGGACGTAGCGCGTGGAAGGAACACTTTAATCCAACCAGTTCCTTTCCCCTCCATCAGGCGCCCTGGCTGACCAGGGGGAGGCAGTATAGGGACCAGGATTACTGCAAGTTTTTTTGTGAGGGTATTAACTACCCTAGGGGACACTTGGAGAACATGCAAACTCCACACAGAAAGACCTTTTCGCCAACCCCACCTAGGGCATGGGCGCTGATGACGCGGAGGAGAGAACACGCCCCCAGCGTCCCCGGTGGGAATTGAACCTAGGACCTTCTATCTGTGAGGCGACAGCGCTACCGACTGCGCCACCGTTTCCCCAATAGCTCACGCTTTTAAAGATATTCCCTACATTTTGCTTAGCAGCATGCTAAGCAAAATTAGGGAACGCTATGCAAAAATAAACCGTAGGTATTACAAGAGCGGGGCCCTTAGCGAGACATTTAATCAGATTACCTTGGGTCATGCAAACTTGAATGCAGTTTAACCCATTGAGACCTGAAGCCGATTCTACATGTCTCCTAAATCTCAACAGTTTTCTGAAAAACGTATGTTTCTATATCAGTGGTGCTCAATCTTTTTCATGTCAAGGACCCCCAAAATGATATGTATTTGGCCGCGGACCCCCATCAAAATATTTTGTTCCAGGGACCCCCAGAAGCAAAGATTTGAGATAAAAATGTTCGCTTTAAAAATATATTATGTGCAAAGATTTGCACACATTTTCATGATTTTTCAAAAATAGCAGATATACAAGCTCGTAGCGCGGCACTCGGTGCCGCGCTATGAGCTTGTAGATCTGCTATTTTTGAATAGCCTAAAGTGTAAAATAATGCTTTTTAGCTCAAATAAAAAAATGACACAGTTCCAGGTCTTAATGGGTTAACATTAAAGCCATGGAACATTGAATTCAGTTCAGAGCCATGCAAACATTGAATTTCAGTTTGCTTTAGAGCGCACATGGGAAACATTGCGCGGCGCCTTACGTTTTATGAGTAATCTTATTGGGCTTTTTTTTTTCTAAATAAAAAATAGCCGATCTACAAGCTCACAATGCATTGTGAGCTTGTAGATCGGCCATTTTCAAAAGATTGTTATACATTTCGTACATTTGAAAACTTGTGAAATGGGACATTCTGCATAATGAGTACTTTTACTTGTGGTACTTCAAGTCCATTTTGATGCCAATACTTTTGTACTTTTACTTTTACTTATCCCCTTCATGCCCATATATGGAGATCTCTGTATCTCTCAGTCCTTGTCCCTTTTATGTCCATATATGGAGATCCCTGATGTCATCAGTATATGCATTGCTCATATATGGGCATGCCCCCCTTTTGTGCCCATATATGGAGCCAAGTGATTTGTTTGCCCCCGATGCCATGACGGCACACCCTTAAGCCAATTTTAATATAGGATGTGCAGTGGTGTAAAGTAACTAAGTACATTTACTCAAGTACTGTACTTTATTTGAGGTATTTTTTTTACTTTACTGCAGTATTTCCAATTTTCTGTACTTTTACTTCTACTCCATTACATCTCAGAGTAAAATATTGTACTTTTACTCCACTACAATTATTTGAAAACTTTAGCTACTAGTTACTTAACACATTGACTGCCAGAGTTTATTCATAATGTACTCACCCCTGTGCCAGCAATTTGCGTGTTTTTTAATTTTTTTTGTTGTAATTTTTCATTCAAATACATTCTCTGATTGTGGTGTCAAGCACGTACAACAGTTCCACCAGTAGAGAGCAGCAAATCCACACATTGATCACCTCGCTCGCCCCCTCCCAAACAGGCCCACGATATATCCTGTCATTCACCGGATGTTATGTTTTCGACAATCCCTGACCCGCTGATCGGCCTGAAAACGATGTGATACACGAAGACGATGACTGTTAGTCACCCGGACCAAAGAAAATAGAAGTTGAGCTGTCCGTTCGTTTTTTATACCGTGTGAAAAACCGTGTTTTTCCCTATTCTGGACGAAAATGACCGGATAAAAACAATGTGACCCGGAAATGATTATTTTTTTTTACATCCGGCTCCGGGTGAGTGTGACGTAAGTGGAAAACGAAAGTGCTGATGAGAAATAAACACAGCCGTGCGATCACAGATTAAACAATGAAAATTCAAAAGAACGCATCAATGCGTTCTTTTGAATGCTGGCACTCAAGCGATGGATTTGAAAGAACGCATCGATGCGATCTTGGCAATCAATGTGTTAACAGATATGAATTATTATATCATAAAACATACATTAACCTCTTTAGCCCTACTTTATACATAGGCTATTTGAAAGTAGCAGATCTACAAGCTCATGCGGAATAATTTACTGCAGGGAAAATCTCATGTTTTTCTTCTTTTTGAAGTTGGAGGGGACACGTTCCCTCCGTCCCCATCAAGATCAGCGTCCATGTTGACAGGAGAGATGGTCAGAGGAGCAGAGTTTGTACCATACCTATAATCAACCTCAGGACAGAGGTATGGATACAGTTTCTCAGTGAAGGTGCAACCAGTGAAAGAGTAGAGATGAACTCTGGCCTCCACGTCATAAAAGGAGACCAGACCCTCCTCATAATCCACAAACACTCCCACTTTCTGGACCTCCTTTCTTACAGGGATGAGGACAGCAGCAGCCCAGTACTTATTTCTATTCCTCAACCCAAAAGACCAGGAACCATTGTTGGGGTTCCCTGGGATGTAAGTCTTCCTTTTGATGGACTCTCTGGCCACTCCTAGATCCCAGTAGGTCCCTTTAACCTGAACCTCATAGTAAAACCTTCCAGAGGAGAAGCTTTGTTTTCCTAAGACACAGGGCCGTAGCCGTACGGAGAATCTCTCTTTGTTGTTTGGGAGATTCTTCTTTATATCTCCAACACTCACTTGTTTTCGATCCTCAGACAGGATGAGACAGGGATGTACTGTATCAGGATCCAGAGTCATATCCACTGCATATTGCCGGATCCTCCTCAGTTCAACATCAAACAGCTTCTTCTCCATCTCCTGACTGAGTGTCTTCTCCAGCTGAGCCACTGCTGTCCTCACAGTCTCCACATATGAAGACTGATGGACATTGACATTTGTCCAGTCCTTGTTGGGTGGAGGGGTGTCGATGGATGTGAAGCTATGGAGGTGGAGGTGGTCTTCAGTGTGTGAGAGCTGCTTCAGCACAGAGCATCTCCTCTCCAACTGAGTGATTTCCTTGTGCAGATCTTCGATGAAGCCTTCAGCCTGTTTCTCTGTTGTTTTATGCTTCTCTTCAATCACATCAATGAGCTCAGCCTGGCTTCTCTGAATACAGCTGGTCAGAGCAGTGAAGACCTGCACACTGCCTGCTATCACTGTGTCTGCATCTTTCTTGCTGAGCTCTACTGAGCGTTTGAACTCCTGAATCTTCACTTGTCTCTCCTGGATCATCTGCTGAACTTCAGCCTCTGTCTTTGCTCCATATTCTACTTTCCACTTGTGATTCCTGAACTGGTGAACCATCTCAGAAATACAAGTATTCACAGATACCTCTGGTCTCTTATTGAAGATCTGTTTACACAGTGGACACTGACACACTGCCCCAGTGTCCCAGTAATGTGTGATGCAGGTTCTGCAGAAGGTGTGTCCACATGGCGTGCCGATTGGATCAGTGAACACATCCAGACAGATAGCACAACGTAATTGCTCTTCAGACAGGAGACTGCTGGCAGAGGCCATTTCTACACACAGAGATTAAAAGTGCTCCTCACACTCTGTGTAATCAGCTTTTAAGCTGATTGGAATCTGACATCATCAACTATGTCAGTCTTGCCTAAATATGGAGTATATGCCCATATACGGGCATGCTGATATACCCATATATGGAATGTATATATGAAGATCCCTGATGTCATGAGTATATGCCCATATATGGGCATGCACCCTTGTGTGCCCATATATGGAGCTGACTGATTTATCAGTCAGTTCCATGTTTATCAAAGTCAGTCTGGCCCCCTGGAAACAAATGCTGCCCATTCCTGCTTTAGAGCCATGCACACATGGCTTTCAGTTTAACATTCAGTTTAAACGTTTTGAGTGATGCAAGACTCTGTCTAAACTATAAGGTGGAGGCTGGGGTGGTGGAGGTAAGCTTTGCCAGCAGCAGCAGCTGTGTGTGGCAGCAATTGAAAAGCAGAGATGGAGGGAGACATTTTTAAACAGACCGCCTTGTTGAGGGAATGAGGTGTGATTGGTGTGTAGAAAAGCGTGGCTAGCTGAAAGCAATCAGCACTGACAGCTGATTACAGCTGAGGCGTATATGACTCCTGTGCCCTGCATGAATGAACACGATGTTCATGTTTTTATATTGTTGCTGATGGTCAGAAACCGTCTCCATATTTCATCCTGCTACCATAATTGGCGGCCACACTCATGGAGTGTACACGAGTGTATGGGGCCACTCTCCAAGCAGACACATGGCCCAACTAACTCCACATTTCCCCCCAAAATTCCTCAATATTCTGCCTGTAACACCAGCTGCTTCCCATACCGTTACTGTACTTGCAGGATGTACAATTAATATGAAACGCATTATGCCCCAATACTTATGCAAATCACTTCGCCAGCTCGCAATTTACTTCTGGATGGTTCTTTTAACAGCCAATCATCATCATTTACGACCAAAACTGAGCACCTTCGTTGCCAAATCCGTGAAACGGGCAAGAAACAAGCGCTGCCGTGGTCTATGCAAACGAGCCCCAAAAGCGCGCCCAAATAAGCCCAAAATCGCTTATACAAAAGGCAGACCTGGCAACGCAGGCTACGCCAATCATGTGTGAGAGATCTACAGGCTATGGGGCAGAGACGCTATGTGCCACACACCGTATCTTAGCAACAACCTAAGCGCTAACTCTCATTGGTCGTGTCATGCTGAGGGCAGTTCAGCATCAAGTACTGGCTCACATAGCTCATTAGCTCGCTGTCGACATTACAGTCAGACGCCACAACGGCTGGGCTCCGTGATTGTTGTGCCAGCCCAGCTGGACAGCACAATCACCGTCATTTCTCTAATAAATCGCCCTGTCATTCATATTGTCAAGACTTTGAGGTCACTGCAGCCTCCTACTAATGTAACGCATGTTTATGTCCACTACTGTGACAGCATAGCGGCGATCGTTGTACTTCAATGATCAGGGGTGCTTAACATAAGCCATTAGCATGCGGCTAACGCACTTTCACCGCTAGCATGTAGCTAACGTGGTCAACGTGGCCTGATATACTCGGATTCTGTTGCTGCTGGTTGTTGCTAATACTGTCTAAAGCATGTATGTGAATGCTTATGTCCTTTACTGTGTTGGCGTTAGTTGGGTTTAAGGATTATTAGCCAAGAGCTGCCTATAATGGGCCGTTAGCGTGTAGCTAAGCTAAGAAACGAGTAGCGTTAGCATGCGGCTAATGCTAACGCTGTTGTCGTGACTCAAACGGCTATGTTAAACATCTTATCAACAACCTGTATGAACGTTACTGTGGTCAATGTCATCAATGCTAACTAATTAGCCCGTTGAACAGTGTTATTTTGGTGTATTTTGTGGGTTTTTGTGACACAATGTCACGTCCAAATGATCACCAGCCTTGGAGACACACAGCTCGCTGCCGACATCACAGTCAGCCGCAGCAACGGGAGAGGAGATATTGTGTCTTTTGGACAAACAGCAGCGTGGACGTGGTGCTGATGTTTGTTGTGTGAAGCAGCTTAATGTCAGAGTGTTTGTGTTGGAGCGCCTCAGTGCGGCTGCAGAGTTCATGTGCAACCTCTAATAAGTCAACATGTTTAAAAATGATGATCTACAAGCTCACAACAACTCGCAAAGCCACGCGCTTTGAGCGTGTACACCGGCTATTTTAAAATAGCCAAAGTATATAGGGATAAAGTGGTAAATGCAGGTTTTGTAATAATTATACTTATACACATCTACAGTTTACTAAAGGACTATATTTGCCTCTGAGATGTAGTGGAGTAGAAGTACAAGTACTGAAAATTGAAGATAATCCAGTAAAGTTAAAACCCCTCAAATGTGTACAGTACTTGAGTACAAACAAATGTACATTATCTATCTATCCATCAGCATAAAACGAATATTCTATCTATCTATCTATATATCTATCTATATCTAGCCTGTCTGTCTCTCTGTGAACACATTACTTTATAAGATGTATGATGATTCATTATATTATTATATGATTATTAGATAGTGATTATACGTGCCCCATGATTATTATAAGATCATATATCTTAATCAAATATAATAATCATATGATATAATTAATCATCATATAAGTTATTAATAATCATAATAAAATAATCCTAAAAACTAACAGAAAAGAAGAATCGTGATAAATATCGTGATACAGCTTGAAAAATATTGTGATAGTATATTTTACAATATCGCCCACCCCTACGCCCATTCATTCACAACAAACAATATATTGCCCATTTTCGCCCAGCCGTTTCGCCATTTATATATGTATGTATGTATATGTATATATATATATATATATATATATATATATATATATATATATATATATGTATATGTATATGTATATGTATATGTATATGTATATAGATAGATAGATAGATAGATAGATAGATAGATATCCAGTAAAGTACAAATGCCTCAAAAAGTGCAGTACCTCTGTAATTTAATTCATGAATCCCAGGATCCATTCTCTTTTGGACTCCTCTTAGGACATGATTATGTCTCCTACAGACTACGATAGGCTACTTTACAGGTCACACTTGGACCATTGATAGGCAGGAGTAGGCAGCTTTAGCTTTGTAAAAGGTGCGAATGGGCCAGCCAATGTATCACTGCAGTAACGTGACTGGCGGCCGGCGGCTGTGTCTATTGTTGTCGGAGCAGAATATTTTTTTTTTGGCAAATCTTCACTGACCGGGCCATGGCCCCACTGGCCCTCATGACGCTACGCCAGTGATCGGCGCTGCCAATGGGCGCTACGTGGGCGTGGGCGCTAGATGTGTGGCCGGCGCAGCCTGTCGAACTTCTAGTCTTTTTAATGTTTATTTGTTTTCATGAATTACTGCCCTATTTAACACTTCATAGTGTGACTGTCGTGCACGCGCAATAGTAGCACTCGCAACACATCCCGATGCAATGCATTGTGAGCTTGTTAATACGCTATTTGTTTTGGCTATTTTTGAAGATTTGGAAAATTGTTGATAACTTGGGAAATGTTTGCCAATAATGACATGCCCAAATAGGGATGCCAGGTTTGTCTGTTTTTTTTTTATAAATATTGAACCAATGGAAAAATATTTGGAATGGAAAATGGAAAAATGGAAAAATAAAACAAGAGTTTGTGGCTAAATAATAACTACATTGGATCCATTTGGAACACAGTTTTTTCTTTTTTTTTTGACGTAATGGTTGACAGCGACAATATAAAAATTAACCAACAGGAAATTGCATTGTAATGGCTGTGATTTGAGTTTGCACTCATGTGGTGCTGAGTTATAGAAGCCAGCCTGATGGTTAACTATCAAAGGCTAGTGTGTCTTTCTGATAACACATTTTGTATCTTTTATTTATAGCCTGAAATCAAATACAAATGAGATTTCCGGAGGGGGGGGGGGTTACCAGGCTAGCAGAGAGGGGCAATTGCAACAACGTCTAAGCTACAATAATGGCAACACATCCAATCCTGCGCGCCGTCTGCTTCAGTTCTTCAGTTCTCCAGATATGGGCATAAAAGGGATGCGGGTAGACAGACACAGAGATCTCCATTTGTGCTGTTTTAACTTGTAACATGTCTGTCATTGATTGATTCCCCAAAATAATAATAAGAGGTGTATTATTCATAAATAATCTTTTGGTTTCCAAATAAAGGGACAATTCTGTTTTTCAAGGGACGATTGGCAACCCTACAGTGTAGCTTCCCGTATATGTGTCTCAGAGGACACAGACCCAGCAGCTTCACAAAGTCATACCAATGCCCATGCCACTCTCTCTACCCTGCATGCTAATGGACCTAGCGGGCAACGCTCCTCCCCAGCACTGCATTGGGAGTCTCAGCCGCACACAATGCTAACCGCTAGCAGTCACGCCCTGCAGCCAACCATACTGTTTGTCTAACTCATCCTTCCTTCAGCTCGTTAGATAAACTGGCCCTTTGGTGGCCGCACCCAGGTGTCCTAAACGCTACACAGAACCACAAGGAAAGGTATTTTTGGGCGGTGTAGCCGCCCCTATAAGTGTGGTTGGGACCTCATTAGTATTAGTTTCCTGCACTGTGATTGGCCCATTAGTAGACCCCTAGCTGTACTGTGATTGGCTGACTCTATTGGCTGACTCTATTCAGCACTGTGA
Source organism: Gymnoscopelus braueri (assembly GCF_963280865.1). Taxonomy (NCBI): domain Eukaryota; kingdom Metazoa; phylum Chordata; class Actinopteri; order Myctophiformes; family Myctophidae; genus Gymnoscopelus; species Gymnoscopelus braueri. The sequence goes on along the minus strand of NC_137616.1, from coordinate 5,592,076 downwards.
TTGGCTAGCGAGACACATGATGACATTAATAACCTATAAATACGATTATGCACTTCCAAAAATAAATTTTACTTTGCTGGAGTATTTCCAAATTTCTGTACTTTTACTTCTACTCCACTACATCTCAGAGGCAAATGATGTAATTTTACTCCTCTACAATTATTTGAAAACTTTAGTTACAAGTTACTTTGTAGATTTTGATTATTGTTACAAAACATGCATTAACCACTTCAACCATATACCTCGCGACCATTCGAAAATAGCAGATCTACAAGCTCACAATGAGTCGCGACAAGTGCATAAAAAAACTGTGTTCCGGATTTCTATTTGTAACAGATCATTTCTACATTGCAGTATTGATACTTTTACTTAAGTAAAACATTTGAGTACTTTTTCCACCACTGCGGTTTTGTGTGCCAAACGGGTAGATGTACAAGCTCAAAAGCCGGACGTGATGTGGACGTGATGTGCTGTGAGCTTGTACATCGGCTACTTTCGCCACACAACACCATCGCACGACAAAGTATAAATTGGGCGTAACTGGACAACAAGGCATCTCTCTCTCTCTCTCTCTCTCTCTCTCTCTCTCTCTCTCTCTCTCTCTCTCTCTCTCTCTCTCCATTAGGGGGTAATTCCACTGAATTCCAATTGGGGCGGATGATACAGGAGTGAGGAATAGACTTAGGGGTGAGGGAGCTTCACGCAAGGCTGCCACTTAAAACAAAGGAGGTCTAGATACGATGCCCTGGGGGCCGCCAGACGCAGCACAGGGCTAATGACATTTACCCCAATAAGCCAGTATCAGTGTGGCGTGCTATCGGTCTGGGCCAAACACCCGGTTAATTAATGGCCCTCTCTTTACTTGTATTGCTAATACGACCGCCAAGTGCCACAGAGACACACTCGCTTGCAGGCACGCACGCACGCACGCACGCACGCACGCACGCACGCACGCACACACACACACACACACACACACACACACACACACACACACACACACACACACACACACACACACACACACACGTATGATCATCCATAGCTCTGCACATTAACCCATTAAGACCTGAGGCGATTCTTAAAAAATATATATATATATATATCTAAAACATTTTTTTCCAAGATTCTTCAAAATAGCAGATCTACAAGCTCATAGCGCGGCACCGAGCGCTAATTTAAAAAAACTAACATTTCGGTCCGGGGACCGAAGCGTGATGGCACTGACGTAGGTCCCAGGACCGAATACGTTTGCTCTTTAAATTCACCCCTCACTAAGAGCGTAGAGCACATTATGAGCATTTAAAGTAAATAAGTTGTATTTTCTTAAGTCTGTCTAAGGAGTTTTCCTTCATTTTATTTTCTGCCAGTTAACCTCACAAGAGCCGCATGTCTGTCTGTGCAACCTGGACACCGAGGGTGTAAGAAGTGTAAGTCTTGCAGACTGAAAGAACATATCTCGTTTCGTTACCCGTGGCGTTCTCATAACCCAAAAAGAAAAAACATGACATTGTTTATTTGTTTGCGATGTTTAGCCTCCAAGCAGACAGCAGTAATTTGTGTAATTAGATTCAATAATGAAGTACGGTACTTGTGCGTTTCAGTGAGAGACACTCTCAGGGTAAGAATCCTCTCTACGCAGTCAATTCCAGTGTTCATTTAGCCATTTTGTATCTCTGAGAGTGTACAAATGGAACCAAATGGACCCATGCATACGGGTGTATTTGGATCCATGTGTACACTCTCGAGATAAAGCTACACTATGTTTTTTTGTGTGAATTGCATGTTATTTTGACCAATGTGCATGGAGTATAATAATAAAAGTCGCTTTACATAAACAAAATAAACACTACTTTGAAACACTAGCTAAAAGGTAAAAACTACGGATACAAAGGTAGAAAAATGGGGATAGAATTAGGTAGGAATGCAAGTCTGAAAAGGTGGGTTTTGAGTGTGGTTTTAAATGTGGCGAGGTGAGGGGAACATTTTTTTATTACATTTTTTTAAGATAATTTTTGGGTCTTTTTCTGCCTTTATGATAGATTACAGTAGACCTGACAGGGAATGTTGAGAGAGAGACGGGGAGTGGTGCTCTCTGAAGGTCAAAATTCTATCTCTCCTAATAAGCAAACAGGTGTGGAGCGGCCATACCTTTTAATGGGTAGAGAGCCCAGCCCTGGTCCCCGGTTCGATTCCCGGGCGGCCCCGG
>NC_137616.1:5522552-5589667 GCF_963280865.1 Gymnoscopelus braueri | reverse complement strand
GAGAGAGAGAGAGAGAGAGAGAGAGAGAGAGAGAGAGAGAGAGAGAGAGAGAGAGAGAGAGAGAGAGAGAGAGAGAGAGAGAGAGAGAGAGAGAGAGAGAGAGAGAGAGAGAGAGAGAGAGAGAGAGAGAGAGAGAGAGAGAGAGAGAGAGAGAGAGGAGAGAGAGAGAGAGAGAATAACAGAAAGAAACCAAACAAGTTGAAATTGCTGACTTAACAGCCTTATAGCATCAGTTGTTGTTCAGTCGACAGAGCGTTCGTTTGAATTGCATTTTCTAGTGCGTCAGGCAGCAAATTGAGTTGTGGTTCATTTAGTCGTGGTATTCCTTGAATCACTTGACAAATGGGAACAACAACACCGTGGATTAGCTGTTTTATCTCCACGCTCCGCTTGTCTCCTTTTTGTTCGGGGGTTCTGAATATTTTCTCAACTCTCTAATAACTATTTTTTAATTGTGTTTCAAATGTCCTTCTGATGCTCTTAAGGCGACTACTGTTTTTGTTGGGTCTTTTTTTTGTGTAAAGCACTTTGAATTGCCTTGTTGAACTGTGCTATACAAAAGTAATGTTCTTCCAGGCCTCAGGCATTATTAGAAAATGACAACTAGCGGAAGGTACTGGGTTCACATACAGTATAAGAGCGATTCTGCTCTACTGCCCCCACGTCTGTGGAATGGCCTCTATAAAGAACACCTGAGAGCACCAACGTCCACTGATGCTATTGAAAAATGGACTAAAAACCTACCTTTTAAATCGGTGGTTTTCAACCCTTTTCATATCAAGGAGAGCGTAAAATGAAACCAAATGGACCCATACGGGTCCATTTGGTTTCATTTTACGCTGTCAAGAGTTAAAGATCTCATAAGGGTCCATTTGGTTACCGACTCTCCAACATTTATCTGGGGACCACCTGGAACCCCCTCAAGGACCACTGGCTGGTGGTCCCCGGACCACTGGTTGAGAACCACTGTTTTAAACAAAGCATTTTCTTAATTATTCTTGGGCCTTTTTCTTTCTTTCTATATGCCCTGATTTTACCTAGTTTTTAATTTGACCCTTTGGCCGATAGTAGGGTCACATGTAATTGTTTGCTGTTTTTATGCCATGTTTTTAAACCCTGTAGCACTTTGAGGTTTGCAAAAATGTAAAGTGCGTTATAAGTAAAACGTTTGTATTAGTATTAGTATTATTAATATTATTCTCAACCTTTTGAATTTCAAGGACCCCCAGTTTGATATGCGTTAGGCCACGGACCCCTATCTGATCATATTTTTCCCCACTTTGTTTTAATCTCTGGGAACCCCCAATCTACACTGTAAAATCCTTGTTAATGTAACTCTGAGAGTGTAGCAAAATGTTACGGGTCCATTTGGTTCCATTTGCCTACACTCTCAGAGTTACAGACCCCCAAATGTCAATGTGGACCCCTTGGTGGTCCCTGGACCTCATGTTGAGAACCGGTGATATATAAAATTAAAGGGAAATCAATGGACGAAAAACTATTTGGTCCCTTTGTAGCTCTCTGATGCCATTATTTAAAGGGATAGTTCACCCTAAAAAAAGTTTTTTTTCTATCGATTAGTCACCCCATGGAAACTTGAATTCATGGATATTTCTTTGTTTTTGTCACATTCTTAAGCCAATAATTTGATGACCGGCAGCGGTTCCGGTAGGAGACACAAAGGGTCTCCTTTGTTTCTCCTACCGGAACCGCTGCCTACCGGTCCGCTGGTCATCAAATTATTGGCTTAGGAATGTGACAAAAAGAAAAAAACATCCATCAATTCAAGTCTCCATGGGGTGACTAATTGATAGAAACAAATATTTGGTTTGAGTGAACTATCCCTTTAAGCTACAGTATTACAGCAAGGTGTGTGTGTGTGTGTGTGTGTGTGTGTGTGTGTGTGTGTGTGTGTGTGTGTGTGTGTGTGTGTGTGTGTGTGTGTGTGTGTGTGTGTGTGTGTGTGTGTGTGTGTGTGTGTGTGTGTGTGTGTGTGTGTGTGTGTGTGTGTGTGTGTGTGTGTGTGTGTGTGTGTGTGTGTCTCCACGGCTGATCTATAGTGCTGCTCCGTGTGGGAGTTGCCTCTGCTTGTTGGGTAAATCAAAGTTAAAAGCCATTCACTCTGTCAAACATGTCCAAAGTGAAAGCAACGCAGTGGGAGCATAAATCTCCATCTGTATATTTATTTAGGGTTTTTCCCCTGTGGTACCCTGCCTGAACCGCCGGCGCAGTGCCGTGCACGGAGGAGGCTTTGTGAGAGACATCTCCATCAGCACACCTCCATCTGTCACGCCAAGTTCTGCCGTGACATGTGAAATTCATGTCCAGAGACTAGATTTCTATCCTCATGGGCCCAATGCTCCTGAATGAGACGGATCCTGTTTTTCAACATCTATTTTTTAACACTATAGTATGCAGTGGTGGAAAGTAACTAAGTAAATTTACTCAAGTACTGTACTTAAGAACAATTTTGAAGTATTTTTTACTTTACCGGAGTATTTGCATTGTTCTGTACTTTTACTTATACTCCACTACATCTCAGAGGAAAATATTGTACTTTGTAGATTTTGATTATTATTACAAAACACACTATAACCACTTCAGCCCCATATATATTTCGGCCATTTGAAAATAGCAGATCTTCAAGCTCACAATGCGTCACGATGCAACACAATGTGAGCTTGTAGATCGTCTATTTTCTAAATATTTTGAATGCATTTTGTACTTGTAAAATGGGACATCCTGCACAATGAGTACTTCTACTTTTGGTACTTTAGGTACATTTTGATACCAATAGTACATTTAGAATTCCGGACTTTTACTTGGATCAGAGTATTTCTACATTGCAGTATTGATACTTTTACTCGAGTAAAGAATGTGAGTACTTTAACCACCACTGATAGGATGGCAATGTACTATAGTATATAGACCGTCTATCCAGTGTCCAACTTCCAAAGTTTTAGTTGTGCAACTGAAGTATATTGGGGCTTGTATATTACATTTGACTGTGCCATCCTATCATTGACTTGTTCTACGTCCTGCGTTGTATTCTAACTCATCTTAGAGTGAAGACACTCTTGATGAAGGTCCAGAGGGACCAAAATGTCACGTCAATTTGAATAAAACAGATGCTGCTGAGCAAGAGCAGAGTGCGGGATTTTTGTTCATGATTTTTTGTTCATGATTGCTTTACAACTGCCATGTTGAAAGCACAAAACTAATGTCACCCACTTTTTTTTCTAAATTTTTATCCCACGATTTTGTAACCCTATTTTTTACACCCAGTGTCACCCACTCTTTTACACCTTTTCATGTGATGTGACTACAACGTTTTGATTATGTTTGTGTGCCACTTTAAAATGGAAAAAAAGTGTACCATTTTATTTAGTATTGGATATGACCAACATTTTCAACATGTCTTGTTCTCTTCCAAGAGTCTTTTTGTTGTCATGTTTGACTGTCCCCTCTTACACGACGCTGTGCTCAGAGCTGTGTTCAGAATAGATTTTACGTTGTTTTATCTAGTAGGCTACTCTATCTTGTTTTAACATTTGCCACTGCAACACCCCAAATGTGCATTTTCTTAGATTTGTTTGGGTATAATATTACTTATATTTTCTACACTTCCGTACTTCAGGTTGTTTGTTATTTTGTCAATAAGTCAATTACTATGACTAATTAATCGGCCATCCAATCATGGGTGACTTGATTGAGGACACTCCTCTTGTAATTAGAGCATCCCATCCCATCCCCCTGTACATGGTTTGTTTGCACTCATTCTCGTAAAACCCTGAACACCACCCATCGACCACCAAAAGGTTGTTTGTTATTGAAAAGAAAAGAAGAAAATTATTTTAAAAAATTGCCATCGTGGCTACAAGCTGTGCAACCTCTTTTTTTCCCCTTTTAAAGTTGTTGTATTCACCATGGTCGGGCGTTCATTTACGAAAAAACTCAAATAGTTAGAATATGGAGATGTCTGCCGGACAGCAACGATACATACGCACAAATGACGAAAACCTTGTTGTGATTATTATTTTCTTCTTTACTCCACAGCGCCCCCATCCGTCCGCATCGTGCACTCGGGACATGCCTGCAACGTGGAGGAGGAGAGACATACGGAGAGGGTGTACACCATCCGAGAGGGAGAGACCCTGGAGCTCACCTGTCTGGTGTCTGGACACCCCCGGCCACAGGTGAGGCCATGGATGACATGACACACCCTCGTGACATTATCCATCCATCCATCCAGCCACAGTGGTGAAAAAAGTACTCAAATTCTTTACTTAAGTAAAAGTACTAATACTGCAATAAATAAATCCTCTGTTACAAGCATAAGTCCGGTATTACAAATTTACTTGAGTAAAAGTACAAAAGTATTGGCATCAAAATGTATTTAAAGTACCGAAAGTAAAAGTACTAAAATGTTTGAAAATAGCACATCTTCAAGCTCACAACGCGTCGCATCGCGACGCGTTGTGAGCTTGTAGATCTGCTATTTTCAAATAGCCTAGGCATAAAATAGGGCTAAAGTGGTTAATGTATGTTTTATAATGTAATAATTTAGTGGTGTAAAAGTAAAATATTTGCCTCTGAGATGTAGTGGAGTAGAAGTAAAAGTATAGACAATTGGAAATACTCCAGTAAAGTAAAAGTACCTCAAAATTTTACTTAAAGGAGAATTCCGGACATTTTAAGTGTTATCTTTGATGTGTAGTTACTCACTGACCGAGTTAGGAAGTGGCGATGCGTTTTTCCAGCGATCCCCCTGTCTGTGAGTCTGGTCGACCCCCACCATTGGAATAGTGGGAGGCGCGTGGCTCAGTGAAAATCGCCTAATTCCACAGCTCCAAACTTATTTTTTTCCCCACAAATCCTCCTCATGGTGTCTCCTGATACTTTCACATGCACTGTTTATCACTCACGAGCTGGCGTTCATGGTCAGCGACGTGAAATCTCGCGTCTCGCGAGATTTCCCGAGGAGCGCAGTGAGCCGAGTCATCAAAGATAACACTTAAAATGTCCGGAATTCTCCTTTAAGTACAGTACTTGAGTAAATGTACTTAGTTACTTTACACCACTGTCCATCCATCCATCTGCTTATACCAGTGGTTCTCAAACTTTGTCATGTCAAGGACCCCCAAATTTACATGTATTTGTATTTGGACCCCCCATCTGAGAAGATGTTGAGGCAGGGAATTGTAAAAGCTCATAACTTGTAAAAAGCCTAGGGTTAAAAAAGTTGATGCTATATTATTTAACTTTGCTGGGGACCCCCGGGAACCCTTTCAAGGTCCCCTGGGGGTCCCTGAATCCCAAATATTACTTAAAAACATTGTGAAAATGGCCAATCTACAAGCTCACAACGCTGTGGAACCGAGTCAAACTAAAAGTAATGCCTCAACTCCTACAATTCCAAGTGCTTGTCAGTTTGGGGGGTCCCCAGTTCAAATATGATTTTTTTTTGGGGGGGGGTTGCGGCCTGAAAACTTTGGGAACCCTTGATCTATGGTAGACGACTGAGCCTCTCACCCTATCGCTAAGGGAGATGGATGCCAGCCACCCTGAGAAAACCCATTTTGGCTGTTTGTGCCCGCAATCTTCATCATGACCCCATATGTCATGACCACAGGTGGGAGTATAGGAAGGAAGACTGACTGGCACAGATCAAGAGCTTTGCTCTTCTGCCTCAGCTCTCTTTTTTTGTCACAACGGATGCGGTGTAGACCATTGGTTCTCAAAGTGGGGTCCGGGGACCCCCAGGGGTCCTTGGGGGGATACCAGGGGGTCCACAGCAAAATGTGTTAATATATAGCTTCACAATAATTTTAACCACTTTACCATATTTTATACTTTGGCTATTGAAAAATAGCAGATCTACAAGCTTGTAGATATGTTATTTTTTTAAATGTTTGCTATGTTTGGCAAATCTTTACATATCTCTTTTTTTTTAAGCGAACATTTGTAACTCGAACCTTTGCTTCTGGGGGTCCCTGGACATGTTTTGTTTTTTTGGACCTAACATGTTTTGAGATGGGGGTCCGGTCCGCGGTCAAATACATATCATTTTGGGGGTGCTTGACATGACAAAGTTTGAGAACCACTGGTGTAGACAACAGTACCGCTCACACCGCAAACTGAACTGTGTTGTAATGCTGATGCTCTTTTATACATGCATCAGCTTTAAAGTTGAATCTTTGAGTTAATGACGGTTGGCATTCCCTTGTTCACCTGTATGTTCATAACGACGGCTGCCAGGTGTTTTAGATTTAGATACAGCATGGTCAACTTGTTTGCCAAGTCAGCATACTGTTAGTGTACAGACATTTGGTTCCATAAAGAAGAGGCTTGCTAGTTTTGCTGAATTAGATCAGCTTAGTCATGTAAACTTTAGGGAACAATTGTCTTGCAACAGTCCGTTGCTTCACACACGCACACGCACACGCACAAGCACACGCACACCCACACGCACACGCACACTCACGCATGCACGCATGCACACAAACATCACAAAACCCATGAGAAGCATTCGAAATGATGCTAGACAGTTGTTTCACATAAAGAAGTATCTAAAAAACATAAAAGAGACATTGACTATGCATTTACAGCTGACATGCACGGCTTAAAATAAACACTGTAAGAATTAAAGTGCAAAAGTGCTAAATGCTTATTTATTGCACGCTGCTCTATTGCAAAGTTATGCAGCATTAGAGTTCAGCAGCTTGACGGAGTCTGGAACAAACGATGGCTTCAAGCGGTTTGATTTTGCACTTTGGCACACAGAGTCTTCTTGATGGCAGAGTTTCATATCATTCAGGGGATGAGGGAGTCTCAAAAACTAATGTAATATGCACATCACTTGGTTGAGGTGCTGGGTTGGAAAGTAACATAAAGAAAAAGAATAAACTTGCACACTCATCTGCTCCAATGTAAGTTATTGACAACGTTTCAAGCCTAGGTTCTTCATCGGGTCAAACTCGAGAAGTGTGTACCTCAGGTCATATCCACAAAACAACAGTGGAAAAAAAAATGTTTTGTGGATATGTAAATACACTGTATCTACTAGATTTTTTTGACCTGATTAATAACGTGACCTGTGGGTGTCTATTTAAGTGGGTGAGGTACACACTTCTCGAGTTTGGCCCGATGAAGAACCGTGGCTCGAAACGTTGTCAATACATTACATTGGAGCAGATGAGTGTGAAGGTTTATTCTTTTTCTTTCTCTTGATGTTGGAGAGTCTGGAATGATTTAGATGCATTTGCCAGCTACTAGCTCAGTGGCTTTGTGGTTAGAGTGTCCGCCCTGAGACTGGGAGGTCGGAGTTCGATCCCCGGCCGGGTCATCATACCAAAGACTCTAAAAATGAGTCTTTGGTATTCAGCATCAAGGGTTGGATTCGGGTGTATGTTCCTGTGACATACTAGCGTCACGTCCAGGGATGATCCAGTGTACTGGACCATCAAGCTGTCTCACGCTATACAGACACAGGAGATAGACTTCTGACCTATGTACCACATGGCAAGGATTACTTACGTACTTGTTCCGCCAGTAGCAGCCATGGCTGGAGACAATGGCTGTCTTGTATGTATCCATCTTGTATGTCTGGACGGACGGACAAAACGTCCCAACATTGTGAATGCAATATCTTGGGGAAGCCTTAGAGGGAATTTCATGACATTTCTCCACAAATGTCCAGTTGGACTCAAGGTTCAACTTATTAGAAATGGGTGTTCTAAGGTGAAAGGTCAAGGTCACTGTGACCTTGACCTTGGAAGTCCTTGACAGTTCATTAAATTCCTTCAAAGTCTTCATTCACGACAATGTATTATGAGACTGGACAGACATGGATGTAAATAGCAACTGGTTTGGCAGAGGCATACAACTAAAGAGTTAAGATGGCACAGAGTTAAATTTATTTGGGGATTTAAGTACAGCGGCGGGGAGGCGGAAAGCATTCAACATGCCATAAACAACGAGGGTTCTTCCCCGGTTCCGGGTAATTGTCCAGTAAAGAAAGTTTGTGTCCCAAAGCACACAAACTCCCACGTTGCCGGCACGACCATGATGTATTTCACTGAAGAGAGCCAGCCCTAGACCGAGGGAGAGAGTATTCATCGCCTCAAGGTTGATCAGAGCCAGTCGCAGCTGTCAGCACTTGCTAATCAGATTGCAGGTGTGTGTCATCATTTGGAGCTGATTGAGTGTACACAGATGCTTCAACCAGCTGACCAAAGGGCCCGGAGCTGGCCATGGTAGTCAACTATCTCCCCATCCCTCTGCTCTCGTCGGTGGTAATGCTTGTCTGGACCTGGCGGCAAGGATCTGGTTTTGAAAATGAAGCCAATGAGGAAGTCATTAAAATGGCTGCAGTTAATGGCCTAGCCCTAGAAGGTGTCACTATTTGACTGGATTTTACACTTGATTGTATTACCTTAGTAAACATAGTCATACATGATGTTGTGCTTTCTGTCGCTAGTTTAGAGTAAAAATGATGATAAAGTAGGATATGCTTCAAGGGCATTGGTTTTCAAAGTGGGGTCCCCCCCAGGGGTCCTTGGGGGGGGGGGGGGGGGTACCAGGGGGTTCCCAGCAAAATGAGTTAATATTGCATTCAATTGGGTTTAACCACTTGAGCCGTTGGCTATTTTCTTTTTAAATCTTGTTTTTAAATGTTCAACAGTTTCTTATGTCACTGGTAGGCGGGTTTCTGAACTGTCCACAGCCCTCCTCTGAGATACAGAGTGAGTAGACATTATCAGCAATATCGATATACAGGTGTGTGGTAAAAAAAAATATTATGCTATTTGATTGTGTCCATATTGCTCAGCCCTGATATGAATTGCCTAATACCACACAGGCAGGACATATAAGCTCTACCACAAATGAACTAACACACAGTGCGGACGCTAACCTTTTGAGCGTTTGACCAGCACCCTTCCAATTTGCTGAGATGAGACGAATTAAAGCGCAATTCAAGCTACACGGGAGCTCATTTACATTCATTGATATGATGCCCTGTTTTGATCGATATGGGCGGGCCATTAGTTTGTACACTTCCTCTCCGGATGCCAACACAAAGAGTCTATCGATTTTTATATTTCAATTGAAAAGGTGAGGCTTTGGTAAATTAGTGAAGAGAGGGCTCCCGACACACACACCATTCGTCTCTCACTGTCATCCTGGCTGACAGCTCATTGTCTCCGGCTTCCCTCTTAATTAAGAATTTCCAGGAACAAATACAAAGGAAGAAATGTGGAGAAGGTGAAGTCAAAAGGTCTGGACGTGTCGTGTGTAGCAAGGGGAGATCAGGGTTCCCTTTGTAAACTGAGTGATAGCGCCTACAAGCTCAAAATAGCAAAAGCAGCAGATCCGCAAGCTCAAAATGCGTCGCTTCGCGCCGCATTTTGAGCTTGCAGATCTGCTGCTTTTGATGCTTTTGGGTGACGCTGTAGTATGATCAAGTAGTGCGTTAACACATTGAGTGCCAAACGCGAGGATCTACGGTTTTGCAAATACACCCGTCGAGTGCCATAACCGCCGATCTTCGTGTTTTCAATGTTTTTTCTTTTTCTCCACATGGGGCGCTCTAACGCAACTTAGGAATGATCTGCGGACCCTGTAAAATGGAATGGACGGATGTGAATCCAGTGCAAAAAAACCTACCTCCTGTCCTCTCCAATGATAGGATCTTGAGAAAAAGGTCCTTATCTCCATATCTTTTTACTGTGGTGAAAACGAGCCGTTTTCGACGGGCGATCACTCTGCAATGGCGGATCGCGTTAGAAATAATATTGTTCCAGGCGTTAGTCGGGACCCTCGACCATCATGCACACACCCTTTGTTTACATCCGGGTCCTCGTCGAGGCGTCTACAGCTCTAAACAGATCAGCGTAAACGGTAAGAACGATGGCACTGGATGTACCATGTTTTAAAAAACCTCTGGCACTTGAAGTGTTAATTGACGAAAAAACACAACGACAACACAGACAACACAGAGTATTAAAAAAAAACAGTCAAAAACGTTATCAATAGAATAATCGCTAAGAAATGAGTTTGCAGTTGCAGCCCTAGTAGTATTGAGAACCCACCAGGCTGTGACATCCATGAAAGAACCCAAGCAGGGATGGAAGAAGTAGTCACATTTTTACTTTTTACCTTTTTACCTAAGTTTTACTTTTACCTAAGTTTTACTTACTGTAGGTAAAAGTATCGATACCCTATTGTAGAAACACTCTATTACAAGTACAAGTCCCGTATTCAAAATGAAGGCTACTTGAGTGAAAGTACAAAAGTATCTGCATCAAAATATACTTAAAGTATCAAAAGTTGCCATTATGCAGAAGGTCCCCATTTCACAATATTTTCACAACATGTATAAAAATCCTTTGAAAATAGTGCAAAGCGTTGTGAGCTTGCAGATTGGCTATTTTCAAATTGTCAAAACATATATAGGTCTGAAGTGGGTCTGAATAATAATCTAAAATCTACAAAATAACTAGTAACTAAAGTTTTCAAATACTTATAGTGGAGTAAAAGTACAATATTTGCCTTTGAGCTGTAGTGGAGTAGAAGTAAAATTATTGAAAATCCAGTAAAGTACAAGTGCCTCAAAACCGTACTTAAGTACAGTACTCGAGTACATTTACTTAGTTACTTTCCACCACTGAACCCAAGGACATCTGACCTCGCTCGGGAAAGACTCCTCAATTTAATAACGTCGTCTTTTCATTGGAATTAAAACGTTAATCCGCCGAGCTTCATCTTTCATAGTTTGGATCGTAAGCTTCCTCATTAGGATCCAGCCAAAAAAAACTCCTCATCTTCCAAGAGCTTTTTTTTCTACAAAGGAAACCTCTTATAGCGATCACGTCTAGTCCGGGGGCGAAATTGATCACTATAAGCTGGATGATTATTACAACCGAGATGCTCTCTCTTTTGTCAAATCGCTCGAGCCGGCCTAAAGAAACTTTGAAATTGTCCTCTCTCCTCCCCAGGCTCGCTGCCAATTCTTCTGTCTTTTTAACTCGCCAAGGGCCCCTCTCAAGGGGCCATTTACGTGACCGGGGCATTATCAATCCACTTGACAAGAGCGGCTCCCGTGCGTATTCCATTTCTGTCTCCATCACTATAGCAGTCATGACTGTTTCTCATTGTTTGAGCATAGACTCTACAAGTTAGTTTTTTATCACGTTTATTTTTTCAGTGACAGAAAATGACTTTTTTCTTTACTACTCAGATGTTTGAATTACTGTCTTAATTGCTGTCGGAAGCATTTTTTTTTCTCAGAATAAACTTTTCATTATTTCTACAAGCTGTATTTCCAAAACTGTGGAAAAATAATTATGCAAATATCTTCAATAGTGCAGTGTCGGTCAAACTGGGCCACTTTGAGTTCGTTTTTCCCCATATGTTGTCATGTATAAAAATATCTAGAAGTGGACTGCTAGTCTCTTGGGACAGATGTGTTGGCTTCCACAATATTCAAATGCTTCTGCCAAAACAGTACAGTACAGTTCTTCGGAAACTCTGAAGATGGGTAGACAATTAAAGCCAGCAGATGTCACATCATTTCACCACTCCCGTTTCGCCTTTGCAGTTGTGTAAATGAACTCCCCTTGGAAATCAAATTAATCAAAGTTTATTTAGAGCGGTCGCCAATTCAAATATGATTGTTTTTGGGGGGGACCTCAGTTCAAATATGATTATTTTGGGGGGTACCCAGTTCAAATATGATTATTTTGGTGGGTACCCAGTTCAAATATGATTATTTTGGGGGGTTGCGGCCTAAAAAGTTTGTGAACCCTTGCACTATAAGCTACGGCCGCCCAGTCACACACCATCATTTTCTCTCTGTCTTTTTTTGGTCTTTTCTTTCTTTTTTACAATGTAGAGCTCCAGCCGCCTTGACAATCTGGGCCACAGCTATAGTCTGACAACTGGCCAAGTCACGGCGCTCCGTCTTTCTAAATGGCCTCAATTTGGTGTGCATTAAGCAAATCACACAACGGCCCGTGATAATACATGGACTAAAGGCCTGATGTATGCTTAGTTGCACACGGTGTGTGTCACGCACTAGGAAATAGCCGATCTGCAAGCTTGCAACGCATCAGTGGTGTAAAGTAACTAAGTACATGTACTCAAGTACTGTACTTAAGTACAATTGTGAGGTACTTTTACTTTACTGGAGTATTTCCAATTTTCAATACTTTTACTTCTACTCCCCTACATCTCAGATGCAAATATTGTACTTTTACTCCACTACAATTATTTGAAAAACATTTAGTTACTAGTTACTTATAGATTTTAATTATTATTACAAAACATACATTAGCCACTTCAGCCCTATATACACTTCGGCTATTTGAAAATGGCTGATCTACAAGCTCACAATGCGTCACAATGCGTCGCAATGCGACACATTGAGAGCTTGTAGATCGGCTATTTTCAAAAGATGTTTGAAAACTTGAAATGGGCCATGCTGCATAATGACTACTTTTACTTTTGGTACTTTAAAGGGATATTTCACTTTCACATAAAATAAACATTAAAAAAAAATATTTAAAAAAAATGAAAGAAGTTATGGCAAAATAAAGGCCCCCTCACACATTAGTAGGACACTCTAATGCGTGAGGGGGCCATGAATTTTCCATTACTTTTTTCATTTATTTTTAATATTTTTTTAAATGTTTCCCCCCGCCGAAAGTGAAGTATCCCTTTAAGTACATTTTGATGGCAAAACTTGTGTACTTTTACTCAAGGGAATTTTAAATAGCAGACTTTTACTTGTAACAGAGTATTTTTTACAATGTTGTATTGATTTTACTTAAGTAAAATATTTGAGTACTTTTTCCAGGGTTGCATTTGTGCCAAGTATAACATCAGCGCCATAACAACGGGTGTACCAACAGGCTAAACGGCGCCGCGGTTGGCATGTGTTCGTCCAGTAGTTTAATTCTTCGCACGTTTTATCGATATGCACACTTCCTTAAATTACCCAGAATCCCCTCAGGCATTCCCCCGCCCCCCGCCTGATGGAGGTTCTGGATTCAGTCCAAACCCAGGCAACAGCTTCCTCACAGCAGGCCATCTGTCTGTCTGTCTGTCTGTCTGTCAGGCCTGTGCATGTCTGCCCATCGCCCTGGGAGGAAAAAAACAAGAGGCTTTCTAATAATAACACCCTGCACACGCATGCACACACACAGACCCATTTGTGCTATGTCAAATAATACACACACACACACACACACACACACACACACACACACACACACACACACACACACACACACACACACACACACACACACACACACACACACACACACACACACACACACACATATGCTACAGTATGTCGTTGCTGTCGTGGGAAAGAAACCTCTTATCTCCATATTCTGGATTCTCTTTGTGTTTTTTCATAAATTCACACGAAAGCATCTAAAGTAGCAGATCTACAAGCTCAAAAAATTTCCGAGCTTGTAGATCTGCTACTTTTGCTGTTTTTAAATTTGAATCCTGAAAAGTAACAGTTTTTGGACATATGAGGTTTCCACCCGACAGAGACGATATATATGACCACACGTTGGCACGCGTGCACTCGGACACACACACACACACACACACACACACACACACACACACACACACACACACACACACCACCTCATACGCGTACACACTCGTACGCACACTCCGAGCCACACTTCCATTTCGTTGTCAAATAAATACGTGTTCCCGTCAATCAAACACGTACGTACACTATACAGTGTTATTATTTTGTGCTTTTTTTTCTCTCTTTCTCTCCACCCCTGCCTTGTGGGCTTGACATTTGGAGGTGTTACTGTATACGAGCTGTCCCAGCCTACATCTGACTGGCTGCCAGTTCCACCAGCGAGGTCACAGTGCAACGCATGTCAAAGTTCACACTGTGAACTTCACAGTTCCATATATATAGAAAATATGACTACTACGCTGTACTCTCCTGTGAACACTGTGAACCAGTGTTGATTTTGACAGCAAATGTTGTTTCAGTTTTAGTCATAATCTTTTGAATACATTTCCTTTTAGTTTTTGTCATATTTTGTCATCTGAAAGGTTTTAGTTTTTGTCTAGTTTTAGTCGACTTAACACATTAAGACCTGACGCCGATTCTACAAATGTCTTCTAAAAAAAAAACGTATGTTTCTATATCAGTGGTTCTCAAACTTTTTCATGTCAAGGACCCCCAAAATTATATGTATTTGGCCGCGGACCCCCATCTCAAAATATGTTCTTCCAGGGACCCCCCAGAAGCAAAGATTTGAGTTTCAAAAGTTCGCTTAAAAATATACATTATTCAAAGATTTGCACGCATTTTCTCGATTTTTCAAAAATAGCAGATCTACAAGCTCGTAGCGCGGCACTCTGTGCCGTGCTATGAGTTTTCAGTACATAGATTGTCCGTCAGTGTAATCATGTGTACTGTACAGTTTGCCTGCTTGCCATCTTCCTCTGATCTGGCTAAAACAACCCAGGTCGCTTCTTAACCCCTTTACCAGACTCCCCGGGTTCGCATAGACATTAAAAGGAAAGGAAAAACATGATGTACATACGTGTATATGTGTTACATACATGTATACACGTAGATCACACAATATTTTTTAAATAATGCAATGAAATGAAAAAAACCCCGAAATAAATCATAATAATGTTCGTTAGATACCCTCTAATCCTGCTCTAAATAGAAAAGGAAAAAACAACAAAAAGAACAACATGCTTATTGTTCAGTGTCTGATGTCAAAGTACTGAACTAGGCCATTATTTTATGAAAAGAAGTTGAAATATGGAGATGCAAGGTTTACTCCCGACATCGACGGACATGTCGGATCATCATTATTGGAAAATGAACCTTGACAGGGTGATGCAGGACTGACATGGGAAGGTCCTGCTTCAGCCTGAAGGGGACACGATCTTTCATCGCGCTTATTACATGGCCACATGAAATCAATAATTCAACACAAAATTAGAAATGTCATAAAATATTGATGTAGTCAATATCGAACAAGGCTCTATAGGTTCAAGGTTTCTTTACTGTTACATCTTGTGTACTTGGGTATATGGGAGTAGAATTACTTTGTTCTGCTTCATCAGATATCGTAGCAGCATGAATAATAATAACAACATTTGGGGCCCATACCGAGACCAGCACATATGGAGATATCTCTGAGGTATTGATGTATTTAAGGGGAATTTCGCCCGACCGTTTTCTTACCTTTTCTATGATGTTATGATATCCTAGGACGAGGGGTAGGCTTCAGTAGAAGAAGTCATAATTCCATAACGAGTCAACTGCAGGTAAAAACTCGAGCGTATAGGCCGTGTGCTAGATCGCCTATTTTAATAGCTTTTTCCCCCCTTTTTTTTGTGAGATCTGAAGTTTATATCGACGGAAACCCTCCATAGTGTTTATGTCGCATGTGGCTCTCCGGAAGTCTCGCAAGACGAGATTTCACCCGTGACATCACTTTGTCAACAGTACGGCGGCCCATTTGGGACAAAAACAACGTGGAGCGTTTACTGTCCTTAAAAACATTAGATCTCACAAAAAAATAAAAGAAAACCGTCTGGCAAAATTCTCCTTTAAAATGATAAACCAGATGTTGTAGATTCTCTGTGCTGTGTCCTTGTTTGGCTTTTATGTTGATGGAAGTCTCTTTTTTCACTTGCGCCTCATCTTATCTCTGTGGTAATTTTAGAGGTTTATTCTTTCCCCTTTTCCATCAAGGGTTTTTTTTTTCTCTTGGGAGTTTTTCCTTGTCCGGTCAGGGTCTATAAGCACAGGGAGTTCCCCTCATTCACGTTTGGGGTGGGGGGGGGGGGGGGGGTTGGGGGGGTGTAAAGTGCTTTGAGGATGTATACACTTGACTAAGGGGCTATAAAAAGTAAATGTGAGCGAGTTGAGTTATGACACAATCAGGGAGATATTCCATTCGAGCTTCTTTTCCCTCATAAGGTAATCTTTGAGAAAGCTTTCTTATAAAGACAAGATGGTCACCACTTATATGAGAGTGCCACTCATAGAGTTATAATATATCTAGACGGCGGCCCCGCCCCCAGCTATTCATTTCAATGAAAGTTGCTCAGTGGCGTTTGAAGCACCCGGAAGAACGCTCTACTTCCACATTTGGGCACCCAATTTGGGTGCCCAATTGTGGAAGTCTTGAGCACCGAGCAGGCATACTATGGTTTCAAATGGTTGAAGCATGTGCAGTGGCGTTTTAAATGCGGAAGTATTGCAATCCCAGATTTAACCACCAGGCGACGGCCGCTTCGCTGTTCTACCATGGCTCTGGGGGCTTGGTGCCATTGGATTGGAGAGGGATGAATTGGCAGGAAAATGTTCATATTGTTGCCTTCCGGCAGAAACCTCTTATTTCCATATTAGAACTTTTTGTGTTTTTTTGTAAATACTTACTACTTGAAAACGCCCTACTTGATCACTCTACAGCGTCACAAAAAGTGTCAAGAGTTGCAGATCCACAAGCTCGAGACGTGGCAGGAAGCGACGCGTTTTCAGCTTGTAGATCTGCTACTTTCGCTATTTTTGAAGTTGAATCCTGAAAAGTGACAGTTATAGACATACAGTATGAGGTTTCCCCCCGACAGATACGATTTTGGGTATTATAGCATGGCTCAAGTACTTTAATCATAAAATTAGGCTGAAATCCCCACATCCCTCCAAGAATGCATAGGGCTGCATATCGTCTCTGTCGGGAAGAAACCTGTCTCAAAACTGTTACTTTTTCATGCAGGATTCAAATGAAAAAAACGCAAAAGTATCAGATCCGCAAGCTCAAGCTTGCGGATCTGCTAAACCCCCCGTAGCTTTAGTAATGAGAGTTTGCACTGATGTGAATGTGGATGGAGAGACGCTACGGGGAGAAGGAGCTACAGCTACTCTCGGTGGTGTAAAGTAACCAAGTACATGTACTCAAGTACTGTACTTAAGTACAATTGTGAGGTATTTCTTTTACTCTCGTCAGTATTTACAATGTTCAATACTTTTACTTCTACCCCACTACATCTCAGAGGAAAATATTGTATTTTACTCCACTACAATACAGTTACTTTGTAGATTTTGATTATCATTACAAAACACACTAACAACTTCAGCCGTATATATATTTCGGCCATTTGAAAATAGCCGATCTACAAGCTCACAATGTGTCGTATCGCGACACATTGTGAGCTTGTAGATCGGCTATTTTCAAAAGTTTTTTTTATACTGTACCTTGTGAAATGGGACTCTTAAGTATATTTTAATGCCGATGCTTTTGTACTATAGCTCAAGTACATTTTGAATACGGGACTTATACTTGTAACAGAGTGTATCTTCATTGCAGTTCTGATACTTTTACTTAAGTAAAACATGTGAATACTTCTTCCATCACTGAGTACTCTTTCCTTCCTTCCTGACTGTCAACGGACGGATGGTTGATGTCTTGGTAAATCTGGGTCATCGTACTGGAAGTAGCCTATGGCTGCCAGCATAATAAGCCATACGTGTTCCGTAGTAGTGCTTACTTAAATAAGCGTCACTGTCATCGAGGCAGACACCTTGTATCTCCATATTTCATACTTTGTATGATATTTCGTAAATGAATGCCCTGCTACTTCATCGTACAAGAGTGTCGGGACAAAAGTAGTAAAGAAATAGCAGATCTAGAAGTTTACAACGTGTCATGATGCAACATGTTTGTAGATCGACTATTTACACTATTTCTGAAAAGAAAAAAATCTATCTTTGGCTAATTCCCATGAAGTGAATTTAAGAAATATTGAACCAATAGGTATTCAAGAACTTTGTGACTAAATAATAGCTGCATTAGGTTATTTTTTACCCATTTCCTGAAAAGTAACAGTTTTGTATGTACAAGGTTTCTACAATGACAGAGATGATATGTAAAACTAAAGCCGTCATGCTCTCATATAGCAGACAGAAACGATCCTGGCACATCCTCTAACTGCACTTTGTCTTGTCTCCACTTGCCATTTATAAGACTGACTGACAGCTGCACTCCATGCTCCATATGTTCCAACTGACACGTTTCACTGGGTTATTGGTGTGAGGCTTATTATTTTTTTTGTTTTCCCAATAACGTCATTGAATGGAACAATACATACGTACATGCCCCGGACTGTGCCTATATGGAACTGAATGCTCTCCTATATGGAACTGAATGCTCTGAATGGGCAATTGTCAGCATGTGTGTGTGTGTGTGTGTGTGTGTGTGTGTGTGTGTGTGTGTGTGTGTGTGTGTGTGTGTGTGTGTGTGTGTGTGTGTGTGTGTGTGTGTGTGTGTGTGTGTGTGTGTGTGTGTGAGTTTGCATGTTCTCCCCGTGTCCCCTAAGGGTAGGTACCCTCACAAAAAACATGCAGTAATCCTGGTCTCTATACAGCTTCCCCCTGGTCAGCCGGGGCGCCTGATGGAGGGGAAAGGAACTGGTTGGAATAACGCGTTCCTTCCACGCGCTACGGCCTACCGGGGAAACTCCCCACTGTCAGGTGATAAGAAGCGGCCTGCTCACTCCTCATGCATTGAAGGAAGCATGATTCTCAGTTCGGGGCTCTCCATAGGCTGGCAGAGGGAGAGTAGCACCCAGGATTACAGCTTAGGCAATTGGCACTGGGTCAAAAAATGGGTTAAAAAAAGTGTGGGATTAAACATAAAAAAAAGAAGAAAACATGAAGGAATCAAAAATGATATACACTGGAATAAGTTTGTAACGATGTCATGGGGGAAAAAAAGGAAAGTCGAGCCTCACCAAGTTCTAACATTGTGACTGGTTCATATGACCTATTGTTTAAGCCCAGTTCAGACCAGTGATCCCTAACGCATCTAGTTGCAACTTGTAACAACTTTAAACCACTTGCAACACAATCCTAAAACTTGGTTTTGCAACTGGACAGTACACACCCAGTCGCCCAGCTGTGACTGATTGCCGTTTCTACAGCAATATGTGATAAACAACAGGCAGGCAAACTGGACATTGACAGACCCCTGGGGGACCCCAGTCAACAAAGTATACTATTCTATAGGGTTTAAAGTGGTTATAGCCACATGAGCCCATATCCTCGCATCAGCACTTGCAACAAGACAACAGCCTGAGAAGAGTCATTCTGAAAGGAAACGATAGCTAAACCAACTTCTGTACCAAGTACCGTACCCAACTATGAATGGTAAATAAATAAACATGGAAGTACTGTATGTTCCCCACCAGTGATGTAAAGTAACTAAGTACTGTACATGTACTCGAGTACTTAAGTACAATTTTTAGGTACTTTTTCTTTACTGAAGTATTTCCAATTTTCTATGCTTTTACTTCTACTCCACTACACCACAGAGGCAAATATTGTACTTATACTCCACTACAATTATTTGACGCATTGTGAGCTTGTAGATCTGCTATTTTCAAAAGATTTTGATACATTTTATACATTTGAAACTTGTATTTTCTACTTTTGATACTTTAAGTACATTTTGATACCAATACTTTTGTACTTTTACAAGTACATCTTGAATTCCTGACTTTTATTTGTAACAGAGTATTTCTACATTGCAGTGAGTATTGATACTTCTAGTATACCTTTTCCACCACTGTTCCCCACATCCCGCATGCAGCACTAGGCTTCATAGCCATATCCCAGATACTGCTTCAGGTATATAATGCCAGCTGGTCTCTGTACAGGGAGTGTATCGCTGGGATTCAGTGAACGGGGGCTTTATTTGTACTCGCTGAACTCTGAGCTCAGTGGATTGAGCCCGGACCCGGGCTATAATTGAAACAAAGCGTAAGAGTTTTGTTTGCTGTGTGTTGTCGCTGGCCATCCAGTGTGTCTGGTAGTTCAACAAGGCGGTTGTGGACACAGTGGAGGAAGGCCAGCGGCCTTATCGCTGGGGAGGGGGGAGGGGGGGGTTAGCTTCACCTCAGATCACATCAGTCTGTCATTGTCCCGACATATAGCCACGTCTGGCTGATATATCAGCCATAGACTGCCAGGTCGTTGCTGTCAGGCAGAAACCTCTTATCTCCATAATTTTATTTACACTTATTGTGTTTTTATCGTAAATTAATGCCCTACTTCAGGGGTCTTCAATATTTTTCAGGCCAAGGACCCCTTAGCTGACAGAGAGATGAAGCAGGGACCCCCGCAGCATACTGTATGAAATTGTGTTGCAGATTAAACTTTTCCAAAGATTTCATGAATAGTTTCATAGACTTGTTTAACAGCACTATCATCAGTGACGTGTAAATTCATGTTTTTTTTGTTTGTTTAGACATTATCTTTTCTATTAACTCATTCCCTGCCAATGACGTCTTTTGACGGCTGTTTTTGTAAGCCCACACCGCCTTTGACGTCTTTTTTTAATTCATTTTTCACACAGAACCAGGAGATAACGTGATCCAAAGATTTACTGCTCCATTCACTTCCTGGTTAAAATATTAGGGAAAAATTCTGAATCTCTGCTCCTGTGTTTTACTATGTATTTTTGAGCGAAACATGCTATTTTCAACTGGGTATAACAAGCAAACGGGAATCGCAATGATTTTTTTTTTGGCAGTGAATAAGTTAATATGACAACCGCATATCCGAACGACTCGACGGCGGGCACCACACTTGTCGATGTGTGTGCAGAGTTTGAAGTCGGTCGGTCCCATATGCCACATATGTGACCACATATGGGCAGGTCGGATCTATGGCTCGAGACAACTGGATCTCCATATATGCCTATATATATTATGTCTGAGACACAGTGACATGTCTATACAGTATATGGGCGTATCGGGTTTGTTTATGGTGATGTCAGAGTGACGTGGCCGCGGTAGCTGGGGACCTCCTGGAACCGCCTGAAGGACTCCTGGGGGTCCCCGGACCCCACTTTGAGAAGCACTGGCTAAGGGCTCTTCAAAATCGGGATAGGAACCCAGAAATCTGGCATCGTTGGCGCTCTATGAGGGAGGGGGCAGTGGCAGACCGCTTCAACGCCATAGATCACTCTGTCTACCCAGTGTGCAGCAGCCAGAGAGAACATCAGCCAGGCAGGCAGGCTGGAGAGATGGGGAACAGATACCGTCGCCTTGCACACACTCCATAAAGCTGACATTTAAAAGGAACGCTACAGATGTCTCCTCGGTACAACCAGTCCAGTGGCAGCAGACCAAAATGTCACTGGTTATTATCAGCTTCCATTACCGAGAGAAAAGGGAAAGTATAGCGAGAGATTGAGGCCTGTGTTATAATATAGTAGAGAGACCCAGGTAGAAAGGCAAGGGTTTAGTCGTTTTTTTTATGAATTTGGCCATTTCCCCGAGCGATGTTTTATACGCAGTTGTAAAATATCTCCAGCATGGCTCAATTTATAATGAGAATAGTTTGACAGTTAATATCATATTGTCGAGCCAACCGTTTTAATATGCTTCTGGCATATATACAGTAGGCCTAACGTATATATTAGGGATGTTAAAATGTGTCGACTGGAAGGGCCGACTGTTGATGGGTTCGGCACGTCGACAGGAAAAGTAACTTTATTTTATTTAGTTTTCTATAACCAGGGTTGGAATTGCTGGGGTGAAAGGGGAGGGTCAATCTCTCTGATTTTGTTATCTCCTCCTCTCACTGGATATCGTCTCTGTCGGGTGGAAACCTCATTGTACAAAACTGTTAGCCTACTTAACAGGATACAAATTCAAAAATAGCAAAAGTAGCAGATCTACAAGCTCAAAATGCATTGCTTCGTGCCACATTT
The DNA here is from genome assembly GCF_963280865.1 of Gymnoscopelus braueri. Taxonomy (NCBI): domain Eukaryota; kingdom Metazoa; phylum Chordata; class Actinopteri; order Myctophiformes; family Myctophidae; genus Gymnoscopelus; species Gymnoscopelus braueri. Next base: position 5,567,876 of record NC_137616.1, on the reverse strand, counting down.
CGAGCTTGTAGATCTGCTATGTTTGATACTTTTGTGTAACGCTGTAGTATATGATCAAGTATAGGCATTCATTTACGAAAGAATACAAAAAGTTTAAATAGGGAGATAAGAGGTTTCTGCCCGACAACAACGATATGAAGATCGGTTGAAAATGGGTGAAGTCAGTTTAAGTTAAAAAACAAAAAGTTCTTCTTCCATCCCTTGGCCTATAGCAGTGAGTGCTGTAAGGCGGACTTGCTCTGGTAATTCGCCTCATCAAAAAGGAGCACAGAGCAGCTCCACTGCAGAAGCTTCCAGCTTATCCGCACAATGATAAAGAAATCCCCAAATGGGTGTGATTCATCTGCGTACACAGTCTGTTAGATTAATCATGTTCTGAGGGCATTAGCGAGAGTCCCGTTATGCAAATGTCCTACTTATACTTCTTGTGTTTGTTGTTGCAGCGTCAGGCCAAATCTAGTTCACCAGTGATGGCTAAACAATACTAGGTCAAAACCTAGCGTATGGCTGTTTACCGTGTATATACAGTAGTTCTCAAACTTTTTGTATTTGGCCGCTGAGCCCCCATCTGGAAATCAAAATGATTCAAAAGTTTCCAAACATTTTCAATATTTTTAAGGCAGGAGATATATCCAACGTTATGAATGAAGTCATCTTATATCAATCATGGCATTCCCTTTGCTAGAAAGGACTGTGTTACTGTGTTACATAGACGGTAAAATAAATAAATACATAAAATACCTGACATGCCTTCAAATAGCTTTCTTTCTTTCTTTCTTTCTGTCTCTGTCTGTCTGTCTGTCTGTCTGTCTGTCTGTCTGTCTGTCTGTCTGTCTGTCTGTCTGTCTGTCTGTCTGTCTCTCACGCACACACTCACTAACAATATCTACATAAAGGAGAGCATAGGAGCAAGGACACACATATTAAAGCTACAGTTAAGGTTACATTCACAAAATCATGAGACACACACACACACACACACACACACACACACACACACACACACACACACACACACACACACACACACACACACACACACACACACACACACACACACACACACACACACACACACACACTATTTTCCGCTCTTCTTTATCTTCCTCTTTCCCGGGCGCATGCTGTCCAGAGGCGATGCACAATTACAACTATCCAAACCGATGACAATAATTGTTTTGGGATTGCTTGCAATTATGAAAAGGCATGGAGTGTTATAATAAAAGGATTCTGATGACAAAGAAATAAAAATTCGAAAAAATACAAATGACTTTAAAACGTTTATGGTAAGAGCTCAGTGTGCAATGCGCTCGTAAATTATGTTTCCAGTTCACACAAGGGGCAAATACGAGCGAAGTACCTGTACTGTAGAGGCCTGCAAGAAAACGTCAGGGGTTAATTCATTAGGCCAACCGGCGTCCCATAGCCTGGAGGGATGATTGCTCTGTGGTTGATTCATTCCCATAGAGTTAAAAATAATAGAGAGGGCACCCGAAATCTCCTCCCATCCGATTGCATTGAGTTGCTCACCCAGCGCATGGGCCGAAATCACCCCTTCTTCCGGGTTGGAAATTTGGTGGGCGCGGCCTATTTAGGGCCCCAGTTCGTCACAGAGGTGACACGTTTTGCGTCACAGAAGCGCGCAGCCCCGTGCGCAAGCTCGTGCGCACGCTCGTGAGTCGAGCCCATTGGTCGAAACCGTTTTCGCTCGTTCGTGTAGGAGCCCCTAAGCTGCAGTACCATGAATGGCCAGCATGTCCATTTGGCTTCAATGAAACCACTGGGTTCTGGGGGCTTGTTCATTCCTTGTTAGGCCACTTGGCATCCCATGGCCTGGAGGGATGACTGCTCTGGGATTGGCTAGTTTGCTGTAAACTCGACAGTGTAACTCGACAGTGTAACTTTATCACTCAGTCAGATTGATTTTTTTTGATTGATTGATTGATTGAATACTTTATTAGTCAGAAATGTAAACAGCACATAGGTACAATCAAACATTAAGGCTAATAGGATAGCACAAATAACAGTTTTTCCCCCTCAGAGACATTGGGGTTTGGCAGGGCTGGCCCCACAAAAAGATGGTTTAGGGTAGTGAGTGGGCCCCCAAATAATTGCCAAGACACTTGGATTGAAATGATAATCTAACAATAATATAAATAAATGTCCTAGAAAAGTATGTTTTCATGGTGATACCGATACATAAGAACGGTTCCATTGATCCAAGCCGGAACACAATCAATTGACTGATGATTAAAATAAACATGCTTTGAGAATGCACACGGCCCCCCCATCTGATTGCTTCACCCAGCTGATGGAAGCTCAGATGGCTATGATGAAGAACATGGGGTGGGGCTCCCGTTAGGTGTTAATTAGTGCTCTCCCTGGGGTTCCATAATGGACCTTGAACTGGTCGGTATAACACTGGGAGTGTGTTCACATTGTGTACACTTTCAGAGTTATGGAAGTTTAAAAAGTTTGAGAACCAGCTAGGTTTAAGTGATCAGAGACATACGAAAATACAAAACAAGTCTTTTTGATTTTCCATTCCTTTTGAAACGTGGGGCGACGATCTCTCTGTTTGTTCTCTTGGTTGTGTGTATATATCCTCATCATGTGGGGGTTATCCAGGTTGTAGTAGAAACAAAAACGAGAACACTCAGTCTGTATGCTACTGAATTTTCCGGGTGCACGGCTCATGAAGATTCACAATAAGAAAATAATAGCCAGCACTCTGAAGTCCTTCTGGTACTTTTAATTCATAGAGCCACGGGCGGCATACCAAGGAAACTTTTGAAAGGAAAAGTCTTGCTTGATGCCGGGGGATGCGCCATGACACTTATGGGTGGCAAACCAAACCTCGCACCGGAAGTTTGTTGAAATACATTGCAGTGGATGGAGCCGGCTGGACCGGCTCATGAACAAACATTATTTCTGAACGATATACTGAACGATTGCGACCGTTGTCATATAATAGGTCCAGGAATATAAAAGAAGACGTATCACAGGTTGTTTTCTAATCACTTGCTTTTTTCGATGTGAGCCATCTAAACAGCGGCAGGTATCGTTTCTGTCTCGAGATGTGGTCGCCAGACAGGAAATGGGGGACAGTCTCGTGATAGATACTTTGGGCCGTTCAGAAACATACTTTGTGCTCTTTAGATACCTCTATAAAATTATACAGTGTACACAACGAAAAGCAACACAGCAGAACACAATGTGTGATATGTCTTCTTTTATTTTCCTCAGCAGAGTATTTGATAAAGGTCTCAATTGTTCAGAAATAGCGTTTGTTCATAAGCTGTCCTGCCGGCTCTCATAGACTCCAATGTTATTTCACTGAACTTCCGGTGTGAGTCTGCCGCCCAGTGCGCCGAATCTGCCAGCTGGAATTGCAGGATAGAGAAAATGACGTCGGTGTCTCTTCCTTTTAAAATAAGTTCCTTGCAGCATACACGGACACGTTTCGGCGTCGAGCCTTAATCATCCAGGTTGTATACAGGTCCATTATGTGTGTTATTCCAGGTTGTATACAGGTCCATTATGTGTGTTATCCAGGTTGGTATACAGGTCCATTATGTGTGTTATTCCAGGTTGTATACAGGTCCATTATGTGTGTTATCCAGGTTGGTATACAGGTCCATTATGTGTGTTATTCCAGGTTGGTATACAGGTCCATTACGACTCAGTGGAGTCGGTACGCTCACTGTTTGTGATTTTATTTTTGGACCCCCTGTCGCCAATCCTCTGATCACTTGATTGTCTTGCTTCGCCACGCTCGGCTGCGCCAGCTGAGCGGGCACGAACCCCCTGTTGGCGCCCAGAAAGAAAAAGATGGGTTAGCAATTAGAAACAGGCCTGTAGTTAGGATAGAAGAGGACTGTCACAGCAGGCATTTATTGGAGATTCACAGAATGCCGCTTTGCCCTGGGACATGATTCCAGCAGAACAGCTAGACGGACGCGTTGCATTTTAATTAGCTCTCGACGTGACTGTGCCGGGCATATGTTGTCAAGTGCTGCTGAAATGTTTTTTTCCTTTTTTTTTCTCTCCAAGTCGGATACAAATCAGGGGGGGGGGGGCAAGGTTTTTGCTGCTTTCCATGTAAGCAAATGTTGATCTTTTCTATCTGGGGTCCGCCGCCGCGGCGCTGACTTTACAGGGAATTACATTATCATCGTAATGAGTTTGCCTTTTTCCCAGGGAGCTTCTAAAAGGTTTTCATGTTTTTTAATGACTTTATGCAGAATGTCGCCGCTCGCTGTCGGGTCGGGGTGGAAAAACCTCATGGTTTTACTTTTCAGGATTTAAATTCAAAAGTATCTAAAATAAATTGCAGGTCTACAAGCTCAAATGTGACGCATTGTGAGCTTGTAGATCGGCTATTTTCAAATCGTCGAAATGTATATACGGTAGGGCTGAAGTGGTTACTGTATGTTTTGTAATAATAATAAATCTACCAGTAACTAAAGTGTTCACAAAATGAAGTGAAAATGTACTTCCATGGTAGTGGAGAATGCACGCGTGCAATCACTAAGGTGAAGAAAGGAATGGACCGTCTGCCGCATAATACCAGCATCATGCTGAATAATTATGGTAATGATGAGGGCAAAATGACTGCTGGATTTGGAGAAGTTTGAATTAGTCCGGCGTAGGAAGGCGATCAGAGATCTCCGCCTACCACTGAGACGTCAGGGGAAATATAAACGCATAAGGCTGGGGCTCGAACAGCGGAGGAAAAACTCCACTGTACTATAACCTACGCCTACTGCTTTTTGGAAAGCAATCTGTTTTGGAAACCAATCCGTGATTACCGTCCCAAGACGATGGACCACCCGGAAGACTTTTGCATGGGTTCTGCGATGTTGTTATTTTGTAAATTGTACTGAATTGTTTTAACCCAAGTTTTAATCAATTAATTACTAGACGTATCAGTAGAGGCAGAGATCTGTGATCGTCTGGCTATGCGAGTCTAAAGCTGAATCAATCGTTGTTGCATACAGTACTCACATCTCCCCTTGTTTGTTTAACTGCGTTCCATCCTATTTTGGGCACGTAAGCAAAACTAAAGAATTGACTAAAGAAAAAGTCAATACATTTCAAAATCTTATACTGTATTACAGTGGATCTCAAACTTTTTCATGTCAAGGACCACCAAAATGATATGTATTTGGCCACGGACCCCCATCTCAAAATATGTTGTTCTAGGGACCCCCAGAAGCAAATATTACAAATGTTCGCTTAAAAAAATATATATTCAAAGATTTGCACAAATGGTCACTTTTTTTTCAAAAATAGCAGATCTACAAGCTCATAGTGCGGCACTTGGTGCCACGCTATGAGCTTGTAGATCTGCAATTTTTGAATAGCCAAAGTATAACATTTTAAAGTTAAAATGATTGTGATATATTATATTGTGCTATATTAACACATTTTCCTGGGGACCCCCTTGAACCCCCCCAAGGACCCCTGGGGGTCCCCGGACCCCACTTTGAGAACCAATGCTATGTATTCAAATTGGCTTATGGGTTGGCGGTGGATGCGTAGGTGCGTGGGCGTCACAAATGCAACATCTGGATTTGATTGGGCAACAAATGTCACAAACGTGATCAATTTTGATTTGATTGAAAACAGTGAAAATAGCAAGCTCATTGACAAGCTCTACAAGCTCACAAGATCTACAAGCTTGCGACGCGTTCACCTCACGACGCATTGTGATCTTGAAGATCAGCTATTTTAGCTACTTGTCTTTACAACCATGGACGTGCAGAGGGATTTGGAGAAGCAGTGGCTGGAATTTCAAAAGGGCATATATTGTTTGTTTTTTTTTACGAACAATTACCATACTTTTAGGCCCGAAATCCCCAAAATCCGAAAATGTATCATCGTGTGCTTAATGTCCTCAAAGTCACGCACCCAACAAGTTTTGAACTGAGCAGATTGGACCTTCCGTTCCAGAGATAATGGCCAAAACATCTTGAAAACGGGCACTTTAGCCGGTTTTCGATCGCCGATTTTCAATTGAGTTTTGGCCATTGTCGCCCATTTTTCTTTAATAACACGGGCTAGGAAGGTTGTACTGCGACAAACTAGATACCCGAGGAAAGTTAAAATTAAGCTGCATCCAATACATCCACTGCCATTTCCGTCAGCCTTAACGTTAGGTCGCTAGGGGCAGTTGAAATGATTTTTCTCTTATTTTATTTTTTTTAGTCTGGAGAGGGCACTTTTTTACCGACGAGTAAAAGGGCAGGCCCTTTCATGTCTATTTGTGCACGTGCATGTTTACAACGTAGTATGAATAGCTAAACCCCTCACCTGGGCTGCCAGTGAACATGCAGGGAAGATCAATTACTATTTTTCTCAAACACACAATCCCCTCTCAAGATCAAGAGTGTTTACACTGAGCTAAGGAGAGAGAATGGGGTCAAACCGCTCTTCGTCAGGCACACTCCAGGACCCCCCAGTGAGTCGAGGTGCTTCACAAGTAAAAGAACAGGAATACACATGGCAAATTGGGTGCACCCAGGGAGTTGAAAGGCTCACCCATAATCGTGGAAGAAGTACTCACAGTTTTTACTTAAGTAAAAGTATCAATACCCTATTGTAGAAATAGTCACAAGTCACTGTTACAAGTACAAACTTGAGTAAAAGTACAAAGGTATTGGCATCAAAATATACTTAAAGTACGAAAAGCTAAAGTACTCATTATGCAGATCAGGTCCCAGGTCCCATTTTACAAGTTTTCAAATATATGCAATGTATAAAAATCCTTTGAAAATAGCAGATTGAGCTTGTAGATCGGCTATTTTCAAATGGCCGAAATGTATATAGGGCTGAAGTGGGTAATGTATGTTTTGTAATAATAATTCAAACTAGTAACTAAAGTTTTCAAATAATTGTAGTGCAGTAAAAAGTACAATATTTGCCCCTGATATGTAGTGGAGTAGAAGTAAAAGTGTAGAAAAATTGGGAAAATACTCCAGTAAAGTAAAAATACCTCAAAACTGTACTTAGAAGTACAGTACAGTACTTGAGTAAATGTAATTAGTTACTTTCCACCACTGTAAATATAGCAAATCGGGGCACCCCCGGGGAGTTGAAAGGCTCGCCCATACACTGTAATGTGGCATTAACCGCCGTCGGAAAACAAACAGCAACATCACTTCCCCTGAATATGAATATGAAAGGGCGTTATTCGAGCGCCCACACTTCTCAGTGTCGCTCTAACAATGCACTTATTGATACTGTATGCCTTTCCTCTGAAACACAAAGCTTCCCCACACAAAAGGCAAAAAGGAAATGAATGGGAAGGCTGTAAGCCGCAAGAATATTGGATTTCTGCTGAGGTCGCCATAAGCCTGCTCACTTTGCATTTGCAATTGGGTGTTCGAAGGAGGGGGGGGGGGTTACTGTGGCGAATGACAGGGAATTCAGAAACTTTTCCTTTTATCTAATTTATTCTCCTAACCCATTTAGACCGGGGAAAGAACTGTGTCATTTTTAAGATTTCTTTGGCTATTGAAAAATAGTAGATCTACAAGCTCGTAGCACGGCAGCTTGTAGTTCTGCTATTTTTGAGAAATCGTGAACATGTGTGCACTGCAAATCTTTGAATATATGTATATATTTTTAAGGCAAACATTTGTAACTCAAATCTTTGCTTCTGGGGATTCTACGAATGTCTTCTAAATCCAAATGTATTTTGAAAAACGTGTTTCTAGTGGTTCTCAAACTTTTTAATGTCAAGGCCGTGGACCCCCATCTCAAAATATGTTATTCCAGGGACCCCCCAGAAGCATAGATTTGAGTTAAAAATGTTCGATTTAAAAAAGATATAAATATTTATTCAAAGATTTGCACACAAAAAAATAGCACTATTAGCTTGTAGAGCTGCTATTTTTGAGTAGCCAAAGAAATTGAAATATTACACAGATTCTTTCCCGGTCTAAATGGGTTAACTTATTCAACTCCAGGGCTTGTTTTGCTGAACTCACAATGTCCCCTAACCGCTACAATGGTGCTTCGACTTTCCAGCACGGTTGTTGGGCATTGATCACTTGCTGAGTTAATGTCTAGGATTTTTTTGTTTATCTCCACCCTCACCGCCCATGGGAGGTTTTCTCGGTATCTTTTCCTGATGTATTGGAAGCAGCCCCGAGGCCTTTTTTTATGCACTAGTATCCTTCTACAAAGCATTGATTTGTTTTGTGTTTTTTGTTACCATACCTACAGTATACACTACAGTAGTTAACCATTTAACCACAGACACCCACGGAAGCCACAATGTGGACACGGATGTAAACAAAAGCTGTCTGGGGGAGGGGGAGGATCTCGTCTATCCACCGGAACAAAAACATTTTAACCACGACCGTCCGTTCTGTTGTTATTGGCAGATCTTGAATATGGGTCGTTTTCACCAAAACAATAACAAATCCGAGCTAGATGTGTTTTTCTAAATCTCAACATGGGAGTGGATGGAGTGACTTTTTTTGGGATGACCTCATTTCTGCTTCTAGCCTATTCTCTCGCAGTCAAGGGATCATTCATAGGTTGGCGAAGGGCGCCCTCTACCGTAATCACTAAAAACATGATTTGTTTTTAATTGACCTAGATCTGTGTCAATGGCAGGGAACGTGTTCAAATTGGCTAATGGGAGGGCGGGCCAGCGGACCTCTGACATCAGTCTCACTCAGCCATAAACAAACCACGGCCACGATAAACAAACCACGGCCACGTCACTATGACAACATAACCATAAACAAACCACGACCACATCACTATGACAACATAACCATAAACAAACCACGGCCACTTCACTATGCCAACGTAACCATAAACAAACCACGGCCACGTCACTATGACACCATAACCATAAACGAACCATGGCCACATCACTATGACAACATAACCATAAACAAACCACGGCCACGTCACTATGCCAACATAACCATAAACAAACCACGGCCACATCACTAGCCAACGTAACCATAAACAAACCACGGCCACGTCACTATGACACCATAACCATAAACGAACCATGGCCACATCACTATGACAACATAACCATAAACAAACCACGGCCACGTCACTATGCCAACGTAACCATAAACAAACCACGGCTATGTCACTAATGACAACATAACCATAAACAAACCACGGCCACTTCACTATCACAACATAACCATAAACATAACTAAACATTTGTCCATAATGAATAATGAATGGGTTAAAGTGGTTATAAACACGCTGAGAAAACGGGTTGACGGAGAGGTTAGAGTTAAGAGATTGTGAAACTTTGTGTCCATTTGCTGGAGTTATATAGGAGAAAATTACAACAGTGGAAGAAGTACAGTACAGTTTTCACCTCGTTAGTTTGTCCCTTTTCTCCCACTTCTGAACTCTGAGTACCCTCAACGCCCAGAGGCCAGACCGGGACGCATACAGAGGCTAATGATTCTGTGTGAATTCCACCTCTCTGTCTATCTCTCTCTCTCACAGCACAAAGCTCCCTGAAGCCTCGTCTCTGTACGGGTGGAAACCTCATTGTCCAAAGCTGTTACTTTTCAGGATTCAAATTCAAAAGCATCAAAAGTAGCAGATCCGCAAGCTCGAAACGCGTCGCTTCGCGCCTCGTTTCGAGCTTGCGGATCTGCTACTTTTGATGCTTTTTGTGTGACGCTGTTGTATGATCAAGTAGGGCGTTAAAACACGAAAAAACACAAACAGTTAGAATATGGAGATAAGAGGTTTCTGCCCCGACAGCAACGATATGAAACAATCATCAGGTTTTTACTGTAGCTCACTCTCGCCTCACCTCACCTCTCTTCTGCCCATTTGCAGTCCGGCTTATAAAACCAAACGGCTCCCACTTCCATGTGTAGACGGAATACAATAGGCCCAGGTGCTGTTGGTTAGTTATCGTCGGTGTCGAGCAGAAACCTCTTATCTCCATATTTAAACTTTTTGTGTTTTTTCGTAAATTAACACCCTACTTGATCATACAACAGCGTCACTCAAAAGTAGCAGATCCACAAGCGACGCGTTTCGAGCTTGTATCTGCTACTTTTGATGCTTTTTAATGTGAATCCTGAAAAGTAACCGTTTTGGACATATGAGGTTTCCACCCGTACAGAGACGAGGCTGCAGGGAGCTTTGCTGTGAGAGAGAGATAGACAGAGCGGTGGAATTCACATTCTTTCACAAAAGCATCAAAAGTTGCAGATCTACAAGCTTGCGAGCTGTTTTTGAATTTGAATCCTGAAAATGGTAACCGTTTTGGACATATAGGTTTCCACCGACAGAGATGTTATGATTAATTGAATACATAGGTACACAATGGAAACAACATCAACAAGATCTTAGATTTTTGGGGGGAAAATAACAAAATTGTTATACAGCAAAGCAGTGATATTAAAAAGTCATTGTACTTTCGGAAAAAAAGGTATATTAAAAAGCATGTTCTTTTGAAAAAGTTTTTTTTTTTTTAAGAGCAAGTGCTCCAGTACTTTATCTCAAGTACTTATTTGAATTTTAATAATTAGACCAGCAGTATATACTTGACTCAAGTACTGGTGATTGAGTACAGGACCACGGCCTGAAGGCCGGCACCGTGCACGAAAAACCGCAGAAAAGGCGCAGAGCAGGCGGCGCCGCTTCAATCCCTCACCCTATGTAATCTGAAGATGAACTGGCTTTGCCTGCAGAGCCCTCACATCTCTCTCTCTCTCTCTCTCTCTCTCTCTCTCTCTCTCTCTCTCTGCCTGGGCTATAGGGTGGAGGAGGAGGCCATGAATTGGAATTCAATATGTCCACAGTGGCTGGTGATAGCATCACGCTGGTAACTGATAGCATCCTATTTGATAGAGATACCATCTGAGAGAGTGAATGGTGCTGGGAGACACATAATGGCATGGGAGGATGGGGGATTGGGTGCTATCTCTGGAGACTGCTGCCTGCACTACTATAGCTAGACATGGGGTCTTTACCCCCTGCTAGCTCTCAGCTGTGGTGGAAAAAGTACTCACATTTTTGGGCGGTGTAGCCGCCCCTATAAGTGGGGTAGGGACACCTCATTAGCTGTATTGTGATTGGCTCATTAGTACACCCCTAGCTGTACTGTGATTGGCTGACTCTATTGGCTGACTCTATTCAGCACTGTGATTGGCTAGCGAGACACATGATGACATTAATAACCTATAAATAGGATTATGCACTTAAAAAAATCCATTTTTTTTAAGTGAGCTTCCATCACTATGATGACCACTGTGATGACCACACCGCCCACTTCACACTGGGTGTGATTTTTTTTACTTACTATGTATACAGGGCTGAAGTGGTTAATGTGTGTTTTGTAATAATAATCAAAATCTACAAAGTAACTACTAGTAACTAAAGTTTTCAAATAAATGTAGTGGAGTAAAAGTACAATTGGAAATTGGAAATACTCAAATGAAGAACAAATACCTCAAAATTGTATCCACAAGTATGGTACTTGAGTACATGTACTAAAGTTACTTTCTACCACTGGTACTCTGATTGTTTTACTTAAAGGACAACTTTGTTTTTTTACAACCAAGGTTTATATTTTAGCTTGTAATTAAAGTAAATAAAAGATGAGTATTTTTTTTTTTTCATTTACTGCTTTCTATAGTTTTAGCAATTTTCGCAATATTTTTACAGTGGGCGCGGGCATTCTGTCAGGTAGCTAAATATGGCTTTTTTTACACAATAAAAAAGGTACGGTGGTCTTTGATGGCCAGATGTGAGTTAATTGAGGCTAGAAAAGCTACTGTCGAGAATTGATTTTTAATCTAATCGTGACCCCAAGAATCGGAATCGAACTGTGAGATAGCAGAAGATTCACAGTCCTAGTAAATGTACTCCGTTCCTCTCCACCACTGCTTGGCGGTTTCTGTGCGCGGACCGGCCCTTCAGGCATGGAGTCATCACACTTGCCGGCCTGTTCTCTTCGCCCTTAATGAGAGCAAAGCGAGGGGGCCATGATGGAGAGTCAATTACAACCTGCCGTGGAGGGAGATCACCACTGTTGCACCTTTCATTCCAACCTCCAAGCCCAGGGCCAACCCCATCTCATCAGTTAACCGGGGGGCCGCTGGAGGCGAGAGAGAGAGAGAGGGCCACTTGGAGGTCAACGTCCCCTGGGACAGATGAAGGGAAGGGGGGCTAGTGACCATGGGTGATTTAGCCATCTAGATGAGTGATTCTCAAACTTTTTTAATTTCAAGTTTCCCCCCAGTTTGATATCGTTGCTGTCGGGACAGAAACCTCTTATCTCCATATTTTAACTTTTTGTGTTTTTTCGTAAATTATCGGCCCTCACACAAAAGCATAACAAATAGCATCTGCAAGCTTGAAATTTTGAGCTTGCAGATCTGCTACTTTTGCTATTTTTGAATTATAGAATCCTCAAAATTTAACAGTTTTGGACATAGGAGGTTTCCACCCGACAGAGACAAATTATGCATTAGGCCACCGTCCACCATTTGATACACAATTGTTAATCCCTGGGACCACAATCTACGACGTAAAATCCTCCACGTTCATTTAAATCTGACAGTGTAGCCTGCATTACCGCGGGAAGTAGGGGTGCTGGGGGGGCTGCAGCACCCCCTGAAAATAATGTATGAAAAAAAGAAAAATAATAAATAGATAAATTCATTTACTAAATTTTTTTTTGCATAATGTACCTGTTGTCGTTGGTCGTTATTTGGGGGGGATTTAGTGTTTTTAATGTGTTCTGGAACCGAATTAACCGAATTAAAGTAACAAAAAAAGTAACAAACCCAGAAAATAACCGCAAATAATCGTGCGTGTGCACACGCTAAGCACGCATGCGTGCGCATACAGCACCCTTAACCTAAAATGTCTTCCCGTGGCTATCGTAGCCTGGCTCCAGCCCCTGAATCGCTATAGAGCATCGCAGTTCCCGCCCCTTCCGGGTTCCACTGCAAAATACTCAATGCATTTTTCCCATTGACATTTCCAAAAATATTTATATCAATTAATTTAAGCCTAGAATCAAGCCATCCAGGGTCCTGGTGAATCATGACCATAAAACGTTTGATTCTGTGAAAAAACTTTTTTGAAAACGGCAAAACAAAGGGTATTTATTAAATATAGTATATCATATAATTAAATATAAAATAAAATAAATCACAGAAAAAAAACGTTTTATGGTCATGATTCACCAGGACCCTGGATGGCTTGATTCTAGGCTTAAATTAATTGATATAAATATTTTTGGAAATGTCAATGGGAAAAATGCATTGAGTTTTTTTAAGTGGAACCAGGAAGTGGGCGGGAACTGCGATGCTCTATAGCCTCGCATTCAGTGTGAACCAATCGTCAAAGAGTCCCACTTTGGCCACGCCCCCATCTCAGCAAACGGCTGCACTGAGAGGGCTTTCAGACTGAATAATGGAGTGAAACCAAATGAAAATTCAGGCTGAGTGTCAGGCTACTGACAGTGTACAAATGGACCCAAATGGACCCGGGTTCCATTTGTACACTGTCAGAGTTACACACCCGTAAAGGGTCAATCTGGACCCATGACGTTGACAAACAGTGATCTAAAGCTATATTGCGTGCAGAAATTTCTGCTCTGACCTACACATAGTACATGCCAAAAAATGCTTAAGAAATTAATAACCACAAAGTGCAAGTGCAGACACATTTAAAACGTTCAAGGGGAATCAGGCTGAATATATATATAGCCTCAGCTCCTGCTGTTACTTGTTCCTAATTTAGGGGGAGGAGTATTTTTTTGTTTGTTCTGTATGTACGGAGGAGATGGACAGAATGATGATGAAGCCCTTGGAGCATATAGCAGTGGTTCTCAAACTTGTTCATGTCAAGCACCCCCATTTTTCAAAAATAGCAGATCTACAAGCTCATAGCCCGACTCATTGTGACGCTATATTAACACATTACGCTGGGGACCCCTTGGTACCCCCCCCCCCCCCCCCCCACCCCCCAACTGGGGGACCCCACTTTGAGAGCCAATGGCATATAGGCTGTAGCCACACTGTTCACATACAGTAACATGTACAGTGAAATAGATAACTGGGCAGAAGTCCAAGGATGGATTTATATAAATGAAAGGACACCGGTTGACCAAAGAATACAAGGTTACAGTGGCGTGTGAGAGAGAGGTTTACAACCGGTTATCAATGTCAGTGCTCCGTGACAGACAAGTGTCCAACAATCACAGAGAATGAGCTGACACATGCAATACACACACACACACATAATCCCCATAATCCAAGAGAGCCAAGACGGTGGCAGCCACAAAACATTTCCTGTTTTTTTTGTGAGCTCTTATTGTTTAGACAGGCTGGTCTTTATTAAAGGTTTCATGAAATATTTATTTTTTCATTTTTGTTTGCCTTTTAATTTTTTTCTGACCTCAATTACACCCCAAAAAAAAAAAAACTTTGAACATTCATTGGATTTTCCTCCCCGCAAGAACACAGTCACCCATATATCATGAATTAATATATTATCTATTATCCTACATGGTACATCCATCCAGTGGTCCTGACTCAGCGGCATACAAAAAAAAACATCAACAACTCTGCACTGCTTCAAGGGTAAAGTGTTGTTCTAATTACCTACTGACCCCCCCCCCCCCCCCCCCACACTCCCTCCCCCTCCAGATCCGGTGGACCAAGACGGCGGGCAGCGTGTCGGACCGCTTCCAGGACTCCAGCGTGTTCAACGAGACGCTGCACATCAACAAGATCCAGCGCACCCAGGGAGGACGCTACTACTGCAAGGCCGAGAACGGCCTGGGCTCCCCCGCCATCAAGTCCATCCGGGTGGACGTCTACTGTAAGTACATGCGTGCGTGCGTGTGTGTGTGCGATGTGATGAGTTGCGGTCTAGCCAACGCCGACTCGGGACTCCTGAATCCTCCGAACTCTCCTATCTAGCATCAGGGTCTTGAGCTCTACAGTGTTAACTCTACAGCTAAGTTGTCGCGCCACAGTGCGTCTACGTAGGACGGTGGTGCAGCTTCTTGTCTTTCCTGGCTTTGCCCTGGGTTGGCTCCCATAGTGTCAGTTTGCTTGTCACTAGTTCCGGTTGCCTAGCCTCGGGAACCCATGCCTTTTTTTTTGTTTCAAAAGAAAAAAAGGTCCAGGGTAACGTTGCAGGAACTGTGGCCTAGGAGTGGGAGTGAACCTTGTATTTTCCTAACCAATCAGAGAGCAGAGGGGCGTCACTCCAAATTTAGCCTGCGCTCCTCCAGCCTACCGGTTGCCTGACGCAGTGACCTGCCAGCCTCATCCTTCACTCTCTGACCTTGTCTGTGACCCATGGTAGGTCCCTGTAGAGCAATGGTTCTCAACCTTTTCAGTCCGTGACCCCCCGAAATAATCATATTTGAACTGGGGACCCCCCACCCTGACAAGCACTTGGAATTGTAGGGGTTGAGGCATTCAATTTAGTTTGACTCGGGTCCACAGATAACCATTCTGAAAATAGCCGATCTAACACCTCGCAACTGTGAGCTTGTAGATCGGCTATTTTCAAATTGTTTGCCTCTTTCTTATATCATTTGGCAATTTGGCCAATGTTTGACCATTTTTTATAGTATAGTTTGTTTGAGACTTTTGATGCAGTTTTTTTTTTACGGTATTAAAAAGGTCTTAAAAGCCCTTAAATTGTCACTTCACTGTCATTTGGGGACCCCATCAAAATCCGGTGAGGACTCCCCTGGGGGTCCCGACCCATAGTTTGAGAACCACTGCTATAGAGAACCACATTTCTGATGTGGTCCGTCCATGTGACACATATAGTGCCATTCGTAGCATTCTTGTGACTCTTGACTCCATCCAGGGCCCTTCCCTGTCTCAGCCCCATACTGACTCCACTGTAGCTACGAACAGCTGCCTTCCTGAGGGGGGACATTCACACGTTGTGATGCGTTGTAGACATTTGGTGTAGATTGAAAAAGAACGCACAAGGTCAAGTGGTTAAACTGAAGTGATATTGATAAATTCAAAATATTATCAAAGAATTCCTCTGCCCCCCCTGGACTTGCGTCACGGCACCCTAGCCTACATTATCGTGCTCGGCTAGCGCTCAGCCGGCTTCTGTTCAACAAACGAGGGCCTGTTACCTTTGAAATTAAGTTTACGATAAAATCCTGTTCATTTTGGTTGGATACATTCTGCACACTCTTGAGTTAAAAAAAATTCTAATTATTTTTTGTTCAAATAATTTCAAGGCAAAAATACTCACCGGCAATTTATTTTGAGTGTAAAGACCTTTAAAACACTGAGGATTTGTGTGTTGGCGTTGCTGCATTGTATTGAGACATACTGTAATGCCAGTGAAAGCACAGTTCTTTATTACTTTTATGATCATTATTACTGTGCAAAACACTATTTACCACCCAATAGTAAAAGAAAAAATAAAATCCATCCAAAGTCTTCACAGCAATATTATTGTACTAAATTAGATGAAGGCTGCAAGATTGCTTCAGTTTCTTAACACTTAATAAAAAAATCTATTACTTTTTTCCTTTTCTTTTTTGTGGTGGTATCACTTAGGTGAGTCCAATGCACAGTTGTTTAGAGCGAGGGTTCCCAGACCTTTCAGCCCTTTCAGACCCCCCCAAAATAATCATATTTGAACCGGGGACCCCCCACCCTGACAAGCACTTGGAATTGTAGGCATTTACATTTAGTTTGACTCGGTTCCACAGATAAACATTGTGAAAATAGCCGAACTGCAAGCTCACAACGCGTGACGATTTGGTATCAGAAAGGTCTTAAAGGTGAAATGTGCAGATGTCCTATTATGTTGGTTTGTTTACTGTTGAGTGAGAAAACAATGTTGTACGACAGCTAATCATCTGGGGACCCCCCACCAAAAAAAGGGGGTCCTTGATGAGGTTCCATTGGGTCCCCAGTTACATTTGTGACAGTTAGGAACTAAATGGACCCTTACGTAAAAGAAAAGAATAATAATATGTTAGTGGTGACAATATGTTTTTGTCTTCCAAACAAGTGTGCATTGAACTCTCTGAAGAGACCACGGGAAACACTAGTTAAGTGGCCTCTGGTTAATTATTTATCATTTCCCCCACCTTATATCGTTGCTGTCGGGGCAAAAATGTCATCCTGAAAAGTAACAGTTTTGGACATATGAGGTTTTTCTACCCGACAGAGACGACGCAATATTAGACACACAGAGCACAGCAGCTTTGTCAGTGTTTAACTTCACAAAAAAAAGAGGTTCTCTGGAAAAGACGTGGAGCGATAATGAGGACGGTTTAGTGTAATAACTAGAAAAGTCAACCTTCTAACCCACTGCGACACTGTTCCTC
Source organism: Gymnoscopelus braueri (assembly GCF_963280865.1). Lineage (NCBI taxonomy): Eukaryota > Metazoa > Chordata > Actinopteri > Myctophiformes > Myctophidae > Gymnoscopelus > Gymnoscopelus braueri. The sequence continues at coordinate 5,550,523 of NC_137616.1, read as the reverse complement.
TTCCACCACTCTGTAAACCTAGTTATTTGGAAGCGGTGCATTTAAAGAGACGCTGAGAAAAGCTCATTACACATTGACTGCCAATCACGTAGATCTACGCGAACCGCTTTAAAGCCGCCACGTGCCAATCGCGTAGATCTACGTGAAGTAAAAAAAAAATATATATATATATTATATATATATATATATATATTTTTTTTTCAATGTTTTTTTTTTTCAATTTCACCCAAAGACCAAGGAGATATGATTAGTTGAAGATCTAGACTCCTATCCACTTCCTTGTTAACTTAAAACTTAAAAATGCTGTATTTCGGCTCCTGAGTACTTTTTTTTTTCCAATGAAAAACTCTGGCACTGGCTAAAAAATTATGAAATAATTCTGGCAGTCAATATTAAGCTAGAAAGCTTTTATCATCCCGACACTTCTATCAACAGTAAGAGAGAGGACTCTCTGTTCCAATAGCATCCTGCTCACACAGTTTCCTATTGACCGTTCATTGATTATACCTTTCACACTTCCGACTTGACACAAGTCGATGGGCTTCGATCACAAGCGAACACCCTGACTAGTTCTTATAGTGCTTGGCAACGTGTCGTCACCATGGGGGGGGGGGGGCATAGTGGCATAGTAGCTGCAGTCAACCTGTTTATCCCACACCAAGATATCCGCCATTCCAAATGACACTTGTTGACGCCCCCTTCAGGATTTTTTTGCTACGCACTATAGCCCCCCAGTGTCTGCACCGGGCGGTCCCACTGTACAGACATCAATGAAAACACGCCAAACCGCACATGTAATGTAGATGTGACACACAATCCAATGTGCCCATTGTAACGCCCGGGATTTGAACCCGGGTCTCCCGCATGGAAAGTCAACATTTTAACCACTAAGCCAAAGGGATATCCCTATCGCTCTGGGGAGATATTAGACTTTCAGGCCATCAGGCTGAGGTAGTGAACCACTCTGTTACACCTACTCAATGCACTCTCACTCAGTGGTGGAAAGTAACTAAGTACATTTGCTTAAGTACTGTAGCCTACTTAAATACAATTTTGATGTATATGTACTTTACTTGAGTATTTCCAATTTCCATTAGTCTTACTTCTACTCCACTACATCTCGGTGGCAAATATTGTACTTTTACTCCACTATAGTTATTTATAAACTGTAGTTACTAGTTACTTTGTAGATTTTGATTATTATTACAAAACATACCTTACCCACTTCAGCCCTATATACATTTTGGCAATTTGAAAATAGTCTATCTACAAGCTCACTTTTGCTGCTTTCGTGTGACACTGTATGACCAAGTAGGGTGTTAAAAACACAAAAAGTAAAAAAGAAAATTGGAGATAGGAGGTTTCTGCCCGACTGCAACGATATATAAAAGAGCACGCTTCTCGATTCATACCACAAAAAAAAAACATTCGATAGAATGATCATGAAGAAAATAATTGATGGTTGCAGCCCAGCTGTTGTAACTGCCACACGATCCAATGTGCCCACTGAGACATTCAATGTACGCTGTGTTAGTTGTCGGGGGTACTTTCTGTGGCTGTCCTATAAAGGTGCACTTAAAATGGTTTCCTCCGGTGCCTCCGGAAGAGGGAGGCATGTGATGGATGAAGTTCCTCCTTTATTTCTCCACTCCTCCACTCTGTTACAGAAACGCTAGCTGCTCCTTTCTTCTCTCTCACCAGCGCTAAGCCTATAGTGTAGAAGACATGCAGTATTCCGTTAGGCATGGGACAGGTGCAGGTGAAACGGTTTTATTATGAAATACAACCTGAGGTGCAAAAACGTAGTCGAGGGAAAAGAAGAGTTTGGTACCAAAAGCCAGAGAACAAACACTTTACTTAAAGGAGTAGTTCACCCAAAAAATGTCTTATTTTCTATCAATTAGGCTACACACCCCGTGAAGCATCGAATTTATGGAGATTTTTTTAGTTTTTGTCGCATTCCTAAGCCAATAATTTGATTACCGGCGGAAAGATGCTAATGTATCCGGTAGGAGACTCAGAGGAGACTCTTTCAGTCTCCTACCGGAAAGACCGCCACAAATGATTGGCTTAGGAATACGACAAAAAAAAAAAAAAATCCATGAATTCATTTCATGTGGGTGAGCTACTCTTTTAAAGGTCGGGTCTATAAAGCATTATAATCACATTTATAATTCTTTATAATGTGCTTGTAAGGCATTATACAGTAACACTCATTATAAATGTTTGTAATCTTGACCACTTATAATGCTTCATAACACATAGCACAACATTATGCATAACAACTTATAAGAAATACACTTCTAAGTATGTAATACAACTATCTAAGTTAAGGTAGTTATAAGGTGCTGTTCCACTCAGCTTATAATGCATTATGACTAGCATTTATAATATGTTATAAACATTGTTATAAATTTCAGTGGTGTAAAGTAACTAAGTACATTTACTCAAGTACTGTACTTAACCACTTAATCTCTATTTTATACCTAGGCTATTTGAAAATAGCCGATCTACAAGTCGCATCGCAACGCGTTGTGAGCTTGTAGATCTGCTATTTTCAAATATGTTTGTACTTTTACTTTTGGTACTTCAAGTACATTGTGATACCAATACTGTTGTACTTTTACTCAAGTAAATTTTGAATATTTTACTTGTAACAGAGTAGCCTACTTCGTTGCAGTATTGATACTTTTAATTAAGTAAAACAGTTGAATACTTTTTCTACCACTGATAAGCTGTCACATTGCCTGGGCCCGGGGAATTGCTTCCCAGGCGGGCTCTCTCTACCCATTCAGCTATGGCTGCCCTAACAGACTCTAGCATTCAAAGCTGGCGGGTTGACTGCAAAAAAGAAATCACTGTAGCCAGAGTAACGTTGTTTACAAACATTACTGGGTGTGTGCATGCATATTCAGAGGGGGTAGGAGGGAGACCACTATGACTCAAACACGCACATGATTAGACTATAATGAGCTGTGCATGATTAGAGTCAGCTTACAGCGGTCGAGAGCTGCAGTGCTTGATCGTCGTGACCTCAAGCACCAGTCCGTCTCAAACGAGAATCCTTGCTGGTCGGGCGGAAACCTCTTATCTCCATAATAGGCTCTATGCACATGCAGCCATATTGTGAAGACATTCACAGGTGTAACCAATGATACTAATGAAGGCTCTGTTCCATTCTGGTCAAACAGAGTCAGGGTGCTGATGTTGTGCATGTTGACTGACTGGAAACACTGCTACACCAGTGGGACTAAAATGTGGGTCCAGGGACCCTCATGGTTCCTTAAGGGGTTTCCAAATGGCCCCTTACGGGTGTGTAACTCTGAGAGTGTACAAATGGAACCAAATGGACCCGTAACCACTGTGCTACACTAAATGGAACAGAGCCTTCATTAGTATCATTGGTAACACCTTCCTTTCACCAAGGAAGTGAAACTATGGCTGCTCTGCATAGAGGGTATTATTCTAACTTTTTTTTGGTAAATTAACGTCCTACTTGATCATTGTACTGCGTCACAAAAAAGTATCAAAAGTAGCAGATCTACAAGCTCGAAAGGTTCCACGAAGCGACACGTTTTGAGCTTGTAGGTCTGCTACTTTTGCTACTTTTGAATTTGAATGCTGAAAATTAACAGATTTTTTTTTACATAGACGATGTGCTATACAGCAGTGGTTCCCAAAGTGGGGGTCCGAGGGGTCTTCAGGCGGGTGAGGACAGACAGAATGCATAACTTAAGTATGACTATTCAGACCATAAGTTTAACCATAAGTTCCTCCCTATTCAAAGTTTTCCAAAAAAAGCCGATGTACAAGTTCACAACGCGTTGCAATGCAACACATTGTGGGCTGGTAGATTTTAGAATGTAAAAATATATACTGCATTTTTGCCTTTAATGTGCCCAAAATAGGTTGAAAAGTGGTGGTTAACTCTCATCTCTCTAACTCTCATCAACAAACTAATACATTCTTGGCACACTCTTATAGCACAAAATATTTTCAAAAGGGGTCCGCAGGCAAAATACGCATCAATTTGGGAGTCCTTGACATTCAAATGTTTGAGAACCACTGCTCTATAGAGTGCGTTCTTCCCCCTCTAGCTGTACGGAATGAAACCAAACGTCTGTGGCATTTATGATCACAAATAATGATCTCTCTATGTGGGGTCAAGGCTAGGTTTTTATTAAAAAGAGTTGATGGCAAACTTTACCTATATAATGATAATTTATGGTAATTGGTTCTTGGAGCCCGGCCAGACAGTAATCAACCCCACTCCTTTCAACTTTTTACTGCAATGTAACTTGAACAAAATGAGGACAGAATTGGAAAGGCTTCCATTGCAGCACGGCGCTCGTAGACGACTCGTTAAAATGATGGTGGGCGTCGAGCCAACGGACATTTGCCGAAACGAGTTTCCAGACAGATATATAGAATAGGTTTTCACTATTATGGAATAGAGTTGAGAATTATGATGTGATTTAATGAATATATAACTTTAAGGAAATTGAATCGTGATCTAAAATGTGGGCGTTTGCCTTCATTTGCGACGGGGCTAATCGTTTCATTTCGGATAAATGGTCCTGGTTAAGATCCCGATGGCATTCCGTTAAATCTGTAAATCACGACGTTTAAATGTTTAAACACCATTCATCATCAAACAACGGGCGCTAATCACTTTCTGCAAAGTGATATAACGCACCTGCATCTCCTGTTCAATGGCGGTTTCAGTGGGTGTTTTATAAGTGCTCTCTCTTGTCCTCTGCATTATTGAGACGAGCTCATAAAATGGAGGACTAGCTGGTAAAATGGCGTCAGAAATCCATTTCATGGCCTGCGGGGAGGAGAAAGCAGGTGTTGGAACAGAGTTATTGTGGGATAAACAAGATGAATTGTGGGAAGGAGCAGGAGCCGTCCTGACCTCTGCTAACCCCTCATCATACAAACTCTTTTTGAAGATTTGAGATGTTTTGTTGCATCCCATCCTTCTGTAACTCTAAAGAAAGTACACGTGGAACCAAATGGAACCTTATGCAGGTCCATTTGGTTCCATTTGTACACCATTAAATTAACAGTGAGTATTTTACTTATGCACATTGTATACAAGGACAAATATTTTCCTTTAGTTACACTATTCACTAACGGCCTCTGACATGAGCTTCACATCGCTAAGTATCTCTCCTCTCCTCAGGTTAGCTAAGTAAGGGGCGCTGTGCAGGGGCGGATTAACCCTTCGTGGTGCCCGGTGCTTGGACCCGGTTCGGTGCCCTGTGCTTCAGCACCTCAAGCCCGTTGGATAAGCCACCACTGGCGCTGTGGCGCAGTCGGTAGCGCTGTACCCTCACAGCGAGGACTCAAGGTCCTGGGTTCGATTCCTGTTGGGGACACTGTGGGCGTGTTCTCGCCTCCACGTCATCAGTGCGGCCCATACCCTAGGTGGGGTTGGTGAAAGGGCCTTTCTGTGTGGAGTTTGCATGTTCTCCCCGTGTTGCCTAGGGTAGGTGTACCCTCACAAAAAACATGCAGTAATCCTGCTCTCTATACTGCCTCCCCCTGGTCAGATGGAGGGGGAAGGACCTGGTTGGAATAACGTGTTCCTTCCAGGCGCTACGTAACTCCCCCCTGTCAGGTGGTCAGTTGGCTCTCATGCATTGAAGGAGGCATGAGCTCGGTTCTGGGCTCCCTAGGCTGGCGGGGGGAGTGTAGCGCCCAGGATCACTTAGATAATTGGCACCGGGTGAAAAAGGGTTACAAAATCGTGGGATATTATTATAATTTTTTGTAAAGAAGCGGCCTGCTCAGTCCTCATGCATTGAAGCTAGCATGAGCTCAGTTCTGGGCTCTCCCCAGGCTGGCAGAGGGAGAGTAGCACCCAGGATTACATATAGGCAATTGGCACCGGGTGAACAAATGGGTTACAAAATGGGATAACAAAAAGGTTAGCTAAGGGATAACATAACCCCCCCCCCCCTCTCACCCCCCAAACTGCCAGTCACCAAGTAAATTACATTGGTATGTGTGCATGGCTCTGTGCAGAGGTGTCTTAGCACTCCCTCCTCCTCCTCTCTCTCTCTCTCTCTCTCTCTGTCTCTCTCTCTCTCTCTCTCTCTCTCTTTCTCTCTGTGTTGCCCTGGCTCCGTGGCGTCTGCCTGCCTCACACACACACAGCATGTACCTGTTTATGTGGACTGACGTGAGCATGGGCGTTTTTTCAATCGCAGCTCGTTTAGAGAGGCTGGTGGAGAGACCGTCGCTCCAAGGCCTGCCGGGGGGTGGTGAGGCAGAGGACAGCAGAGGCTTGAAGGGATCTCTGCAACCAGCAGAGATCCTATTGATCATACAATATAGTGTCACACAACAAGATAAAAAAAATGGCAGATTATGCAAAAAAATGTGGCACGAAGCCGCTGTCTCTATATGCATTTGATGTATTACCTTGTGTTTGTTTACCAGAGGTGTAAAGTAACTAAGTGTGTTTACTCAAGTACTGTACTCAAGTACAATTTTGAGGTACTTCTACTTTACTTGAGTATTTCCAAATGTCAATGATTTTACTTCTACGCTACTCTACTACATCTCAGAGGAAGATATTGTACTTTTACTCCACTACCTTTATTTGAAAACTTTAGTTACTAGTTACTTTGCGGACATACATTATTGTATTATAAAACATACGTACATTAACCACTTTAGCCCTATTTTATACATAGGCTATTTGAAAATAGCCGATCTGCAAGCTCACAACGCGTCGCATCACGACGTGTTGTGAGCTTGTAGATCTGCTATTTTCAAACGTTTTAGTACTTTTACTTTTGATACTTTAAGTACATTTTGATACCAATATCTTTTTACTTTTACTCAAGTAAATTTCTAAATCCAGACTTTTACTTGTCATGGAGTACTTCTACATTGTATTGATACTTTTACTTAAGCAAAACATTTGAGTACTTTTTCCACACCACTGTGTATCACCTTGTGTTTACCTTGGTTAACCGTAAATCTCTTTTGGATTAAGAGCGTCTGCTAAAATGTCCTAAATTGTAAATTGTAAGTACAATTTTGAATACCCAGCCTTTTACCTGTGATAACAGAGTATTCCTACATAAAGGAACCGGAGTGATCCTTCCACCGTTTCTCCCTGGCTGCAGTAAAAGACCGGGGGGGGGGGAGCAGGGAGGGGGGGGGGGGTTTGAAGGAGCCAGATTAGATTTGGAGAGAGGAGAACCCGGACATAATCAGCTCCCTCGGAGCATCATTAGTGGATGAGTTTCATCAGCTATTGCCCCGTTTCAAGGTCTAGCGTCTGAATGCCATTAAAGCCTACTATAACGTAGGTATGATTTGGTGCTTAATGGACGCAGCATAGGTACTGGTGGCGTGGCATTTAGGAAGAGCCCGTTTTTATCGACTTTGCCATCTGATGAAATTGCATAGATATGGGCCCTGTGAGCTTGAATAATCATAATTGTGTTAATAACGCATTAAGACCGGGAACGCATCTGTGTCATTTTAAGATTTCTCTGGCTTTTCAAAATGAGCAGATATACAAGTTATTTTTTGAAAAATCTTGAAAATGTGTGCAAATCTTTGATTATATATACATTTTCAACTCAAATCTTTGCTTCTGGGGGTCTCTGGAACAACATATTTTGAGATGGGGGTCCACGGCCAAATGCATTTAATTTTGGGGGTCCTTGTCATGAAAAAGTTTGAGAAACACTGATATTATAGCAACATAAGTTTTTTCAAAAAACTGTTAGGATTTAGAAGACATTTGTCGAATCCCCAGAAGCAAAGATTTGAGTAAACATGTTCGCTTGAAAATATATATATTCATATTCATATATATTCACCAGGATTTGTAAATTTTTTTCATGATTTTCCAAAAAAATTCAGATCTACAAGCTCTATGAGCTTGCATATCTGCTATTTTTGAATCTGTGTCATCTAAAATGACACAGATGATTTCCCCGGTCGAAATGGGTTATGAGGCTCTCGTGCATATGCATGGGGAACAAAGTATGATGTGCACGTGTAGCGCTAGCATAATGCAGGTATATTGTTTGTAGCTCATCTCACGTTCTGCATATTGTCAGTGTCTGCTGGTATACATGAGGCGTGAACAGGAATGGGTGTTTTGCTTTATTCTGGATAATAGGCAGTGGTGTAAAGTAACAAAGTACATGTACTCGAGTATTGCACTTTTTTTTTACTTTACTGGAGTATTTAAAATTTTCAATACTTTTACTTCTACTCCACTACATCTCAGAGGCAAATATTTTACAGTACTTTTACTTAAAGGGATATTTCACTTTCAAAAAAACTTTTGGTCATTTTATCATCTACTCAGGCCTTTGTGAGCCCCCCAGACCGTTTTTAAGTTGCTTGATTCAGTATTTAGATATTTGATATTCATTTTATCAGACACGCCCCCTTCCTATACAAACCCATTGTAACTTCAAACTCCATTTCAAATATCTAAATACTGAATCAAGCAACTTAAAAACGGTCTGGGGGGCTCACAAAAGCCTGAGTAGATGATAAAATGACCCAAAGTTTTTTTTAAAGTGAAATACCCCTTTAAGTAAAATAATGTAGTACTTTTTCCGTTTGCTCATATCACGTTTTGCATATCATCAGTGTCTGCTGGTACACATCCAGGCATGAACAGGAACAGCGTTTTGCTTTATTGTGGGTAATAGAGGATGCTCACATACATTACAGTGTAAACTGGAACATGCTGTACTTTACATTGATGCAGATGCAGTTATTATGGCCTCAGCGGTTAGTGTAAACCTTTCCCTCAAAACCACAGTGCCGCCACATGGCAGCGTTGCCATGTCTGCTTGTTTTTTGCTTGCAAATATTGGTAGTTGCGGGTTATTTTATTTTTTTTGGGCTCATTTCTAAAGTGTAGTTGCTTTTTTGGGGCGTGCTGCCAAATGTTGTTTAAACATTTCCATGGCAAGGACCTGCAGATTAATATTTGTCCGGGGGCCCCCCCATCTGAAAACAAATTGTGCCAGGGACCCCCATACAAGATTTGTGTCGTTAAACATGTTTCACAAATATTCCAAAAATAAATAAATAAATCACCAAGATTTTTTTTTGAAAATAGCAGATCTACAAGCTTGTAGATCGGCTATGTTCAAATAGCCGTAGCCTATAGTCGCTTCTTTTGGGCATGTTTCCATAGACCTTGAATCAGTACGGCACACTCATTCCTAACCTACAGTGAGAGAGCCGACTTGAGGCGACAAACTGTCCCTGATAATATAAGCCAGTTCCCATGCTGTTAGGTGAGAGTTTCAGTGAGTGGAATTGGCAGAGATGAGCTCCTATATACTCTTTTGGAATAAGTTCCTGGAACAAATGTCCCACCAGATGCACCTCTGTGTGTTTTGGCTGCATTTCAAAGTGCTTCTATCTTGGACACTGTTGGCCATACTTAAGTCCAGGTGGATTTTTTTTTTTATGGATGCCCCCCTCCTCCATAACTGAAGCGATAAAGTTCTGTAGTCATTAAATGTAGTGGTCACTATTTCCCCCAATTTCTTGGATGCATTTCTAACCTGGTTTTCTTAACAGTGTCTCAAAACTCCACACCATTATGACAATTGGAACACAGCGTTGTATCAGTCACTGTGCAGTGGTGGAAAAAGTATTTTTTACTTAAGTAAAAGTATCAATACAACAATGTAGAAATACTTTGTTTACTTGAGGAAAAGTACATTATCAAAATATGCTTAAGTACCAAAAGTAAAAGTACTCATTATACACAATGTCCCATTTCATAAGTTATCATAACAAAATCCTTGGAAAATAGCAGATCTACAAGATAGCTCACAACGTGTCGCTTTGCAACGCGTTATGAGCTTGTAGATCGGCTATTTTCAAATAGCCAAAGTAAAGGTCTGAAGTGGTTAAGATGTATTTATTTATTATGGCAGTAATCGAGTAACTATAACTAAGGTAATTAAGTAATTGAGTAAAAGTACAATAATTTCCTCTGAGACGTAATGAAGTAGAAGTAAAAGCATTGAAAATTGGAAATACTCCAGTAAAGTAAAAAATACCTCAAAATTGTACTTAAGTACAGTACTTGAGTACATGTACTTAGTTACTTTCCACCACTGTTTACCAGTCACTGTGTTCGAACAGTCTAGAATGCAAAACACTGAACGCCGTTTAGTGTTTGGAATTCCAGTCAAACCTGTTTGCATTGACATGGTTGTTCAATGAGGCAAATCAATTTGCATGCTAAACATTATGTACAAGGAAACATTGTGTTTGTATAAAAGATAAGGCCAGCATGACGGGTGATTGGGGTGAGTAATGTCCCTGCACTCAGTGGAAGAGTAACACAGAACACATGCTGTCAACTCCATCCCAACAGGTGAATGGTGAACACAATATACTCAAAAATAGTGTGTACAATTTACAATGTAGGCATTTAGCAGACACTTTTTTTATATCCAGAGCGACTTACAGCTAGGTTTAACACATAGGGCCTACATCAAATGCAGAGAGACGGTGCAGTGCCTCAGTAATCTAAACCAGTGGTTCTCATACAGTGGTCCGGGGACCACCAGTGGTCCATCGGGGGTGCCAGGGGGTCCCCAGCGAAATTAGTTCACAATCATTTTAACCACTTAACTTTGGCTATTCAAAAATCATAGCGCGGCACTCTTGTATACCTGCTATTTTTGAAAAATCTTGAAAATGTGTGCATATCTTTGAATACATTTTTTTTTTTAAAGCACTTTTTTTTTACTCTAATCTTTGCTTCTGGGGGTCCCTGGCACAAAATATTTGTAATGGGGATCCGCGGCCAAATGTATATCAATTTAGGGGTCCTTGGCATGAAAAAGGTTGAAAACCACAGATCTAAACCAAGAACCTAGCATCAGTCTAAAGTCTCTGAACAGTAAACATGTCATAACAATAATAAATAATGGTACACAAACATGTACCTCAATCCAGCATAGGCTACTTTTTCACTGCCCCCTCTCTGTGGAACACACTCCCTATCCCCATCAAAGAGGAGATATTTTGTATTTATTTATTGTTATGTTATTATTTTCATGTAAAGCTACTTTGAGTACTTAGAAAAGTGTAATAAAATTCTGAGGTAGTATTATCACTATTATTACCTCTGGATGAACTGCAGTGGCAGGAGAACCAAAGAAAAGTGGCAGGACAAAAATAACTATATCAAGTGGTATATTTACACTTTGTGGTTATGCACAGTGGTGGAAAGTAACTAAGTATATTTACTCAAGTGCTGTACTTAAGTACAATTGTGAGGTACTTTTACTAGGGTGACCATATTCTGAATTCCCCAAAAAGAGGACACTTCATACAGTTGCTGAAAAGCATACAGTTTTCCTTTCTGTTACGCGCCATGTCCATTTCATTAGGACATACGTCACACATTTTTTAATACAATACTAATATAATACTAATAACTTTATTTGTATCGCACCTTTCATAGCTTATTCAATACTTATTCAAAAACTATCTTAAATAAATATTAATGAGAGAGACCGGCCACACAATTGAAATGATCAATATGTTTTTGTACATGATGTTTAACCTATGTTCCTATATTATCTAATTATCATAGGCATTTTGATAGTGTAACTTAGATTTAGCAACTCGAGTGACAAGTGTCAGTTGTTGTTTGTATGAATATTGTATGTTGTTTTGCGTTGTGATTTTTTTGTGGATCCCAGGAAGACTAGTGTCCGCGGCAGTGGAAGCTACAATGGGGATCCGAATAAAGAATAAAGAATACATGTAGCTCAAAGTGCTTAAATTTGGATAATAAATAGTAGGATGCCAGAAAAAATTACACAATTGGCAAACAGAAACATAACTAAACAGTATAGTTAAATCTAGAAGAGCAAGTCAAAGTAGGGCAAAATAACACAACATTTGGGAACATCTAGTACGAGAGCGGAGGAGGTTCTGTTTGGAGCATAACACTTTATAGAATCCTTAATATATGAAGGCGCCAAGTTATTAACACATTGAGTGCCAAAACCGGCTATAGCCGTTTTCTAAATTGGGGGGGTATGCCATACTCTGTCTCAACTAGATCTGATACAAGATCACCTAGAGGGAGACAGAACTGTCTATCAGCTAGGTCATTGTCGACCCCCTAGTCATTGTTAACCCATTCAGCCTCTTGTCTGTATTGTCGTAATGGTAAAGGCTTTGTGCCGGCTTTGTGCCATCAGAGACGAGGGTTTTTGAGGTGGAAACACTGAACAACCTCAGCTCAGCTCTACGCTCTTCTATGGAGTGTTGCTGTGTCAGGGGGAGGTGCCTGGCACACAAAGCAGCCTCTGCTGGTCAGGTACCGTATAAAAAGGAAGGCTTCAGCCAGGTAGGAAGTCAGTTCACCAACAGCCACAGCAGCAGCAACAGCAGCAGCACCAGCAGCAACAGCTGAAACAACTCCCACACAAAGATGTCTTCCGGCATGAACATGATGGGCAAGATCACCTTCTACGAGGAGAAGAACTTCCAGGGCCGCTCCTACGAGTGCATGAGCGACTGCTCCGACATGTCCTCCCACATGAACAGGTGCCACTCCTGCAGGGTGGAGAGGGGCTGCTTCATGGTGTACGACCGCACCAACTACATGGGCAACCAGTACTTCATGAGGAGGGGCGAGTACTCCGACTACCAGAGCATGATGGGCATGAGGGACGCCATCAGGTCCTGCCGCATGATCCCCATGCACAGGGGCAACTACAGGATGAGGATCTACGAGAGGGAGAACTTCGGCGGACAGATGCACGAGATGATGGACGACTGCGAGAACATCATGGACTGCTACCGCATGAACAACTGCATGTCCTGCAACGTGATGGACGGCCACTGGCTGATGTACGAGCAGGCCAACTACAGAGGCAGGATGATGTACATGAGGCCCGGCGAGTACAGGAACTTCATGAACATGGGCATGGACAGCGGCATGAGGTTCATGAGCATGAGGCGCATCATGGATTCCTTCTACTAGTTTAAATATCAGGAAATGAACTAATCTGAATAAAGTTGTTCTAATGTGGAAACAAAAAAAGGACGGATTATGATGCATTTATTTATATATACTGTATATATATCACACTTCAAAAACCACATGACCCCTAGCGCCCCTATTCTGGGCATGTCATATAGGCAAACATTCTGTGAAAACAGCCGATCTACAAGCTCACAATGTTGTAAGCTATTTTGACCGAAGAGGTTCAAGCGATGCAATATGCAACATGCACAATAAGCCATAAAAACATAATAGACTGAACTTGAGAGAAAGAAGACCATGCAAATGACAAATCAGCATTAGAAACAGCTGAGCAGAGTTCTGACAGATTACAGATATTACAATCCATGTTTTTTTTTCGGGTTTGTTGCTTTTTTGGGGGGGCTTTGTTACCTTCATTTGGATAATTCGGTACAAAAAATTTACTCCATGAAGTGTAGATGTAGATGTGAGTTTTTTTCAATCAATGAAAGGCAGCGCGATGCATGTGCTGTCCAGTGTGTGTGTGTGTGTGTGTGTGTGTGTGTGTGTGTGTGTGTGTGTGTGTGTGTGTGTGTGTGTGTGTGTGTGTGTGTGTGTGTGTGTGTGTGTGTGTGAGTGTGTGTGTGTGTCTCGTTGCTGTCAGCCTGCAGCCTGTCAGCAGTGTTGCCAAGTCTCGTGAGAGAAATAAGGAAACATACCTCCAAAAACAAGCCAGAAAAACAAGCCAAATCTTGTCCAGAAATTGCGGTAAATAAGCGGACATGGCAACACTAGAATCCTGGCGTCTGAGAGTTTGCCCAGCAGCTCATTGGCTCATTAGAGCCAATAGCTTGTAGATCTGCTATTTTCAAAATATTTTTTTGACATTTGAAAACTTGTGAAATGGGACATTCTGCATAATGAGTACTTTTACTTTTGTACTTTAAGTATATTTTGATACCAATACTTTTGCACTTTTACTCAAGTACATTTTGAATTCCGGACTTTTAACAGAGTATTTCTACAGTATTGATACTTTTACTTAAGTACAAAATGTGAGTACTTTTTCCACCACTGGTTATGCAGAACAGGCTATCCCTTTCTTTCTCCATGACCACTAAACTGCCGTTTAATTTCCGAGGCGTGAATGGATTGTTATGGATGACTGTGATCAACCTAAAGAGACAGCGGAACACAACACAAGGTGGTACTGTACTGTAGTGGTGGTGTTGTTGTTGTTGTTGTTGTTGTTGTTGTTGTCGTGTGGCCCCGGCTCCTCCTGAACACACTTTTTTTTTTAACGCTAATTAAAAACCAAGGCTGCAAAAAAAAGCACTAAAAATAAACGTGTACAGCAAGTAGCCCATCAATTACACCCCCCCCCCCCTCAAATACCCTCCCCCCTTCCCCCTTCCCGGGGGGGGGGGGGGGGGGGGATGTCGGCCATAACGCTTCCTGGGAGGAAACGGAGCGATGAAGCTTCTGCTGGATGTTGCACAAATGTACGCAACACAAAACTAATGAAGCGCACGGTAACAACACGAGGCCCAGATGCAAGTAGCACTTTAAAACGCTACTGTAGATAAAAAGCTCAACGTAATGAATCAGCCTCTAAACGTTATTTTAATAGGCTTTTATTTATTTTACTTATAGAAGAGGTTACTGTAAAGGCAGAGAGGAGGGGGATGAGGTGGCACTTCTCCACGGGTGGGTGGGTGCCTGACCGGGGACTCCATCCATCCCTTGCCCAATACAGGGCAAGGGATGGGATTTGTATATTGGGCAAGGGAGGGATTTGCTGGGAGGGGGGGGGGGATCCATGCCTCTGCTTTTGATATCCCTAATATCCCTCTGGTCAGACTGAATGATATACTTTATATATTATGTATTACCTTCTGGGAAATGTAGACATGCCTGATACGTTTGATCATATATATCGTTGTTTTTGGATATATGACTTTTCCACCCGACAGAGACAATAAAAAAAAAGTTAAAAATTTAAAAATGTATGTTAACCACGTTATCCCTGGCATCGCGTTTGTCTTGTTGACAAACGGGATGCATATCGAAAACAGCATATCGGCTATCTTGGTTAATTTTCGTACAAAGAAGTATTAAGTGGTTAAACACCCCGCCCCTGTTTTCTTTTCTTTTTTACTAACTGAACCGTGACGCTGTGATTGCGTAATGAGCACTAAGTAGCAGAGGTACCAATGTGTTGCATAATGACTCAGCCTGGCTGACCTCTTTTAGTCCATACACGCACGTGCGCGCACACACGCACACGCACACACACACACACACACACATCGTCGCTGTCGGGCAGAAACCTATTATCTCCACATTTTGTTTTTGTGTTTTTTCGTAAATGAACGCCCTACTTGATCATACTACAGCGTCACACAAAAGCATCAACATCAAAATAAATTTTAAAAATAGCAAAAGTAGCAGATCTACAAGCTCGAAACGCGGCGCGAAAATCCAGTTTTGGACATCAATCCCAACAATCTCTTTTGTCGGCATCATGTCATAATCAGCCGACCCCAGAGGAAGCCCCACAATCAACAAAGTATAATTTGTAGCTGTCGGGTGGACATCTTGTATGCCCAAAACCGTTCCTAAAATTGTGTAAATAGCCGATCTACCAGATGCGACGCGTTGTGAACTAGTACAGTAAATCGGCTATTTACACTCCTTCTGTATGACACACTTGTACTATGATGTATAGGGCATTAATCTGCAAAAAAAAACATAAAAAGTTGAACTATATGGTGATAAGAGGTTTCTGCCCGACGATACTGTACATATGGTTTAAGTCGTTATTTGTGCGGCAGTGAGTGTTGTCGCACATCAGAAATAGCAGATCTCCAAGTCGCAATGCGACGTTGTTTAGTTGTTTTTAGTTGCCGGTGCACAAATTACTATAAATCAGCCCTTTAAGTGGTGTTCCCACATTTAATTGTTGACTCGCTGCGTTCCAGTAGCTCTGGACTAAAATATCACCCTTGGCGCTCTCTCCTCTCCATCTCGTCTCTCTTCACTGTACTTAATAGAGCATAAAATCCTTTAAAAGTGATCTAAAAAAGAACTAACAACAACACTACTACACACTTGTAAAGTTGTTATCCTTTGTTTTGTGGCAGAGAGTGAACAGAGAAAGTGTGTAAGAATGAATTCTTCTCTTCTTTCCCATTCAGCTTCATACTACAACAAAAAAAACATGCCTAAAAGAATACCTCCAAAAAAAGCTATTCTTGGTTGTTTGTAGAGAATTTAATACAATTGTCTTTAGACATTCACACTAAATATTTTGGTTTAGTGTGTGCTAAATAGCACTAAAAGTGGTCCTTTAATTGGCTCATTATCGTAGGGGGGGACCTCTTTTGGTGCTCTATAGCAGGGGTCTTCAACAGGGGGTCCGGGACCCCTAGGGGGTCGTTAGAGTTACTACAGTGGGGCCGCCAAATCTTTGTGTGATAGGATATAGTATTTGTATTATTATTTTTATTAAGCACTTGAACCCTGCATCCCTGTTCAGGGGGGACCATTTGCCGAAAATAGCCGATGTACAAGCTCACAACGTCTCGCGCTGCGAGGCGTTGTGAGCTTGTACATCGGCTATTTCCGGGCAAAGAGGTTTGGTGTGGAGGGGAAAAAAGAGCAGACCAAGTACAGAGCCACATAGGTCAAATTTACTAGGTATTGAGGGTTTACGTGGTTAAATGTCTGAAAATACACATTAACATGAATCCAGCATACGCTCATGATATAGTGCAAACAAATCTATGAAGCTATCTATGGAATCCATGAAAAGGTTTAATCCTCAACATAATGTTGGATTCATATAGCGCTTCTATAGATTGTGCGTTACATTAACCCATTCACACACAGATGGCAGAGGAAACTATGCAAGGCGCCAACCTGCTCATCGGGATCAATTAGGGGTTCAGCGTCTTGCTCAAGTACACTTCGACACTATCTGGGGTAGCCCGGGATCGAACTGGGAACCTTGCGATTTCCATCCGGCCGCTCTACCGGCCCCTCTACCCCTGAGCCACTGCCGCCCCAATATGTAGTGGGGGTCCGTGCTTGAAGACCCCTGCTCTATAGCACCTTACTATATATGACCTTTGTCAAATGGTGCTATATTATATAGAACCATTACAGGTGCCTAAACTCGGCTGAATCGACTGATATAGACGCTCGTCCAGGCCGTCGTGATGATGGCGGACGGGCACTTTACCCGCTGTGCCAACCGATTGCCCGTTAGAATATTATGTCCAAGACTCTCTCGCTGTCCAAATTGATGGACAGTAATGTTTTCTTGGTCTTGTTTCCTATATTGATAGCAGCCATCAACTCTTGGGGTTGTTGTTGTTGTTTTTTATGACTCCCGCCTTTGACATTCGACATTGATGATGATGGAAAATAGTTATTGCGGCACTTTGCAGGCTCTCAAAGTCTGTCCTTTAGCCCTGCCATTCCATCACCCTGACAATAAAGCTCTCCCTTAATCTGAAATTGAAATCTCCCTGACCCGTCCCATGGTAATGAAAAGACCCTCGACTTCATGTTTGTTTAAATGACCACGCTTGCTTGCTTCCACGTCCATGTCAATGTATTAATAATAATAGCTCGGCTTCGGATCTCCATTAGATAAAGAGTTCCTTTTACTTGAATAATTACCGTTCTATGACTCGTTTGAAGTCTAGATAATAATAATAAACAATATATTTTCTTTTTTAATCTGGTCATTGGCGTATTGTTTTTCATGTCCGACGTAATGACTATTGAAATTCAAACTTAGCAAAAGTAGCAGATCTACAAGCTCAAAACGTGGGGCGTTTCGCACCGCGTTTCGAGCTTGTAGATCTGCTACTTTTGATGCTTTATAGTGTGACACTGTAGTATGATCGAGTAGCATTAATTACGAAAAAACAGAAAAAGTTAGAATATGGAGATAAGAGGTTTCTTCCCGACAGCAACGGTATATAGCCTATGATATACACTTGGAATACGCTAACCTGCTGTGCAGAGCTGACCTGAATAGATGACACGCTGTGCAAGACCTAGCCGGTTGAGTGTCTAAACGGAAGTACCGGAATTTGGCAAGGAAATGACGTTAACGCTTTACAAATCTGTTTAAATTCCCTGTGAATGAAACAAGTGTTGTGATTGGTCGAAAAATATTGTTTCCGCGGGGAAATACGTACGACGGAAGTCCCGCCCCTATAGACACTCTCTGCATTAGGTGGTGATTAAGGGGCTAACATCCGGATTGTAAATTGAGGCTGTATAGGAAGTGACAGTTCATATGAATGGCCTGTAGTCTCGCTGTTTCATCCCTGCTGGTGTCAAACAATTAGGCTCTATTCAAGCGGATGGGTTTTTGCCGAACGTTACGCTTGATTTTATTACCTTCATAATCATTGTCATAAATACTATATGCTTCCAGTCGCTAGTTTAAAGTCTTCTTTCAATCACCATGCTATGCGTTTTGGTAAATTATGGTCCCATTTATTTTAAAATGTATGATAAAGTAGGGTATGCTGTAGGAGGGGCGTGGCTACCTTGTGATGATTTGATTGACAAGCTACACAACCAATAGCATTCATTCCCACCCCCGCTCTGGTCCCAACCAATAGCATTCATTTCCGAGACCATTTTTCGGATCGGATATAGAAAAATAGGCTTCATTTATACGGTCTGTAGAGTCTATGGACGTAACGCTGTCCATATTTTCTACAGTCTATGGTCGTGACCAGGCTTTTCTCTTCGCAGATGAGTCAGGCTGGGAACGGGGCTACATAGATGATGACTTTGTGATGGGTTAGAGACCAGGGATAGAGGAGAGGGAGGGAGGGAGGGGTGGGGGTAGACAGACCCATTCAACTCTCTCTGATTACTACGGCCCCCGCTCTCGCTCCCCCCCCCCCCCCCCCCCCCCCAGGAGAAAGTCCTTGAAAGAGTAATGGGCAGTCATGAACCGCCTTTACCTCCATTAAGCACGCCGGCTAAACATTTACATAATGTACACATAATGTGCTGATTCACTCTGTCCCGGGCTCAAACCGGGGCCCCGGATAAAGCTCACCGGGGCCAGGATTGCGGCCATTCATCACAGCCGAGTCATTTACATCCAAACGCACTTAAGGGCCGGGGCGCACATAGATCTATGTCTACATATATTATCTGATCTGTGCAGAGGACGGAAAAACTATATATAATGTAATATGATAATAATATAATGTGATATAATATAATATAATATAATACAATATAATATTGTCGCTGGTTAGAAACCTTGTATATCCAAAATGGTTAATTTTCAGGAAATGGAGAAACATAACCTGTGCTCCAAATGATCCAATACAGTTATTATTTTGTCACAAGCTCTTGTTAAAGGGAAAAACCACTCATTTTCAACATTGAACTATATCTTTAATACACCTTAGAGCTGTTGTGTGGAAATAAGAAAAAAGACCCCCCCCCCCTCCCCCTTATATGTTGCTTAGAACTGGAAAATTGATTGAGATCATGTGATCAGTGACATACGCAGGGTGTACTTTTGGCTGAGGGGGCAGAGCCAAAAGATCGTTGCCGTGAACGTGAACGAAATCGTCCGTTCACTGAAATGAACGTAATTATTTTTCCTGCCACTAGTTGGGTGACGTATGGTACGGTTTTCTGTTATGATGTGCAGAACAAATGGTCATAGGACCAGTCATTGTGTGAGCAGGGGATTCATCTTCACAGAGAGAGAGAGAGAGGAGAGAGAGAGAGAGAGAGAGAGAGAGAGAGAGAGAGAGAGAGAGAGAGAGAGAGAGAGAGAGAGAGAGAGAGAGAGAGAGAGAGAGAGAGAGAGAGAGAGAGAGAGAGAGAGAGAGAGAGAGAGATCCAGATCCAGCACCGACTAACAATTATGTCTTCCCTTCCAGTGTGACTCATAACTCATGCTATTGAACTGGGTTCCAGCAAGAATCTGCCGACTCCAAATGAACCCCGCTAATCGATAGGGATCCCCTGAGATCTCCACAGACCCCCCCCCCCCTACTTACTCCTCCTCTCTGTATATACACAATATATATGTTTTCGCTGTTGTCGGGGCAGAAACCTCTTATCTCCGTATTTTAACTTTTTGTGTTTTTATTTTTTCGTAAATTAACTCCCTACCTGATCATACTAAGCGTCACTCAAAAGTAGCAGCTCCGCAAGCTCGGAACACGGCGTGAAGCAGTGGTGGAAAAAGTACTGAAATTGTTTTACTTAAGTAAAAGTACAAAATACCACAATGTAGAAGTACTTTGTTACAAGTAAAAGGCCTGTGTTCAAAATGTTACTTGAGTAAACGTACAAAAGTATTGGCATCAAAATATACTTGAAGTACCAAAAGTAAAAGTAGGTACTACAATGTTTGAAAATAGCAGATCAGTACAAGCTCACAACGCGTCGCATCGCGACACGTGGTGATCTTGTAGATCTGCTATTTTCTGTATAAAATAGGGCTAAAGTGGTTAATGTGTGTTTTATAATATAATAACTTGTATGTGCAAAGTAACTAGTAACTAAAGTTTTCAAATAATTGTAGTGGAGTAAAAGTACAATATTTGCCTCTGAGATGTAGTGGAGTAGAAGTAAAAGTATTGAAATTGGGAAATACTCCAGTAAAGTAAAACCGGGGGGCCCTTTTTTATTGTGTAAAAGCCTTTTATTGTGTAAAAGCCTAGATAGACATATTTAGGCTAAATATGTCTTTTTTACACAATAAAAAAGGTCCCGTGGTCTTTTATTTACTTTAATTACAAGCTAAAACATAAGCCTTGGTTGTAAAAAACAAAACAAAGTTGTGCTTTAAACCCTCTGCTTACCCTTCCTCTCTGATTATGCACACAGCGTCTAGCCGGTTTAGAGAGGCGAGGAGCGAGTGAGCGAGGGAGGGGGGGGGGTGGAGACAAGGAAGTGCCGCTTTACTGCGGTGACCGGGGCGCGGTGAAAAGCAAAGCTCCCCAGTGCAACGCTGCTAAACAAACCCCATCAGCTGTGGCTGTTTGGCCTCGCGCGCTCATTCATGAACTCACTCAACGATGGTGTGTGGAGCGAACATAAAGCCAAACACGGGCTCTCGCTGCGGGTCGATCCCCCCGGGAGGTCACACGGCAGGCTGCGCCGCTACGCCCGCACCACACCGCAGAAACCTCCTATCTCCATTTTCTAACTTTTTGGTGTTTTTTCGTAAATTAACGCCCTGCTTGATCATGCTACGGCGTCGCTCAAAAGTAGCAGATCTACAAGCTCGAGCTTGTAGATCTGCTACTTTTGATGCTTTTGAATTTGAATCTTGAAATGTAACAGGTTTGGACATGTGAGGTTTCCTACCCGACAGAGACGCATGCACTGCCGGGGAGGCGGGGTTCTGGAGCGCTTAAGCGGTAAGCCTTCGCCGCCGCGTGCACGTGTCCGAGTCGAGACCCCGCTGATGGCGCTCGTGGTCGTGCATTAAGTGTGGACATGAATCCAAAAACGATGCTGTTTCTATTTTCCCTCTGAGACACCCATGCACGCACATACACACACACACACACACACACACACACACACACACACACACACACACACACACACACACACACACACACACACACACACACACACACACACACACACACACACACACACACACACACACACTGTAGACATACAAACGTGCACCTCAAATCCCAGCAGGCCTTTGGCTGCCAAAAACATTATTCTAGCTCAAGACTCTTGGTAAACACACACACACACACACGGACACACGGACACACGGACACGGACACACGGGCACACACACACACACGGCTGACTGGCTGGCTGGCCACAGATTGGGTGGGATGCTGCATTGGTAATGTGGTGCATGCTGAGGGAGCCTGCATAAGTCCGTCCACACAGATAACGGGAAGAAAGAAGCCCCCACCACTGTTTTATTTGTAATCTTTCTTTTATAGAGAAAAGAGACCCGTACGGAACCCGGAGACAGACCAACAACGCGTATGCATAGATTGAGCAATTTGATATCTACAGGAAAAAAAAGTGAAATATTTCTCCCAAAACAAGCCCGATATACGATACCCTGTGATTTCCTCCCCAGTCAGTGATAGTTAACGCTATCTGGCCATGGGAAGAGATAGTCGTTAGCATCAACTGCCTGGGTATTAGCAACACCACACAAAAGTGCATTTTCTCCTCTGTTAACCCATTCAGTCCGGGAACGCATTTTTGTCATTTTTTGATTTCTTTGGCTATTCAAAAATAGCAGATATACAAGCTCATAGAGTGGCACCGAGTGCCGCGCTATGGGCTTGTAGATCTGAGATTTTTTTGAAAATTTGTGAATTTCTTTTTACATTTTTTACATTTTTTAACTCAAATCTTTGCTTCTCGGGGGGTCCTTGCAACAAAAGTTGCCATATCAGTGGTCCAACTCTTTCCATGTCAAGGACCCCCAACATGTTATGTATTTTGGACGCGGACCCCCATCTCAAAATATTTTGTTCCAGGGACTCCACCCAGAAGCAAATATTGAAGTTAAAAATGTTCACTTTAAAGATATAATATGTTGAAAGATTTCCACAAATTGTCAAGATTTAAAAATAAAATAGCATATATACAAGCTCATAGCGCGGCACTCGTTGCCGCGCTATGAGCTTGTAGATCTGCTATTTTTGAATATAGCTAAAGAAATCTTAAAATGACACGGATGCGTTCCCGGTCTTAATGGATTAAATCGCTTGTTTCTAGCACAGTGTGCAGCGAATGTGTTCCCCCCCCCCCCCACCCCTCGCTCTGCAGTGTCTCTGCCACATACGGTTTTCTTATATCTCGCTCACTGGACTTTATTCAAAGTGCTGAGTTTTTTTAGAATGGCCATTTATCAACTCCTTTAAGCACTGGACTGGGCTCAGTTAAGGTATAGAGCTGTTAGGCTTGTTTTCTCAATTTTTCTTTAACCTGCAATCGTTGCGTTTCAACCCTGCTAGTTCTTCTCGATACGCGGCGGCTCCGGGCTACACTTTGAACGGCGAGGATCTTAAGTATTTACCCCACAAGTCCCGCTTAGCCCACTTGCATGTTTTTAACTCGAGACTCAGTTCGAAAAAAACAGATTTGAATGAGGAAAACAGTGTCGTTTCGTAAAATTGTCAGAAGATTTAGCGGCCTGCCACTGACTCATGCATGACTCATATAGCGTGCAGTGTACTAGCAGCCTGGAGAGAAGTTTCATTCAGCATTAATATTGTTTTGATATCTTCACAAAGCCTTAGAGGACACCAGCGTTTTTTGCTCTTTTTTCATCGGCCATGGTAGTGGTGGGGCTCTAATGCTTAACTCTTTGACTGTCAGAAATAAAACATTGTTTGCTATGCCGCTGCCAGCGTTTTTCTAGTGTTTTCTCTAACCTTTGAGAAATCATAGAATATTTATCTCCATTATGATCGATCCCTTTAAAATACGTATCAGAGTCTAGTAGAATCAGGGGGGGGGGGGGGGGGGGACATAAAGCATAAACATCTTGTCATTCTCATCATTGGCTGTCTGAGCCTTAGCAAAATACGGGGGGGGGGGGGGGGGTACATATCAATTTGGGGGTCCTTGAGATGAAAAGGTTTGAGAACCACTGATCATTTTCAAGAGTATCATGGAAGAACAGTCTCGGAAAACGTACTTTCTCCCGAGAGTAAACCGATGTACTTGTGTAGGAGGTAAAGAGTCATCAAACAACACATCTACAGAACCGGCAGGAGCAGATGATGTTAGATTATCTTGGGAGGAAAATAACAAATACTTATTTTCGGTGCAATGTTGTATTCAAAGCGGCACTGTGTAACTTATTTTTTTGAGGAATGAAATGTAATTTGGTCCAATCTGTATGGTAGAGTATGTTAATACAAAATAACTTATACCATTGGGGTGGCTGTATTTAGTCTCGCTGCTCTTCTATTGAGACATTTCGATCGTGTCTCACCTAGACACAGGATCTGACACCAATTTCGACCTAAGATTAAATGTATCCCCTGAGCAAGCAGGCAGGATCTATTTGCTCAATGGTAAAACATTTCAGGATTCTTAGGAAACAGCTGTTTAATGATGTTTAGCGATGAACCAGACATCATTGTCCCGGACCCCACTTTGAGAACCACTGTTTATAATGCACTGAAATCATGCACTCTGGTTTATGTATTGTTTTTTGGATATTATTTGGATTGATTTGGTGCACAAAACTTTCAGTGTCATGACCCAGTAGCATCTGTCCATCAGTGCACTCTGGTGTCTGGTTAGACTGAGGTACATTTAGTTGCTGTCAGGCATAAACCATTATCTATTGTAGCTGACCAGTAGATTATGACATAGTATTATTATTATTACTACTACTCTAGCTAATCTACTGTAGCTTTAAGCCTTTTATGACAGAGAAACCAATATGGATGTCATGCCCTTAACTCTTTGACTGCGGTTGACTCGATAACGCGTCAATTGCTAGTTTGTCCAGTTGGCCGTCGACGCGTTAGACACGTTGGACACGCGTTCATTGTTTAATCTCTGATCGCGCTATTCTGCAATGTTTCACTCTAGGATTCGAGTTCCACTTACTTCACCCACACTTGCATCCGGTTTTATGACGCAGATTCCGTTTCCGGTTTTGATTTTTTTTCCACGGTCATTTTCGGCCAGAATAGGGAAACACACGGTTTTTCGCACGGTATAAAATACGAACGGAGAGGTCCACTTCTATAATCTATAGTCTGGGTGACGAACAGTCATCGCCGTCGTGTATCACATCGTACATTTTTGCAATCGGAGAATCTGAGAACACGTCACATCCGGTTTGACGTATTTCACTGTTTGGCTCTTTGGCTCTGTTGGGGGGGGGGCAGCGAGTCAGCGAGCTGATGAAAGTGTCTATTTGCTGCTCTCTACTGGTGGAACCATCGTATGTGTTCAAAACCGCAGCTAGACTTACTATATGAAAATTAAATAACAAAATAACAACAACAAAAAACACGAAAATCGCTGGCACTGGGGGAGTACTTTATGAAAATACTCTGGCAGTCAAAGAGTTAATATTCTCCGCACGTCATGATGCACCAAGCATTTAAATATTGTCACATGTGGGTTAGAACAGTAAATCTCAAACTTTTTAATTTCAAGGATCCCCAAGTTTGATATGCATTAGGCCACAATTCCCCATTTGAAAAGATTTGTATCTGTTGGTCTCCAATCTTCAGTGTTAATTTAACTCTGAGAGTGTAAAAATGGAACCAAATGGACCCGGAGTGGTCCCAAACATGGCACTTAGTGTCTGGAAAATTGTCAATTCACCCACTCACCCACAATGCCTTTTTTATTATTTAGAAAACTAGCCGATTTACATTGACACATTGTGAGCGGCTATTTTCACTATTTTTAAACGTTCCAAAAAATAATAACACATGCCAAATAAGATTAGGCATAAGGCGCCGAGCAAGTTAAATGTTTAACATTTGTTTCATCAACACAAACTCATACCAAAAGTATTCTGACAACATGTAAGTATGTATACTTTATTGCAGCGCAGTAGTCATCTTTTTTAGACATTAGGAGTATTGTTTTGTTTTCTTTTTCCTCACTTTTCTTTTTTAACTTACCACACATTGACAATGACAGATTATATCGCCGGGGCCCAATGTGAAAAAAAAACTAAACAAAAACACTGACAATATCCTTTAAACACATTCTTTAGAGCCTGCGTGCGTTTGGTCTTCAGTATTGCTGTAGATACTGTCCTCTGTAGGTAGTGGCGGAAAGTAACTATTTTAGATTTAGATTATTATTTACAAAACATACCGTACATTAACCAATTCAAGTCTATTTTATACTTCTACGATCTACAAGCCTGGCTGTTTTCAAACAATTTTGACAAATTTGGAAAACTTTTGAAATAAAAGTGAAATGGGTTCCTTTTCTGCATAAATGAATACATTATTTGAATATTATTTGAATATGAATACATCTTTGTCATTTTAGATTTTAGCCGTGTCTATTCAAAACTAGCAGATATACAAGCTCACAGCTAATTGTACATGTGCTATTTTTGAACATTTGTGTATCATAAAATGTGAATAATTATGATTGTTTTAATATAATTTAATACATATCATTTTGGGGATCCTTGACACAAAAAGGCTTTGAGAACTACTGATTTGAAGGCATTTGTTACACTTTTTTGCACTTGTTGCTCAAGCAAAAAAAAAATAACTCAGGACTTTTACTTGTAAGTAATAGAGTATTTCTACACTGCGCCATAGCTATACTTTGTACTTTGTAACCCTGTCGATATAGAGCCAATCTTCCTCCAGATAGATGGCATACCGGTGGATCGGTCAATGCCTCAGCAGAACCCTAAACCTACCTCTCCTTCAGTCACTTCAGTGAAACATTAGGTGTCGTAAACAGAATTAATGCCGGTGGAAATTAAATGAAAACATTGCGAAAGACTCCCCCTGTAGGTAAAAGGAGAAGGAGAGAGAGGTGGCCATCGCTAAGCTTTCGAATCGATCGGGGGGAGAGAGCAGGAGGCGAGCTTGGGCAAACGTTTTCCTTATTAACCCATTGAGACCAGGAACGCATCTCTGGCATTTTGGATTTGAGTCTTTATTTAATTCTTTTGGGCTATTAAAAAATAGCAGATATACAAGCTCGTAGCGCGGCACCGAGTGCAGCGCTACGAGCTTGTAGATCTGCTATTTTTGAGGGGGGAAAATGAAGAAAAAACATGAACATTTGTGTGTGTGCAACTTTGAATATAGGCTATATTATTTATAGTGAACATTTTTAACTCAAATCTTTGCTCCTGGGGGGTGGGTCCCTGGAGCCAAATACATATCATTTTGGGGTCCTTGACATGCAAAAAGTGTTGTTCCAGGGACCCCCAGAAGCAAAGAGTATATATCAAAGATTTGCACACATTTTCGGGATACAAAAATAAATAGCAGATCTACAAGCTCATAGCGAGCTTGTAGATATGCTATTTTTGAATAGCCCAAAGTATAAAAACAATGGTTATAGGGCTATAGCTAAAAAGAAAATCTAAAATGACAGATGCGTTCCCGGATCGAAAGGGTTAAGTTTGGTAGAGGGAGACTCTCCTATCCCTGTGTAGACCTTATACAGCTGCAAACAAACACATAGTGAGGCGTCAGCAGGTATATATAAATGTGCTTAGACCGGTGGCTTGTGAGTTTTTGTAAATAAGTTAAGGCTTTGAGGCTGGATATAACTAATAATATCATCTCCTATGGGGCTCGAGGCAGGAAGGGGAGTGCGGGGGGGGGCATTGTGAAAGGTCACAGACACTCTCTCTGAAGTCAGATTTATCTACTTTGTCGTACCGCATTGTGAGCTTGTATATTGGCTATTTTAAGCATGTGACAACCGTTGTACGACGAAGTATAAATTAAGCATAATATGTCTGTCTCTCTCTCTCTCTCTCTCTTTCTCTCTCTCTCTCTCTCTCTCCTCTCTCTCTCTCTCTCTCTCTCTCTCTCTCTAATTACAATACAATTCAGGGCATTTAGCAGACACTCTTAATCCAGAGCGATTTACAGTAAGCAAGGTAAACACGAGGTAATACATCAAATGCATAGAAATAATAATCTAGGATTATAGGTAAAACAAGAACCTATCATCAGTCTAAATGGTGTAATATCAAAAAATTAAGTATCTCTCTCTATCTCTCTCTCTCCTATTTGCGCTCCATCTGGCCTTGCTGTTTTTTTGGGGGGTCTCTCTCTCTCTCCCCTCGTTTCTTTTATTGAAAGTGAGTGAAGCAGGCTCCACCGCCACCATTTTGGAATTAATGTTTTGGAAAGCATTTATGGATCTAATAATAAGGTCTCATACAGTATATGAATAAGACTCCTCTGGTGTTTATACGGTCAAAATTGAAGAC
>NC_137616.1:5383491-5522352 GCF_963280865.1 Gymnoscopelus braueri | reverse complement strand
CGCGCGCGCACGTGGGCCTCACGTGAAACTCCCGCGGGGAGGCCCCGCGATTCTGCGTTACGCCACTGGTTGGTTGGTTGGATGGTTGGTTGGGTGGTTGGTTGGTTGGTTGATTGGATGGTTGGTGCAGCCTGCTTGTTTTCCAGGGAGATGAATGGGACAGGAGGAGATGGGAGGAGGAGACACACACCACTGGTGTCTGTGGGAGACCATGAGCAAGAGATTCATCAATCCCCCCCCCCTCCCCCGCCTCCCCTCCATCAGGCCTCATTAATGGCTCATCCTGTCAATGAGAGGAAGTTGTTGGTTTGAAGACACCGCTGGGGGGCCTGCTGACATCTGGCCCTACATTCATCACCCACACACTCTCACACATACACACACGCACGAGCGCGCTCGTCACACACACACATGGACACTTGCACACGGAAACACTAACAACCTACACACACTCACGACGCGCACACGCACCCAATATTGCACGCATGCACGCACATACTACGCAAGCATTATTATACATTGTTTTTGCCCATTTTTAAACCCTAACCCTAAACCCTGTGTTTAAATGCGCACCGGTGTTGCAGCACACCCAACATATCTGATCTACAAGCTCACAGCGTGACGCCGCGATGCGTCGTGAGCTTGTATGGAACCCGGTCCATTTGGTTCCGTTTGTACACTCTCAGAGTGAGTTACAGACCTGTAAGGGTCCATTTGGACCCCCCCCCCCCATAATGAACCTAGAGGGTCCCTGCATGGACCCCCACTTTGGAGAACGACTTCTCTATATCGTTGTTGTTGGCAGAAACCTATTTTCTCCATATTTCAACTTTTTGTGTTTTATTTTTTTCGTAAATTAACGCCTTACTTGATCATCTACAGTGTCAAACAAAAGCTTTGCGCCGTGTTTGGAGCTTGTAGATCTGCTACTTTTGCTGTTTTGGCGATTGGAATCCTGGGGAAAAAAACGTTGCCTCCCTCTTTCATTCTCACTGATTAGCAGCCATTAACCCATTCAAACCGGGAATGGATCTGTGTAACCACTTTATCCTTATTTTAATACTTTGGCTATTCAAAAATAGCATATACAGCACCGAGTGCCGCGCTATGAACTTGTATGTCTGCTATTTTTGAAAAATCATGAAATGTTTTGCAAACCTTGAATCAAATTATTATAACCCATTAAAACCGGGAAAGCATCATTATTATAATAATAATAATATCATCATCATGGTTGTTCATAAAATGACCCCCCCCCCCCCACCCTCCCGCCCTCAGGAGGAAAGATTTAAGTTAAAAATGTTGACTTTAAAAAAATATATAGCCTATATTCAAAGTTGCACACATTTTCATTTTTTATTTCCCAAAATACTAGTATCTACAAGCTTGTACATCTGCTATTTATGAATAGCCCAAAGTATAAAATATGACCAAAATCTTAAAATAACACAGATGCGTTCCCGGTCGTAATGTGTTAAGAGAAATGTGCACGATGCTGTAAACACAGTTCACACACCGTACTGCAGTTGTTCACCGCAGATTGGTAACAAGGACATTGGCCTCTAAATTAATTCAAACTAACTCTGATACACAACACTTAAGTGTAGATTTAACTTCATTGCTCCATTGATTCCTTAGCCGCATTGCAACTTAAATTGCCAGTAATTACGCTCAAACCAGGCCCGATGACTGTGGCCGCAGAGAGCCAGTTATTTGCCATTAGGTTAATCCTCTGCTCGGGGGGGGGGGGGGGGGGGGAGAGAGAGAGAGAGAGCGAGAGCGAGAGAGCGAGAGCGGAGAGCGCGAGAGAGCGCGAGAGAGAGAGAGAGAGAGAGAGAGGAGAGAGAGAGAGAGAGAGAGAGGATAAGAGCAGAATGAGTGTCCACTAGCCCAGTGGTTTTCAACCTTTTTCATGCCAAGGACCCCTAAATTGATATACATTTGGTTTAGGTCAGTGAGTTCTCAAAGTGAGGTCCGGGGACCCCCAGGGGTCCTTGGAAGAGGTTCCAGGGGGTCCCCTCCAGCTAACAAACAAACAGCGCAAAAGCCATTCTTCCAGATCGAATTACAAGGGAGTGAACGGGCTGTTTGTTTTGCGATCACGTGACCCGCTGCTCCTCTCCTTTTCTGGGAGCCAAACGGTGACCCATAGGCGGAGCGAACAGCGCCATCTCGTGGACAACCACTGAAAACACAAATCTCGTCATTCTCGTCATTGGCGGTGTGGGCCATAGCAAAATATGACGAGAAATATCGTCATTTGCGGTCAAAGAGTTAATATAGCATCAAGATCAGTTGAACTATACTTTAAACCTATACCGTATACAGCTGCTACAAGCACACAATGTGTCACAATGCAACACTTTGTGAACTTAGATCTGCTATTGTCTTCTTTAGTTTTTAAGATATTGTTGTTGTTTTGTTGTGCCTTTTTTCGATTGCACAGTGAGATTGACAGGAAACAGGGAAAGAATTGGGGAGTGACACGCAGCCAATTGTCTTGGGAATCAAACCGGGACTCGCTGTCAGGCTGCATCAGAGCCTATCCGGCCCGTGTCTGGAATTTGGAATTGAATTGAGGAAATTGACAAAACGTTTTATTTTTTTGAAACATTAAAAACAACACAGATCTTGTATGGGGGTCTCTGGCACAAAACATTTTCAAAACGGGCAATCCGCCACCAAAGTTTGGCGCTCCTTGACATAAAAACAAAAGTTTGACACCCACTGGTTTTAGGTAAAAAAGATGAGCTACACAAAAAAAAAACAGACACACAGGAGTGAGTGAGTGGGTTTTCCCTCCATGCATCCGACAGCTGGAGGTTGTTTGTGTTCAAG
Organism: Gymnoscopelus braueri; assembly: GCF_963280865.1. Lineage (NCBI taxonomy): Eukaryota > Metazoa > Chordata > Actinopteri > Myctophiformes > Myctophidae > Gymnoscopelus > Gymnoscopelus braueri. The sequence goes on along the minus strand of NC_137616.1, from coordinate 5,519,514 downwards.
TGAAGAACCAGGACATGATGCACAAACGCCCCATGAATAATTCAGGACATGTGACTCTCTGGTGTACCAGAAGGGGTTAGGGCTAAAGCTGAGCTAGCGGGTGGCAGGAGTGTCACGTTGTCATTATACAAAACCTTAACCTAACGTGCCCCCAAAACGTTCCCTTGGCGGTGCCGGTACAGGGACCCCTCTGTTTGAACCCTCCACCCCTAAACATGAAAGACCACCCACCCACCCTCCCACCAGGGCTGAGGCGGAAATTACCATTTCAGAACCCCCTGAACAACATGGATGGGCGAGTAGGGTAATGAACTATATGCTACACATAGAGACATAAACATGCATACAGTGGTGGAAGGAAAGCTCTGATTTTAGACTTAAAGGACGACTTTTCCCGTTTTCATATAATTAGTCTTCACTAATGCTCATGATAATTTGGTTAAAAAAAATCGACTTGGTCTGTGTCTCAGAGGACGGCTGTGGACAGTTCAGAAACCTGCCTACCAGTGACATCATCGATGGGGAATCCAAGCAAATAGAAACTGCAGGCTTTCTACTCCTGGAAAGTTAGCATGATAGAATGGAAGCCATTGTTAATCAGAGTTAATAAAAATCTCAATATTTGTTTTCAAATCTTGTTTGAATTTTATATATTTTTTTACTTATTTTAATCAAAAATAAAATAGATATAGCAAAAATAGCAAACATAGCTCGTAACTTCAGTGTGTAAATCTGCCATTGCATGCAGGTTTGCCTTGAAATGTTAACTCTCCCATTGGGCGTGGCTGGAGCACAAAAAGTGTGAAAACCACTTCAGTAGTCGAGTACATGTGCATGCTTTCCTGCGCGCACACACACACACACACACACACACACACACACACACACACACACACACACACACACACACACACACACACACACACACACACACACACACACACACACACACACACACACACACACACACACACACACACACGTTGACCCTAAAAGGGCAGCAGCAGCACGCTTTATTAGAGAGGGAATTCAGCCGTAAGGATGTTTTATTATTGCCTTTACATCTGAACTGTGACTAGAACATCCCTGTTCACAACAACATGATGGTATTTAGGAAATGGAAAATGCCACTGACATTATAAGTAACACAAAGAGCTAATTAGGTGTGTCGCCTCAAAAACTTCGCCTCGCAGTATATTCACATAAAGAGGGCCAAATGTTAATTTGAAAATGGATAGAAGAACGGAGTGCGGTGCCGAGTTGTAGTGTGGTACTACCCACCATAATGTATAGGATATCCTCTGACTGTGTAATGTGCAAGGAAAAAGCCAATTACCAGCACGCAGCTGGCCATTGGTGATGCTCACAGCAGCTATACCATTGATATTAAAACCATTATACAGCACTGTATATATATATATATATCATCGCTGTCGGACAGAAACCATATATCTACATATTTTAACATGTTTTTGTTTTTTCTCAAGTTTATTGTTGTTGTTTATTTACACTACAGAGGGCTTTGAAAAGGCTTCCTACTGTATTATGTTCCAAGCAGGCATATGCACTGCTATAAACTCTGTTTTCTTTACTGTAATTATTATACAGTGACTTACAGTACCGCTCAGAGCTCTCATTGTGCAGTATGTTTATACTATTCCATACTATTTTCGCAAGTAAATATCCCCCTTCTTTCGTTTCCTATCCACAAGTTCCCTAGGGCATTGTGGGCATCACTTCCTGTCGATTTGATCAGGTATCACAGGGATCAAATCGACAGGAAGTGATGCCTACAATGCCCTAGGAAACTTGTAGCCTCGGTCCCAGCCTCACTTATCTGCGAAAAGAAGAGCCTGGTCACGACCTAAAGCAGCGAGTGTCTAGACCAATCACAACACTCGTTTCATTCACGGAGCATGTTAACAGATTTGTAAAGCATCAACGTCATTTCCTTGGGCGGTACTTCCGTCAAATTCAACCGTTTCCGGTTCTTCACTTCCTAGACAACCAACATCCCAGGTCTTGCCCAGCGTGGGAAACTTGTGGATATAAAAAAACTAAGAAAAACTAAAGTCAAACATTTTTCAAAATATATTCTTAAAAATCTAAGAAAAGCCTTTTTTCTTTTCTTTTAAGAGGTAGCGAAAATAGCAGACACGTTGTGAGCTTGTAGATCTGCTCCCGGGGAGAAATAACATCTAACTTTTGGGTCTCGAGCTAAAACGTTTTGGTACCGCTGTAACAGTGTAACGTTCTTTCTTGTCTTTCTTGCCCCCCTATAGGTTTTAGGAGTCGCTCAATTCTGGAGCCCACACCCTTTGTCCAATTACTTCTATTCTTTGCTTTGTTGTGTCACGATCTGGTGGTGTGGTGAGGACCCAAATGCAGACAGCCAGGCAGAATAATGTTCAACACCCATGATTGGGGTTTTAATACAGGTTGACATACAGACGATGCAACACAAACAATGATCCGACAAGGACTGACTGGGGAACGAGACTAATATACACATGAGGGCTGATTACACATAAGATACAGCTGGTGAAGGCAACATAGAACCAGAACAACTAGAACATAACATAGAAATACAACACCTAGACAGGCACAGTCTGTGACTGTGACAGGTTGGTGCTGTGTATGTCCTGCTACTACAGCATCTCATTGTACTGCACCTTGTTGCACTTTATGTAATTTATTGTTTTATTTTATTACCTCGTAACGTTCTCACCACATGGCCCCGGTCATCATTGTAAATGCTCTCTGTCAGGTTGGAAACGCTTTCAAAGAATGAAAATCGTCACTGTCGGATGGAAACCTCGTATGTCCAGAACTGTTACTTTTCAGGATTCACATCCAAACAGTGGTGGAAATCATTTTTTTATTTAAGTAAAAGTATCAATACTGCAATATAGAAATACTCTGTTACAAGTAAAATTCCAGAATAAAAAAATTACTTCAGTGAAAGTACAAAAGTATTGACATCAAAATGTACTTAAAGAATGTCCCATTTCAAGTTTTCAAATGCAAAACAAATATTTTGAAAACAGCAGATCTACAAGCTCTACTACGCGTCGTTTCGAACTTGTAGATCTGCTACTTTTGCTAATTTTGTGTGACGCTGTAGTGTGATCAAGTAGGGCGTTAATTTACGAAAAAACACAAAACGTTTGAATATGGAGATAAGAGGTTTTTGCCCGACAGCAACAATATATATATCAGTCAAGTAAAGGTAGTAGGCAGTGGTGTATAGTAACTAAGTACATTTACTCAAGTACTGTACTTCAGTACAATTTTGAGGTATATTATCACTTTACCGGAGTATTTCCAATTTTCATTACTTTTACTTCTACTCCACCACATCCCGGAGGCAAATATTGTGCTTTTTACTCCACAACAATTATTTGAAATCTTAAGTTACTAGTTACTTTGTAGATTTTGATCGTTGTTACAAAACATACATTGACCACTTCAGCCCTATATACATTTCGGCCATTTGAAAATAGCAGATCTACAAGCTTACATGCTTGTAATCTGCTATTTTCCGGACTTTCCCTTGTAACAGAGTATGTCTACATTGCAGTATTGATACTTTGACTTAACTCATTCAGTGCCAAACTTATTTCTGGCTTTATCACCCCTGTGCCAAGGCCAAAAATACATTGTAAAATAAAAGTGCTTAGGAGCCGAGATACAGCCTTTTTCAGTAAGAAGTTAAACAAGAAGTGAATGGAGCAGCAAATATTCAAATCATCATATCTTGGGTTATGAACATTTTCTTTCAAAAAAAAAAAAAAAAAAAAACTTCAGTGCCATTGACGTCGGCGACGTCAATGGCACTGAATGAGTTTTAAGTAAAACAAATATAGTACTTTTTTCCACCACTGTCAGTACAGGTGTACTTTCCACCACTCCATTTCTAGCATGGTTGCGATGGCCTCTCTCTGTCTGTAAATAGACATCAGCCTCAGCAGCAGCAGATAGATGCAGCTAGTTATTGTAGATAGAATATACCCCAGGTGACGCGAGGTCACCGGCTCTCTGGGGACAGGAGAGAGCTGAGAGGGACAAGGAAATGTCCTGACAGTAAATTGCATCCCGGAGCCACATATTCCATCACAGGGAACGGCGTATATATATATCACCAATATGGCTTATTAACCCCACGACCCATGTAAATGAAACACGGCAACAAAAGGCGCTCCGTTCAGCAAATGATGACACCCACATCCCGTATCTCACCGTAAGGCTGTTAGCATGTTTACGTGTTACAGTATTGATATCACATTTGGTGTGGTGTAAATTATACAGTATATATATATAAAATATACAGTATCTACACGACACCCCGCACAACACAATGGAGCCCCCTATACATTAAGGCTGTATGTAGCATTTTTATGTGTGCGCCGTATTGATATCACATTTGGTGTCGTGTAAATTATACAGTATATATATATATATACGACACCCCCTGGCAACACAATGGAGCCCCCTATACACTAAGCATCCACTTGGGGGGGGATTGCATCAATTCAGCTAGAAGTTGAATCCAATATCCCCACCTTCAATATACATATCCCCGCCCCCACCCCCGCCCCCAAATCCAATTCCGTTCTACGTTTGATCTTTCTCTGCCGGCTGTTGCATTCATTTGCTAAATTGCCGTGGCTGGCACTAAGTACATTTACTCGAGTAGAGGCTACTGCAGTGGTTCTCAAAGAAGAAAAGATTTGTGTTTAAAAATAGCAGATTTACAAGCTCGCAACGTGGGCACTGCATTAGCTTGTAGATCTGCTATTTTTGAATAGCCAACGTATAAATGGATAAAGTGGTTCAAATGATTGTGATTGGATTAACTACTCTTGCTCCCCGTTATCCAACACTCACCCCCCACTCGCCCGATCCTCGCTATACACTTTTTCTATTTCTCCGGCGGGCTTTTATTTTCTCGCATTCATTTGCTAAAGCAGCCTGTCGGTGAGACTTTCAGATATTAGGGGGCAACTCCTCTATTCGCTCAGACTCGCCTTGAACAGACACTTAATCTGCTCGCTGCACGGGCGGCAATTCCAGCAGCCAGTCTGAATGTCTGGAATCATCAATCTGCGTTGCGCGTGGCGTTGTCGGCAGGAATGGCAGCGGTGAGGTGGCCGCGTGCAGAAGCCTGAGCCGCAGGTTCAACCTCCACTTGCCTCCAATCAGTGAAGGAAAGTAACTTAAGTACATTTACTCAAGTACTGTACTTAAGTACAATTTTGAGGTATTTTTGTTTTTACTTTACTGGAGTATTTCCAGTTTTCAGTGCTTTTACTTCTACTCCACTACATCTCACTACATCTACAATTATTTGAAAATGTTAGATACTTGTTACTTTGCAGATTATTCTATTACAAAACATACAATAACCACTTTAGCCCTATTTTATACATAGGATATTTGAAAATAGCCAATCTACAAGCTCGTAGATCTGCTATTTTCAAACATTTTGGTACTTTTACTTTTGGTACTTTAAGTATAATCTTTGATACCAATACTTTGTACTTTTACTCAAGTAACATTTTGAACACAGGCCCTTTTACTTGTAACAGAGCATAATTGTGGCATTGCTACTTTTATTTAAGTGAAATATCCGAGTACTTTTTCTTCCACCCCTTGCCTCCAATTTATCCGGCAGGCATGGCAGGCAGTGCTGCCGTTTTTTTTTCTTCTGGATCCGATTCAAAGGGGTTCCAGGTGCTAAAAAGAGCAGCCTTGATGGGTCAAATAATCCTTTATAGAATGGAATACCTGTTCTATCTCCATGCCTCCTTCTGCCTCCATTTCCACCCAAACGGCTTCTTCACAAAGAGAGTCTAGCTCAGGGCTTAGCGGGCATGATTGCGTGAAATGGGGGCGTCTATTACCTCATTAACCTCTTTAGCCCTGTTTGGTAATTCGAAAATAGCATGCCGTCGATGCAGAAACCTCTTATCTCCATGTTCTAATGTTTTTTGTGTCATATGGCCTACTACCAGTGGTGGTAAGTAACTAAGTACATTTACTCAAATGCTGTACTTAAGTACAATTTTGAGGTATTTGTTTTACTTTACTGGAGTATTTCCAGTTTTTACTTCTACTCCACTACATCTCAGAGGCAAATATTGTACTTTTACTCCACTACAATAATTTGAAAACATTAGTTACTAGTTACTATGCAGATGTATATTATTAAATTATAAAACATTAACCACTTTAGCCCTATTTTATTTTTACATAGGCTATTTGAAAATAGCCTATCTACAAGCTCACAACGCGTCGCATCGGGATGCGTTGTGTTGTATACTCTGTTTACTTCAGTATTACTTGAGTAAAAACACTCAAGTAAACAGTGGTATTGCTACTTTTACTTAGAAAATAGTAAAATATCTGAGTACTTCTTCCACCACTGCATACTACAGCGTCACACAAAAGCATCAAAAGTATAGCAGATCTGCAAGCCTGTTTTGAGCTTGTAGATCTGCTACTTTTGCTGTTTTTGACATCCTGAAATGTAACAGTTTAGGACATATGAGGTTTCCACCCGACAGAGACGATGTGAACCAACAGGCCAGGGAAAAAAACAATAAAAAAAGGTCCTGGGGACTTGTTGCCATTGTGGTCCTATGTATTCAATTCATCAACATAGCATTAACAAAATGCGACAAAAACAAAACAATGTCCACGATCTTTATTGCTTTTCTTTTACCCATTTGAAAGAGGACATAATAATGTCAGTCATACTCATGGGGGTCTGGTGGTAATGAAGGGGGGGGAGGGGGGCACACGTTGATTAGTGAGTCTCTTATTGGATGGGATGAGAGTCAGGGATGACACACGCTGATGATGGCTTTTCTTCTCCTCATCAACATGACTCCAGGAGATCACACAGACGCAGAGCGGAGAGAGAGACTTCAAACACCAAAAGAAAAACAACAGAAAAAGGGGGAAAACGCATATAGAGCCATGCATTAGATTAACACCACAGGGACCGCACACCGTGGAAGGTGTGTGTGTGTGTGTGTGTGTGTGTGTGTGTGTGTGTGTGTGTGTGTGTGTGTGTGTGTGTGTGTGTGTGTGTGTGTGTGTGTGTGTGTGTGTGTGTGTGCGCACGCCCGTGTCCGCACGTGTGCCCGAATGTGCGTGTCTGTACATTTGATGTGTATGCACAATTGTGCATCGGTGTGTGTGTGTGTGTGTGTGTGGATGGCTGGTTGTGGTACTTGTGGGATGCAGAGGTAGTGTGTTTGTGTGTGTGTGTATGCGTGCCTGTTTTGTGCAGGTTTTTTTTGTGTGCACGTGCGTGTGTGTGTGTGTGTGTGTGTGTGTGTGTGTGTGTGTGTGTGTGTGTGTGTTTGTGTGTACTGTACATGAAAGGCAGGAGCAGAGGTTTGATGTGATAATGAAGCACCTTCCTTTACTTCTTCAGCGTCCTTCTCTTTTATCCCAGCTCCTCTCTTCTGCCAATTTGTCCAACAAATGTAAGGGTAGGGCCGATACAGTGCATATACCCGCTTCCCCCTCCATCCCGCCTGGGAATGCTTCCCGCTTGCCTCTCATCTACTACCTGTGGAAAAAAATCAAGCAATCGTAATTTCTTTATTGGCTTAGAGAGTGTTTTCATCCCCTTCTTTTCCATTAAAAGCTTTCTCTTACTCAGATGTGGGATTTGGTTTGAGATTAGAGTAGGCAGGTGGTATTTTTTTTTGTGGTATTTTTTACTTTCCTGGAGTACTTCCAATTTTCAGTACTTTTACTTCTACTCCACTACATCTCAGAGGCAAATATTGTACTTTTACTTCACTACAATTATTTGAAAACTTTAGTTACTAGTTGCTTTGCAGATATAAATTGTTACATTATAAAACATACATTAACCACTTTAGCCCTATTTTATACATAGGCTATTTGAAAATAGGCGATCTACAAGCTCACAACGCGTCGCGTTGTGAGCTTGTAGATCTGCTATTTTCAAACATTTTAGTACTTTTACTTTTGGTAATTTAAGTATATTTTGATACCAATACTTTTGTACTTTTACTCAAGTAAATTTTAAATTTCTGACTTTTACATGATGAGTACTTTTACATTGCAGTATTGATGCTTTTACTTAAGTAAAACATTTGAGTACTTTTTCCACCACTGTACGTTTGTCGTGCACGCACGCGCGCGGCCATTCATGCACGTTCATGCACGCGCACATGTATACTGTACACACCATAGGTGTTGCAAACAGGCAACGACGATTGCCTCAGCGTTTAATTCAGACCTCAGACACGCAATGCATTTGTTCATGTTTTCCCATTGGTTATAGGTGAGCATGTTTACATGAAAAGAACATGACGAACGTCCATGCAACCACTGAAAACAACTATTATTATTTTAATTCTGGCAAAAACCCGGGACAATTCTGTAGTGAATGTTGAAAACCGGGACATATTAGTGTTTTAGAGATATTTGTCGGGACTCGGGACACTGCTGCTAGAAACCGGGACAATCCCGTCCAAACTGGCATGTCCACCCTAGAGTATTATGCTCATATGTGGACTGGACATTCGCAACCGCGGCAATGGGCTCTATGCACAGCAGCACCATTTTGGAGAGAAATTGGGCCTCGTCTTCTTTCCTTCACAGGTGTTACCAATGATACTAATGAAGGCCCTGTTCCATAGTCCATTCTGGTCAAAGGGTGTTGATATTGTGCATGTTGGCTCACTGGAAACACTCTGCTACACCAGTGGGTCTCAAAGTGCGGTCCAGGGACCCTCATCGTTCCTTGAGGGTTTTCCAAATGGACCCCCACGGGTGTGTAACTCTGAGAGTGTACAAATGGAACCAAATGGGTAAGGGTCCATTTGGTTCCATTTGTACACTCTCTGAGTTATGGGGGTCCTTTAGAACAGCTATTTTCAAAAGAGTTGTATACGTTTAATTTGAAAACTTGTGAAATGGGACATTCTGCATAATGAGTACTTTTACTTTTGATACCAAACGTATATTTTGATACCAATACTTTTGCACTTTTACTCAAGTAAATTTTGAATTCCGTACTTTTACTTGTAACAGAGTATTTCTACATGGCAGTATTGATACTTCCCTTAAGTAAAAAACTGTGAGTACTTTTTCCACCACTGGTTAATTTACGGGAAAAATAAACACAACAAGTTAGAATATGGAGATAAGAGGTTTCTGCCCCGAACAGCGACGAATTACAAACAACCTACTGTAACAAACCCAGCCCTGTGCGGCGCACGGCCCCTCTCGCCACCGCTCTCCTCCCGGTGGCGTGTGGGGGGGGAGTTAAGCTTTTCACAATCACCCGAGCGTGACTTCGGGAGGTAATTGCCACAAGAGCGACAACGAGAGAAACATGCTTGCGGGAGGAAGGAGGAACCTCAGCTGATGGCGGAGGTGGAATTTTGTTTGAAATTCATCAAATTTTAATCCGGCCCGCGTAACATTTCCATATTTCCATATTTATCTTGGCTCGCGCTCCTCGTAGAGAGCACCCACTTCTCCATCCCCCCCCCCTTCCCCCCAACACTGCATATAATTATGACCCCATTAGTAGTTCAAACCCGTCCTCGTACTTACTGTAGCACACAAACACACGCGCGTACGCGCACACACACACACGCACACACACACACACACACACGCACGCACGCACGCACGCACACACACACACACACACACACACACACACACACACACACACACACACACACACACACACACACACACACACACACACACACACACACACACACACACACACACACACAGTGGTGTAAAGTAACTAAGTATATTTACTCAAGTACTGTACTTGAGGTATTTGTACTTTACTTGAGTATTTCCAATTTCAAATACTTTTACTTCTACTCCACTACATCTCAGTGGCAAATATTGTACTTTTACTCCACGGCAATTATTTGAAAACTTTAGTTACTAGTTGCTTTGTAGATTTTGATTATTATTAGAAAACATACATTAACCACTTCAGCCCTATAAACATTTTGGCCATTTGATCTGCTATTTTCAAAAGTTTTTTATACATTTGAAAACTGGGTAATGGGACATTTTACTTTTTTTTTTGTAACTTTTTTACTTTTTTTTACTTTTGGTACTTTAATTACATTTTGATGCCAATAGCCTACGTTTGTACTTTTACTCAAGTACATTTTGAATTCTGGACTTTTACTTGTAAAAGGGTATTTCTATATTGCAATATTGATACTCTTACACACACACACACACACACACACACACACACTATCTACTACAGTACCTGTACACTTTGTGTCACCGCTCTGACAACCCCCCCCAAGCCCCCCTCGGCATTCTAAAGCTCCATGTAGCAGGGTAGATAGATACACACACACACACACACACACACACACACACGCACACACGCGCACACACACACACACACACACACACACACACACACACACACACACACACACACACACACACACACACACACACACGCACAGCTCCATGTAGCAGGGTAGATAGGGCTGTCAGTGAATCAGTCCGCTCTCTGCCACACTGCTGCTAAATTGACTGTTTGAATAGCAGATAGAGAGACTCTGAGACACAGAGAGAGAGGGGGGGGCACTGTGTAGAGATAAGACACAAGATTTATACACCCTTCTTCAGTGGTGTAAAGTAACTAAGTACATTTACTCAAGTACTGTACTTTAGTACAATATTTTCTTACTTATTTTTCCCCCCCTTAAATTAACGCCCTACTTGATCATACATACACAAAAGCATCAAACGTAGCAGATACAAGCTCGACATGCAGTGCAAAGCGGATGTACGCGCTGCAGTGAGCTTGTATATCTGCTGTTTTCTGAATAGCCAGCATATACAGTACATGGATAAAGTGGTTAAATTATTTTAATGCTATATGAACTCTTTTAGCTGGGGACCTCCCTGCAACCCCCCTTTGAGAACCAATGAACTTGAAGTACATTCATTGAGTAAATCTACTTACTTAGCTCCCCCCCCCCTCAATGCTTTGCCTCTAAAATTAATCAGTGTTATTTACTTCCAGGCCAATCTGCTCCTTTTTAGAGAATAGCCACACTCAATCGCTCTGTCTTTCCCCCATAGTGTTGGCAACCCCCCACACATCCACCCACCCCCCCACCCCCCCCCCACACACCCCCCACACACCCCTCTCCTATCCCCAGAGGTAATTGTTCTTACCTGAGCCACTGTAATGGATCCTGGATGAAGTATTGACCGCCGCTAGATTTTGATTAAGGGGCTGCAGGGCAGAACATGTCTTTAATGAAACTGAGGAATCAGCATTCTTTCTGGCTGCTCTGTGTGTGCGTGTGCCTGTGCATGTGTGTGTGCATGTATGTATGTGTGCATGTGCGTGTGGGTGTGCGTGTGTGTGGGTGTGCGTGTGCGTGGAGGGGTTGGGGAGACGCGTCGTCACCCTTGATTAGACCCCCCCCCCCCCCCCCCGATTCCCCTGCAAATCCACGGGAGAGGGGGGGGGGATTAGAGGTGACAAATCCATCCTTTATTAAAATCCACCGCTTTGTGTCTTTTCGTCACAAGGTAAAATAAGTGGTATCAGATTTTTATTTTTTACTTAAAGGGGAATACCACTCATTTTCAACATTGAACTATGTCTTTAATACACCTTAGAGCTGTTGTGTGATCAGTGACATACGCAGGTTGTACTTTTGGCTCCGCCCCCCTCAGCCAAAAGTACACCGTACGTATGTCACTGATCACATGACCTCAATCAATTATACAGTTCTAGGCAACATAGAAGCCTAGAACCCTTTTTTCTTATTTCCACACAACAGCTCTGAGGTGTATTAAAGACATAGTTAAATGTTGAAAATGAGTGGTATTCTCCTTTTAAGTACATTAAAAGCAGCAATACCTGTAGAAATACATTGGTAAGTTAAAGCAGTCATTGCATTGTCATTGTTTTCAAAAGCTCACAAAGTGTCACGATTTGAGCATGTAGATCTCCTTGAATAGTTGAAAAATATGACTTAACGGTAGGGTAAGTGATTTTCTTTGGTTAAAATAAGTGTTAGATAGCTTTATATTCTGATAGTACTCATTGTTATATAGTGTTTGTTCAGTAACAGGAGTCTCCATGTCTCTCCAGCTCTTTATTAAACAAAAAAAGCATTTTCAGGTCAGGATACCAATTTTGTCGAATCAGGACAGAACTCAGACAGGATACAGATTAAACAAGTGAAATTGGAAGTGATGACACAAAGAAATGAGCAGACAACATTGGAACTGGAACACTGATAAATGGGTACTCTTTCCTGATTGGCTGAAATGGGTTTCTGTCTATCAAAGAGCTGGAGAGACAGAGAGACCCCTGTTACTGAACAAACACTCTATAGCAATGAGTACTATCAGAACATAGTGCTTTAACCTTTTAACAAAAACCTTTAATTAATAATATTAATAATAATATGTTTTATTTGTAACGCACTTTATATTTGAACCAAATCTCGAAGTGCTACATGTTAAAAACAAAGAACAAAAAGGAAAAACAATAATGATCTAGGCAAATGCCTTGTTAAAAAGAAAGGTAGCCTATTTAGTCCCCTTTTAAAGGTGTCAACGGACTGTGGTGTAAAAGTATATCACCAAAATGGAAATACTCAAGTAAAGTAAAAGTACCTTGAACATTGTACTTAAAGGAGTAGTTCACCCAAAAAATGACTTATTTTCTATCAATTACACATCCCAGGAAGCATTGAATTTATGAAATTTGTTTTGTTTATATCACATTCCTAAGCCAAAAAAATTATGTGTATGTATTTTGTGTATTTTGGTATGAGACACAAAGGAGACTCTTAGTGTCTCCTACCGCCAGTTATAATCTTTTTGGCTTAGGATTGCGATAAAAACTAAATAAATTCCATGAAATCAAGGCTTCATGGGATGTGTAATTGATAGAAAATAAGTATTTTTTTGGGTGAACTATACTCCTTTAAGCACATTTACTCCTTGAGTAAATGTACTTGGTTATTTTACACCACTGGTAAAAAAAAAATACAAAAATTGTGTTTGCTCGTTCGGATAGTTGCTTGTTCACTCTTGTCGGTCAATGAGCCATTCACTCATTCACTGGTTTTCTCACTCAATCATTAATTGATCCAGTCGATCGGTTAGGTAATCATTCCACCGTGTCAGCTGCCTACTGATTCACTAACTCTCTTGATCATGCACTTAATTACTTTCCACCTTTTGTATGCAGAAAGGTCAGCATTTATCAGTTAGAGCAGGGGTCTTCAAGGTTTTCCAGGTCAGAGAGAGAGAGAGAGAGAGAGAGAGAGAGAGAGAGAGAGAGAGAGAGAGAGAACCCCCACCACTCCTATAATACAAATGGCGTGTTTCGCGCATGCGCTGCCCTGTGCGGTCTGTTGTCTGAGTGTTGTTATCCGACGGTGCCAGGTTTAGCGAGAGAAACAAGCAACCTAGGTCTATGAAAATTGGCCCCGGTGTTGCTAGCCCAAAGTTGCTTATAATAAGCGGACATGGCAACACTGAGTGTGTGTGCGTGCCAGGTTTAGCGAGAGAAAACAAGCAACCGGGTCTATGAAAACAAGCCCAAAAGAAGCGAGCCCTTCGCCCCGCGGGGGTCCTCGGGGTCCATTTGCAGGGGTCCATAACCCAAAGTCTGTTAATACTTTGACTATACACTCATGACATCAGGGATCTCCATACATGGGAATAAAAGGGACAAGTACAAATACAGAGATCTCCATATGTGGCCATATCTGTCACATCGGCAGTGGCACGTAGGTGTTGAACTCTTGAGGTTCGGGCCGCGTAGCAGCCCAAATTTCTAGTTGTGTACAATTGTGTCGCAGATTAAACTTTGTCATAGATTTCATAGATGGTTTCATAGACTTGTTTGACAGCACTATCATCAGTGTTGTGTAAATTCAGGTTTTAATGTTTCATTTTTTTCAGACATTTAACCACTTAAACACTCAATACTTGACCTTTGGCTCTGTAATTGGTTCGCTCCTTTTTTTCCATCTAGACCGAATGTCTTTGCCGAAAATAGCTGATCTACAAGCTCACTAGCTTCTTGTTTGTGAATTGTCATGTCGATTCATTGTCTATGTCAAATTAAATATAAAAGTGTCCATATGGGCTGGGCTCCCTAGGAAGCGTGACACTTAAAGGTAGGGTGACAAACCGTGTGACAGAAGGGCATTCGCTGCTAGGCTCCATTTCTGTGGAACCAACTCCCCCTGCAAATTAGACAGGCCACTTCGGTATCCACTTTTAAAAATCTTTTAAAAACTCATTACTTCAGAATGGCCTTTAGATAGAATGAATAGTCAGGTAGTTCTCTGGTTTCACTCTTATTTTTGTATGGTTTCCTTTGTTTTTAAATTGTCCATTATTGTATTGCCTTTATATTTCCAGTGTATGTATTGTATTTGTATTGTTAAGCACTTTGTAAACCTGTTTTTGAAAAGTGCTATATAAATACAGTTTATATTATATTATAAAGCACTGACAAATGGACATACTCAAGTAAGTAGAAGTAACCCAAATTGTACTGTGCTTAATGAAATGTAGCCTACTTAGTTACTTTCCACCACTGATAACTCACATTATTTTTCAAATTGCCCTTTATTCCTTCCGCCGCCGTTGAGAACTGATTGCATCTCACGGACAGATGAAAGGGAAATGACGGGAGCTCCCCCGACTTCTTTGAGCGTCGCAAGTGGACATAATCTAAAAAGAGCGAGCATTAGCATGCTATGAAAGACACCACAGTCATGATGAATGCCATTTGGCCGAGGCTTAATGTGATAGCAGGCCTAAGATGATTAGCTTTGAATCTGTTTAATCAAGTACGAGTGCTCTCTCTCTCAAAAAAAAAAACAGAACCAACTATCAGTCGCTTGGTGTCAAAAAAAAAGAGGAAAAAATAGAGGAAGAAAAAAGGAAAATACCCTCAGATCTGCTGAGGGAAAATGGGTCGACCAGGGAAAAAAAGAAATAATCAATTCAGCTAGTGATTAATCACTACAAGAGGCCAGTCAAATATCATTTGTTTGACTGACTGACATCAGATAAGTGAATATTAGTGATCCGCTCCAAAGCGTATGTTTTTTAGCTCTCTTTATACTGTAGGAGGAGCGGGGACTTTGGAATGGATGAATGCTACACGTATACTGTACTGTAGCCACTGGCTCATTGATCTGAGAAGTCAATGTGTCCTTGGGTTGTACACTACACTACACTACTACACACACACACACACACACCCACCCACCCACACCCACACCCACACACACACACACACACACACACACACACACACACACACACACACACACACACACACACACACACACACACACACACACACACACAGACACACACATACTAATGGGGGGTTTGGGGGTCATGTACACTATTGAATTATATTGTTGCTGCTGTCAGGCAGAAACCACTTATCTCCAGGCTTTGAAAATGGCAGATCTACAAGCTCACAATGCGTTGTGAGCTTGTAGATCGGCTATTTTCAAATAGCCTATGTATAAAATAGGGCTAAAGTGGTTAATGTATGTTTTATAATGTAATCGTTTATATCTGCAAAGTAACTAGTAACTAAAACATTTTAATAATTGTAGTGGAGTAAAAGTACAATATTTGCCTCTGAGATGTAGTAAAAGTATGGAAAATTGGAAATACTCCAGTAAAATTGTACTTAAGTACAGTACCTGAGTAAATGTACTTGTTAAATGTATAGTTACTTTACACCACTGCTCAAAAGCATCAAAAGTAGCAGATCCATAAGCTCGAAATCTGCTGCTTTTGATGTTTTTGAATTTGAATCCTGAAAAGTAACACATTTTGGACATATGAGGTTTCCACCCCGACAGAGACGTGTGTAGTGTATACTGTACACATCAAACCCCACGATCGCCACACGGGCCAATAACAAGGCTTTTCCGAATGCGGCTTGACCTCTCGACCTTTCTGGCCAGCTCCTCTTAAACGCAATCAAGCGAAAGGTCACGGGGGTCATGAGGGGTTATCGTATTTGTGTTGAACACGTCTGTCATTGATCATCATCGTGGCCTCCAGGTCTCCCTGTTGATCAGTCTAGTAATATCGATACCACACCTAAGGCCTCCGCATTTGTGTTCACCTGAGGAATGTTTTGCCCGTTATATGATGGATTGAGCCACGTGTACATTTTGAGGTATTTTTTATCTCAGAGGCAAATATTGTACTTTTTACTCCACTACAATTATTTGAAAACTTTAGTTAATAGTTACTTTGTAGATTTTGGCTATTATTACAAAACATACAGTAACCAACTCAGCCCTATTATACATTTCGGCCATTTGAAAATAGCCGATCTACAAGCTCACAATGAGTGGCGATGCGACGCATTGTGAGCTTGTAGATCTGCTATTTTCAAAAGATTTTTTTACACATTTTATACATTTGAAAACTTATGAATAGGGACATTCTGCGCAATGAGTACTTTTTTTTTTGGTACTTTAAGTACTTTTTGATACCAATACTTTTGTACTTTTACCCAAGTACATTTTTAATTCCGGACTTTTACTTGTAACAGAGTATTTCTACATTGCAGTACGTGATACTTTGATACTTTTACTAAAAGTACTAACATTTCTAAAAAGTGTAGTACTTTTTCCACCACTGAATATTGGATACTTCCGGGTATGTGTGCGCGCTCAATGTTAAAGGTATAAGGCAACAGATAAAGGACAACAGATGAGAAGATTCTCATTCTACTGCTCAGCCTTCAAAATATGGAATGCTCTGACAACATCCTTTAAAGCAGTGGTTCTCAACCAGTGGTCCGGGGACCACCAGTGGTCCTTGAGGGGCTTCCAGGTGGTCCCCAGCTAAATGATGGAGAGTTGGTAACTAAATGGACCCTTATAGATCTTTAACTCTTGAGAGTGTAAAATGAAACCAAATCCATACTTAATGTACAAGAAGTCAAACACAATTAGAGAATATAGGAGAATTGTTATTTTGATCGTTTGCCTGTTATCTCTCCTATGGTACCAACATCAATACAGCATGGAATTGTGGACAGAATCTTATCCAACGACAACCAAATAGTGGGATAGTTGCTTGTTCACTCTTGTCAGTCAATGAGCCATTCACTCATTCACTGGTTTTCTCACTCAATCATTGATTCAGTCGATCAGTCAGGTAATCATCCAGCTGCCTACTGATTCACTAAAACTCTCTTGATGATGCACTCAATATAACGTTTTGGGTCTGAGAGTCTAAATGTCATCAAACGGTGGTCTGTGGCTCAAATGCAGAATAAATAATGGACCTGCATATGAAAAGGGTTGAAAACCACAGCTTTAAAGGATGTGCATCACTGGTTTATTTCCAAATTGTCCAAAATCTAGACTAGTCCATTATCTAGACAGCAATATCAGTTGAATTAAAATCAGAAATGTTAATGTGAGGGACCAAGCAGTCAAAGTATAAGGCAACACAGGTTAACTTCAAATTTCAAAAAAGTTACAAATGATTTACACAATATCAAAAAAGACTAGTTATATAGGGCCCTTAACACATTGATTGCCAAGATCGCATCGATGCGTTCTTTCAAATCCATCGCTTGAGTGCCAGCATTCAAAAGAACGCATTGATGCGTTCTTTGAAATGTCATTGTTTAATCTGTGATCGCACGGCTGTGTTTATTTCTCATCAACACTTTCGTTTTCCACTTACGTCACACTCACCCGGAGCCGGATGTAAAATAAAAAAATCTTTTCCGTGTCACATTGTTTTTCTCCGGTGATTTTCGGCCAGAATAAGGAAAAACACGGTTTTTCACATGGTATAAAAAACGAACGGACAGCTCAACTTTTCTTTGGTCCGGGTGACTAACAGTCATCGTCGTAGTGTATCACATCGTTTTCAGGCCGATCAGCGGACCAGGGATTGTCGAAAACATAACATCCTGTGAATGACCGGATATGACGTGGGCCTGTTTGGGAGGGGGCGAGCGAGGTGATCAATGTGTGGATTTGCTGCTCTCTACTGGTGGAACTGTCGTATGTGCTTAACACCATAATCAGATAATTTATTTGAATGAAAAATTACAAAATTAAAAAATTAAAAAACACGCAAATTGCTGGCACAGGGGTGAGTACATTATGAATAAACTCTGGCAGTCAATGTGTTAAAAGAGGTCAACAGAACGTAACCGTACTGAAAGTAATGTTTAACAAAACAGGCGAACTCAACTGACAGACCTGACTTAAGGCAGGTACACACTGCAGGATATTTGGTCCGATAATGCTGTCTGCGACCTTTTTTGGCGCTCGCCGACAAAACCTCCCGATCTGACGCAGATCGGCCTTTGATCGGCGAGATAATGCTCGCTGTGTGTGAAAGGCACAGCGACACGATCTGGCCGCGATCATCCGCTCTGGGATGGCTTTGCGACCGTTTTCAAATATCTATCTGGTTAGTTATTCGGCCCTGTCGCAGACAGGAGATCAGACAGTATCATACAGTATGAAAGGGTCTGCGAGGAGATCCACGCTACAGCCAATGAGAGCACATTACAGCCACCATGGCTAGGGGAGCGTCGCTGGATCTGACCACAACAAACAGTCCCTACCGCAATATTACCGTCCAGTCCTGTATTAAGTAAACATTATAAAACAAAATGAGAGGGTGAGCGAGCCTGGTGGGCTGTTTATTTTAGAGGAATTGTACAGAGAGCGAGACAGAGACAGAGAGCGAGCTCTGTGTGTGTATGTGTGTGTGTGTCTGTGAGTGCAGCATGCGTGTGACACACGCTGTGTCTGAACAGCGTTGCCAGATGTTGCGAGAGAAATAAGCAACCAGGTCTATGAAAACAAGCCCCAAAAAAGGCCACTTGAGCACTTTAAACCTATTTACAAATACATTGGATATTTGAAAATAGCCGATCTACAAGCTCACAACGCGTCGCAGCTATTTTCAAAGACAAATCTTGCGAAATGTGTGGAATATTTTCCAAATCCACAAAAATCTTGTATGGGGGTCTATGATGGCATATTTTCAGAAGGGGGGTCTGCGCGGAAAAATACATATTATGTGTTGTTTAAACCACTGGTTTAAACAACATTAGGAAACAAGGCCAAATAAGCAACTACACAAATAAGCCCAAAAAACGCACCCCGCAACAACCAATATTTACAAGCAACTCTACAGAAAAACAAGCCCGAAGTCGCTTATAATAAGCGGACATGGCAACGCTGTTACTGAGTTTCATTGCACACTTTTAAGCTGGTTGACTTGTTTCACTGGGTACAGCCCCACATGTCCGTAAACGTCCGTATACGTCCGTATACGGACCGTATACGGACGCCGGAAGTCCCATACACACCCATGTTAAAAAAAAAAACTGAACGGTACTGCCGGTTTTAAACTTAACATGGGTGTGTATGGGACTTCCGGCGTCCGTATACGGTCCGTATACGGACGTATACGGACGTTTACGGACATGTGGGGCTAGAGAGAGAGAGAGAGAGAGAGAGAGAGAGAGAGAGAGAGAGAGAGAGAGAGAGAGAGAGAGAGAGAGAGAGAGAGAGAGGAGAGAGAGAGAGAGAGAGAGAGAGAGAGAGAGAGAGAGAGAGAGAGAGAGAGAGAGAGAGAGAGAGAGAGAGAGAGAGATTTCAACAATCAATAGCGTCCTGTCTCGGTCTCGCGATATCACAGGAGCTGTGCACGTTTTCATGAGACGTCGGTTAAAATGAATTGGAATAAAAACAAATGTATGTATCGGGTCTGGATAGCATCCTAGTGAACTATCCTACAGTGTGTGATCCCTAGTCGGTGATCAATCGTATAGTGTGAAAACCACAAGGATATGTGAGAGACAATTTCAAGAAATAGACTCCTGTAGTGTGAAATCCTTAATGATCAGACGACCCCCGACCACTTTAAAAGTCCTACAGTGTGTACCTGCCCTTAATGACATAATGAGGGAGATGTAGTGGTGGACCAAACCAATAAGTACACACAGGGGAGGACAGCCCATATACCATGAACTAAAAACCAACCAAACAAATCCCAATCCCCCCCCTTTCAATCAAGTGTCTTGGTACGGTCCTTGGCTCAGCCCACCATAAAGGCTGGCTCCACCCTTAGCCTCAGCTTTTGCCACTCCAGGAAACAGTCAGGTAACTCAAACAAAGGGATATGCAAATAGTGCAACTTACACAAACAACTTGAGCATATTGTCAATAAACAACGCAAACGTGTCTTACTTTACTGGAGTATTTCCAGTTTTCAGCACTTTTACTTCTACTCCACTACATCTCAGAGGCAAATATTGTACTTTTACTCCACTACAATTATTTGAAAACTTTAAGTAGTTACTTTGTAGATTTTGATTATTATTACAAACATACATTAACCACTCCAACCCTATACATTTTGGCCATTTGAAAATAGCCGATCTACAAGCTCACAATGCGTTGTGATGCGACACATTGTGAGCTTGTAGATCTGCTATTTTCAAAAGATGTTTTTATACATTTGACACATTACGTTTGGTACTTTAAGTACATTTTGATACCAATACTTTTGTGCTTTTACAACATTTTGAATTCCGGACTTTTACTTGGTAACAGAGTATTTCTATATTGCAGTATTGATACTTTTACTTAAGTAAAACACGTTAGTACTTTTTCCACCACTGCTTACATTTCAAACTGCTTTTGTGTGACGCTGTAGTATGATCAAGTAGGGTGTTCTTTTATTTATGAGAAAAAGAAAACACAAAGTTAAAAATATGGAGACTAGAGGTTTCTGCCCCCGACGGTAACATTATGGAGGCCAGCCTATGACGTCATATTGTATATTGACGTCATATTTTGGGATATTCTACGGTTAGACTGATGATAGGTTCTTGGTTTACTTATGCATTAGTTAATTAGTAGATTACTATCTATATGCATTTGATGTATTACCTTGTGTTGTCCTTGCTTACTGTAAGTCACTCTGGATTAAGAGCGTCTGCTAAATGCCTAAATTGTAAATTGATAGATCAGGGACCTCCACACTTAGATTTGCTGGTCAATTTGGTTCCGTTTTGTGATCGATTATGGGGGTCCTGAGAACCACTGTTCTATGCATCCATCACTTGAAATTCTGATAGAAGATGCAAGGCAAGGCATTTGTGTATAGCACATTTCAGCAACAAGGCAATTAAATGTGATTTACACAGAACATCAAGCAAAGGAAACACAATTATAAAATGTCATTATGATGCATAACACAAAAGAAGTAAAACATAACAGATACAGTTAGAGTGCTGAAGAGAAGGAACAAGAAAATATGAAAAGTAAGTCAATGAAAGGCAGTGGCAAACAGAAAAGTATTTAGTTGTGTTTTAAAAGAAACAAGAGTGGCAGCTGACCTGCACTTTTCTGAGAGTTTGTTCCAGATATGTGGTTAACTAAATGCTGCTTCCCCAAATTTATTTGTGGTTTTAGGGACAGAAAGCAGACCTTTCCCAGATGACCTGAGAGATATGGATGGTTCATGATATCGTACAGGATCAGACATTTTGTCCCTAAAGCATTCAAAGCTTTATAGACCAACAGTAGTATTTTGAAAACAATTCCAGTGTAAGGATCTAAGAACTGGAGTGATATGTTCCACTTTCTTGATATCACTCGATGATGTATTCAGTAGTGTAACGTAACTAAGTACATTTACTCAAGTACTGTACTGTTTTGAGGTATTTGTACTTTACTTGAGTATTTCCAATTCCCAGTCTACTTCACTACATCTTGGATCCAAATATTGTACTCCATTACATTTATTTGAAAACTTCAGTAACTAGTTACTTTGTAGATTTAGATTATTATTATAAAACATACATTAACCACTTCAGCCCTGATATATATATTTTCTGACATTTGAAAACAGCCGATCTACAAGCTCACAATGCATCGCAATGTGACATTTTGAACGTGAAATGGGACATTCTGCACAATGAGTACTCTTACATTTGGTACTTTAGGTACATTTCGATGCCAATACTTTTGTACTTTTATTCAAGTGAATTTTCAATACCGACCTTTTACTTGTAACAGTATTTCTACATTGCAGTATCAATACTTTAACTAAAGTGTAAAATTCGAGTACTTTTTCCACCACTGAACCATTCAAAGCATTATAGACCAACAGCAGTATTTTTAAATCAATTATTTGACACACCTGGAGCCAATCTAAGGATTTAACGACTGGAGTGACATGCTCCACTTTCTTGGTATTAGTAAGGACTCAATGATGTATTGACCAGCCCTCCTCTGTGTGTGTGTGTGTGTGTGTGTGTGTGTGTGTGTGTGTGTGTGTGTGTGTGTGTGTGTGTGTGTGTGTGTGTGTGTGTGTGTGTGTGTGTGTGTGTGTGTGTGTGTGTGTGTGTGTGTGTGTGTGTGTCGTGCAGACCTGGACGACCCGGTGGTGACGGTGCACCAGAGCATCGGTGAAGCCAAAGAGCAGTTCTACTACGAGCGGACGGTGTTCCTGCGCTGCGTGGCCAACTCCAACCCACCGGTGCGCTACAGCTGGCACCGCGGCAGGGAGGTGCTGTCGCAGGGCTCCGACAAGGGCGTGGAGATCTACGAACCCTTCTTCACACAGGTAAGTCCGAGAGGGCAACGCTCACAATTGCTCGATGACGGATTACGCAACGGGGTAGTTCGGACGAAGCAATCGGATTGGTTGAAATAGGCTATCTACTCCATAGACATGGGGCGTCCATTTTTGGGAAGGCAAACTGACTATCAAAGTGACTACTGGCCAATCACAATGTGTCTTTTACCGGGATGTGGCAGAATCTAGTTGTATAAAAAACATAACATGTATTTTTATACAACTAGATTCTGACAAGTCCCAGAAAAGACGCTCTGTGATTGGCCAGTAGTCACTTTGAGTGGCAGCATGCCTTCTCGAATATAGTTGCCACGGATACAGGTCGCTCCAATGAACTGCAGCGGCCAATGAGGTATCTAGGTTTCTATATCTATGATCTACCCGTACTCAAACGAGTACACCTAATCAAGTTATAAAAAATCAGCTGCTTGATGGAATAAAATTCCATTTAGATTTAGTCACATTTTAGTCATCTTAAATGTCTTAGTTTTAGTCTAGTTTTTGTTAACTAAATATCATAAGATTTTAGTCGACTAACGTTGATCGTGTACAGTTGTTTTAGTCGACTAAATCTTATATTTAGTCAACTAAAACTAGACAAAAAAAAAAATAGACTTAAATGTGACTAAAACTAAATACAATTTCAATCAAAAGACTATGACTAAAACTAAATAGAATTTAATTCAAAAGACTGACTAAAACGAAATAAAAAAATTCTGTCAAAATTCATATCGGTTGTGAAGTACTGTAGATAGGCTATTTTCGGTGCGTGACACACCGTGCTACGGCAGGAGTATGCCAGTTCTCAGATTCCATTAAAAAGGGGACTTATTATACTCATTCCCAGCTATTATATTTATATTCTGGGACTGCACTAGAGCAGCTTTGCATGATTCACAGTTAAAAAAAAAACTATTATTATTACACCGTATATTATTATCTGCTACTGGCTCTTTATGCGTGGCTCTTTATGTCCTCATCTCAGCCTCGGTGTGAAACAAGCTGTATTAGCTCCTGCCTGCGTCCACCGTCAAATGCTAAATGCTCAGTGCTGGAAAAAGCATTCAAATGTTTTACTTAAGTAAAAGTATCAATACTGCAGTGTAGAAATACTCTGTTACAGGTAAAAGTCTGGAAAGTCCATCACAATCATTCTAACCCCTTTATCCATATTTTACACATTGGCTATTAAAAAATAACAGATCTAACAGCACGTCACTGCGTGCCACGCTGCAAGCTTGTACATCTGCAATTTTTTTTAACATTTTAGAAAAAATCTTGAACGTTTTAGATTTATTTTTTATGATTTTTATGATAAGATTTTTATGATAAGTACTTAAATATTTTACTTAAGTAAAAGTATTAATACTGCAATGTAGAAGTACTTCGTTACAAGTTAAAGTCCTGAATTCAAATTTTACAAAAAGTACTGTAAAAGTAGTCTTAAAAAGTAGTAGTGTAAAAGTACAAAATGTACTTAAAGTACCAAAAGTAAAAGTACTAACATGTTTGAAAATAGCCTATGTATAAAATAGGGCTAAAGTGGTTAATGTATGTTTCATAATGTAATAATTTATATCTGCAAAGTAACTAGTAACTAAAGTTTTCAAATAATTGTAGTGGAGTAAAAGTACAATATTTGCCTCTGAGATGTAGTGGAGTAGAAGTAAAAGTATAGACAATTGGAAATACTCCAGGAAAGAAAAAGTACCTAAACATTGTACTCAAGTACAGTACTTGAGTAAATGCACTTACTTTACTCCACTGGCTTTCAGACTGAATAATGGAGTGAAACCAAATGAAAACTCAGGCTGAGTGTCAGGCTATTATACAACAGTATGTGCTTTTTTAGTTTTTTACGGAGAGTTAAAGGATGTAGGACTTGGCGGCGTGCCTCCCCGGTCCCCATCCTGTCCCCATCATTCCTCCAAATCATCTGTTCGCTATGCTTCCCTCAGCCGACTCAAAAAGCTTAGCAGCACGGATGAAAGATCACGGTCACAGTCAGGTCAGGCAAACAGTTACACTCCGGTCTCTCTCTCTCTCTCTCTCTCTCTCTCTCTCTGATTCATTCTGCTGCAACAGAGGATGTAAAGTAAACAGTGGATGTATAGAGGAGGCGTTTCAGTCGACCTCATTAGCAGTGTGTCTACCGCTAGTGACGATGATGCAAGCATGTGAGTGGGATGTTTACCTACGTAGCGGGTCATTTCAGGACGCGCGGGCGTTTTCTGTGTATATGTCGTCTCTGTCGGGTGGTAACCTCACACGCATACTGGTTTGTATCACCGTACTGCTGAGAGGACAACATCAACATTTTAGGATGGTCATTTTTTAACCCTCCTCACCCCTAAAACCAAACTTTTTGCACACGGCAAAACGGCTCGCAACTCAAATTCCACCGTACTTATGGAGGCATTTAACCCTCACACACACACACACACACACACACACACACACACACACACACACACACACACACACACACACACACACACACACACACACACACACACGGCAACGGCTCACAACTCGAATTCCACTATGCTTGTGGCCCTCACAAATATAGTAACATAAGTACTCAAACACACACGTGCTCGCTCACACACACACACACACACACACACACACACACACGCGCGCGCGCACACAAATTGATTTTCAGGCTCCAATATGTCCTGGCCACCATGCTGTGAAGTTGTGAGGAGAGCCTGTGATCTGTTTTTCATACACACTGATACACAGGCTGGACCGGACAGGGGGGTGGGGGTGGTAGGGTGGGGGTCACAGAGGGAGGAGGGGTTGTTCCTAATCTAATACAAATGAAGTGTTTGATGATCCTGGTTTGGAACTGAAAAGGATGAGATGATCACAGCGTGATGAGGCTGACTCTGGTCTTAATCTGCTGCCCTGCTCCTAACCCTGACCCCCCCTCCCCTCCCCTCCCACCACTACCAGCCAGCCCCCCCCCCATCTCATCCGCACTGTGAAGTGAGGCTGATCAAAGCCCCCCCCCCCCCCATCCTTATCCCGTTCCACAGCCATGTAGTTGGGGCCAAGTTGTCTGGGAGGGGTCAGGCTGGCACTAACCACAAGACCCGAGGCCGATTCTACAAATGCCTTCTAAACCAGAATATACAGTATATTAAAACTAGACAAGGTGCTCATCGCTGGTCTCCGTCAGGTCAGTTATGTTATAGTGGGCCAGCAATGTTCGGAATTCACCAATCAATGAAAAAGGTAATTGAAAAAAAAACACGGCCCCCTCACATATTAGAAGGCCAACCAGAACCAAGGACGTGTGTTTTCAATGAATCTAACATGGTTAAAATGGAATTTAAAGTTACAATGGCTTTGTATGGATATCAAATATCTAAATACTGAATCAAGAAACGTAAAAACTGTCTGGGGGGGCTCACAAAAGCCTCAGTAGACGTTAAAATGACCCCAAACATGTGTGAAAGTGAAATATCCCTTTAAGCCCTATACTGTATACTGTGTTTCCTTGTATGACGGATAGCGAAATATAACTGGACTACAAGCTGATCTTTACATTCTGTGAGCTTGATTTCCCAGCTTTCCCTTGGGCACGTCCACCCTCTCATATTGTTGCTCTCAGGTGGAAACCTCATATGTCCAAAAATGCTGCTTTTCAGGATTCAAATTCAAAAATAGCAAAGGTAGCAGATATTCTACTGTTGATGCTTTTGTGTGACACTGTAGTATGAGCAAGTAAGGTGTTCATTTACGGGGAAAAAAACACTAAAAGTTAGAATATGGAGATAAGAGGTTTCTGCCCGACAGCGACAATATCAAATGAATCCCTCCATCCAATTCGGTGGCGACTTTGTCCATTCTTTCCCCTCTTTTATCCACCGCACGCACGCACGCACGCACGCACGCACGCACGCACGCACGCACGCACGCACGCACACACACACACACACACACACACACACACACACACACACACACACACACACACACCCTTGATTGAAAACCCCTCCCCACCCCATTCCATGTCTCTCACCACCCCCCGGTCAGTTCCTGATTACCCCAGCGGGCCGAGGGGGGGGGGGGGGGGGCACCTTCCTCCCTCGGCGAACCGCGGTGCAATCGAGCGAGCCGGCGAACGAATGATCTTCCTCCTTTGGAGGAAAACGGCACGAAAATGAAAATCCCCCCCGCCGCGCGTACAGTACACTCCACGGCAGGGAGTGTACCTTTTTGATCGAGAATTTACATAACGTTGCCGTCGGGCAGAAACGTCTTACTGTATCTTCATATTTTAACTTTTTTTTTTACATAAATTAACGCCCTACTTGATCATACTACAGCGTCACACAAAAGCATCAAAAGTAGCAGATCCACAAGCGACGCGTTTCGAGCCTGTCGATGTGCTAGGTTTTGCTGTGCTGGTTTTGAAATTGAATCCTTAAAAGTATCAGATTTTGGACATTTTTCCACCCGATAGAGACGATAATCTACAACAAGGGAGAACTCTGGCTGAACCTGTTCTTTAATGGAGACCCAATTCAGACTGAATTCGCAACGCTGTCGGTTATGAATTCATAATCACTCCTGGCTGCGAACCTTTTCCTTTTTAGCTGTTAAGCTATTAACGAGAAGCTATTAACGAGAAGTTATGTTCGTTTGATATCACAAACCGCCGGTACTTAGCACTTTTCTTTTTGACTACAGGCTGTGTGTTTTCTCTTAGTTCAATATATGCACTGGCGGAAAGTAAACTACATGTCGTTAGCCTGGGATCCAGCCTGATTCACTACGTTCGGAGGATTTTTGTTTTCTCACTTCACTTATCAGTCTGGCCAGCCTGGATGGCTTGGATTGAGGCTTAAAATAATTAATATAGATTTTTTTTTTTATTTCTATGGGAAAAATGTATGGGCTTTCGATTTGTGGCACCACAAAATGGCCACCACTGCTATGCCCTATTGTGGGGAAAGCTTTCGCTGAAAACGGCAGATCGACAAGCTCACAACGCAACACGACACATTGTGAGCTTGTCGATCTGCTATTTTCCTGCGAAAGCTTTTCCCACAATACGGATGCTGAGGTTTGAGTGGTTCAGTAAAAAAAAACTAATTTGAGTACTTCTTCCACCACTAGATTTCACAAACCACCCGTACTTTGCACTTTTTCCTTGACTACAGGCTGTGTGTTTTATCTCTTAGTTCAATATGTGGATGTAGTTTTTTTTCACACCAGTGTTTGGTTTTTGGTCTGAGCTGCAGGGGGAAACCAAAATCCTCAAGCTGAAGAACCTGCGTCCTCAGGACTACGCCAACTACAGCTGCATCGCCTCGGTGCGCAACGTGTGCGGGATCCCCGACCGCAGCGTCATCTTCAGACTCACCAACAAGACAGGTACGGTTTACCACCGCAGGAGAACACCTTTAACGCTGCTTGTGGAAGATACACAGTGTTCATTTAACTCAAGAGAGTGTGTAATTAGGAACCAAATGGACATGTAATTACTCTGGGAGTGTATAATTGTACACTCCCAGAGTGAAAGGTAGGGTAAGTGATTTTCTGTGGTTTAAATAAGTGTTAAAGGTTTCATGACATCACATTTCTATTTATTTATTTTCTGTTATTTTTGGGGGGTTTTCTGACCCTAATTACACCCAAAGGATCGGTACTTTGAGCATTCAGTGGATTTTCTGTGGTCTGGGGTTTTCTGAATAATTAGGCTTAGAAAAGTGCTGTCATTGGCCTGTGGACTTTGATGTCAAAGTGCATTAATCCTGCCCCTTCTCCTTCCTGCCCCTCCCCTCCCCTCTCCTCCTCCTTTGGGGGGGGGGGGGGGAGCAAACTGAAAACCAAAAAAAACTTTTAACACATTGACTGCCAGGAATTCATTCATCCGCCTTGCCAGCGGTTTTACCTTATTTTGACGATCCACACGGACACGGATGTAAACAAAAGCTTTCTGGGGGGAGGGGGAGGGTCTCTTCTATCCAAAGGAGCAAATAGTTTTTAACCGCGATCGTCCATTCTGTTATCGGCAGTTGAATATGGCTCGTTCTCACAAATAAAACGCAGTCTGGGTGAAGAAATCCGAGCTAGATGTGTTTCTTTTTTTATATATCATTCTCTCGCAGTCAAGGGATAATTCCTAGATTGGCGAAGAGCGCCTTCTAGCGTAATCACTAAAACAAGATTTTTTTTGAAAGAATGCTTATATTATGTGTCCTTGGTGGTGAAGTGATGGATTTGAAAAAAAAACATAATATACGTCCTTGCCGGGCAATGTGTTAATACACGTTTTAAGGACCATGATAAAGACTTTATTGTTTTGTAAAACCAGCATGTCATGAAACCTTTAAATAGCTCTATATTCTGATAGTACTTATTGATATCTACAGTGACTGCCGAAACCTCACCCCCTCTTCTCTCCTTTCTCCCTCCATCCCCCTTGCAGCCTCTCCGTCCATCAAGCTGCTGGTGGAGGACCCCATTGTGGTGAACCCCGGCCAGACGGTGTCTCTGGTGTGCATCACCACGGGCGGCGAGCCCACGCCGGCGCTCAACTGGATCAGCAGCAACGACAGCCTGCCGCAGCGCAGCGTGGTGAAGGGCGGCACGCTCACCCTGCCCGCCATCACCTCCGACGAGGCGGGCGTCTACAGCTGCGTGGCCACCAACAACGTGGGCAACCCGGCCAAGAAGTCCACCGCCATCGTAGTGAGAGGTGAGAGAGAGTCCAAAGTCAGGATGTTTTTTTTTTTCATGCTCAGTAAACTCTTATGATGTGATTCACGTTAAAGGACAACGCCTGGAGAGTGAGGCAGGTACGGGTAGAGGGAGATCAAAGGGAGACCTTTGTTTCAGCTTCACCCAGATGTTGGCTGCTGAGATGGTTATTGATGAGCACTCATCAATGAGGGGCAGCAGTTCAGGGACACTTTGGTACCATAGACTGTATAAAAAGAATGGACGAAGCGACGCCATTGGTTTCTACAGACCGTAAATTAAGCTGATTGTTCAGGAATTTCAAATCCACCATCTTTCAATATCGCGTCATATCCTGCAGAATGCCACCAGACTAGTATTGGTTGGGTAGCTGTCAATCAAGAGCGGGGGCGGGGAGTGAATGCTATTGGTTGTGTAGCTTGTCAATCAAATCATCCGCCCTTCCTAGAGCATAGCCTACAGGCATAAACTACAGGCCATTCATATGAACTGTCACTTGAACTCTCTTCCTTATTCAAGTCAATTTCAAAGCAGGAAGCTGGACCCTTGTTTGGTACATACTGTAGACCAGGGCTGGGTGGTGCTTACCAGACGGCTTGACCTCTCTAACCACTAAGCTATAAGGCCAGAGTGGGCGGGGGAAGGGAGTCAAGGGACAGTGGGTGGTTGCAGAGTGGCCGGATGCAGAGACATTCAGCGGGGGGACAGGTACCATGGACATTGGGGGCGGAAGTGACTCATGGGTAGAGCGGGGCCGCTTTGGAACTGGAAGGTTTCCAGTTCGATCCTGGGCTTCCCCAGAGTTAGTGTCGAAGTGTCCTTGAGCAAGACACTGAACCTCTAATTGCTCCTGATGAGCAGGTTGGATGCATGGTTTCCTCCACCATCGGTATGTGAATGTGTGTGTGAATGGGTGAATGTAATGCACATTCATTGTAAATATAAATGCACCATTTACCATTTTACATTAGCAGGTGGCAGGCAAGAGAAAAGAGCAGATCCTAATCCTAATGTATACTTTGAGGACATGAGTCACATGATCTCGGTGCTTGTGTTCACTGTTCACGTCCACACGACACATCACGTCCAAGCGGTGTCGAGTCGTGTTGTGAATGAATGGCCCGGGCTAGCGGAAAGTCAAGGGCAACGCTTGAGGCAAAGCGCTGTGAAACCGCTCATTAAACACACGCTGATTAAAAGAGTGTTTGCAGCAATTAAAGCAAGCCAGACAGGAGCCATTAGAACGCTCTCTGAACATCAATGGCACAAGGATTTGTGTCCGAGACATTTTCCCTGAGCTAAGTGACAGTGCTGTAAAATAAATTATTGGTAACATAATGTCTATAGAACATACTTCGCTGTCAGACAGAAACCTCTTATCTCCATATTCAAACTTGTTATGTTTTTTTCCGAAAATTAACTACTTGATCATACTACAGCATTACGCAAAAGTATCAAAGTAGCCGAAGCTCGAAACGCTCAAAATCTCCTTGAAATATAATGGAGATAAGAGGTTTCTGCTCGACAGCAACAATATGTTTGTGACTTCCCCCAAGAGGGATAGTTAAGAAAGGAACCTGCAGTAACTGCACTTTTTTTTTTTTTTTTTACAGATTGCAGTGATCAGTGTAGCACAGTAGATATGGTTACAGTGTAGCACAGTAGATATGGTTACAGTGTAGCACAGTAGATATGGTTACAGTGTAGCACAGTATATATGGTTACAGTGTAGCACAGTAGATATGGTTACAGTGTAGCACAGTAGATATGGTTACAGTGTAGCACAGTAGATATGGTTACAGTGTAGCACAGTAGATATGGTTACAGTGTAACACAGTAGATATGGTTACAGTGTAGCACAGTAGATATGGTTACAGTGTAGCACAGTAGATATGGTTACAGTGTAACACAGTAGATATGGTTACAGTGTAGCACAGTAGATATGGTTACAGTGTAGCACAGTAGATATGGTTACAGTGTAGCACAGTAGATATGGTTACAGTGTAGCACAGTAGATATGGTTACAGTGTAGCACAGTAGATATGGTTACAGTGTAGCACAGTAGATATGGTTACAGTGTAGCACAGTAGATATGGTTACAGTGTAGCACAGTAGATATGGTTACAGTGTAGCACAGTAGATATGGTTACAGTGTAGCACAGTAGATATGGTTACAGTGTAGCACAGTAGATATGGTTACAGTGTAGCACAGTAGATATGGTTACAGTGTAGCACAGTAGATATGGTTACAGTGTAGCACAGTAGATATGGTTACAGTGTAGCACAGTAGATATGGTTACAGTGTAGCACAGTAGATATGGTTACAGTGTAGCACAGTAGATATGGTTACAGTGTAACACAGTAGATATGGTTACAGTGTAGCACAGTAGATATGGTTACAGTGTAGCACAGTAGATATGGTTACAGTGTAGCACAGTAGATATGGTTACAGTGTAGCACAGTAGATATGGTTACAGTGTAGCACAGTAGATATGGTTACAGTGTAGCACAGTAGATATGGTTACAGTGTAGCACAGTAGATATGGTTACAGTGTCGCAGAGTGGATGCACCTTAATCCCATGTATAACGCACTGACTTTTTTATTGTGCTCTTTTCCTCTAAGCACCTTAACGTCCATATGTATATCATGCACAGTATAAGTATAACATGCACAGTATACATACATTGCTGCTATGCTCAGGCACCTTAGTTTTTTTTTTTTTTTTTATTATCTCAGGTACTTTGTAAATATGTAGATAACTTGTCTGGCCTTCTGTTGCTCTCTTGTTTTGATCTCCTTCCCACTTGCCCCCCACCCCCTCTTCTTCTCCCTCTTCTTTCTATGGAAACTAACGTTGCGATGGGAACGATGTACAAAAACGAATTTCACCCACTTTTTTACCTTGTAAACCTGTGATGTGACAATAAAACTGATTCTGGATCACAGACCCATAGAGAGAGAGAGTTCTGTCATGCTTTCATCTCGCCGCAAAGCGGGCCGCTGTGGGCTATAGTTCCAAACATTGGAACTTCTTAATTGAGGTAGAATGCTATATTTCCGCATTCCATTCTTACAATGGGAGTCAACGCTATAGTGTAAAAAGTTTTTAGTGTAAAAAATAGCCTATCTACAAGCTCACAATGCGTCGCATCGCGATGCATTGTGAGCTTGTAGATCGGCTATTTTCAAATGGCCGAAATGTATATAGGGCTGAAGTGGGTAATGTACGTTTTGTAATAATAATCAGAATCTACAAAGTAACTAGTAACTTAAGTTTTCAAATAATTGTGGTGGAGTAAAAGTACAACATTTGACTCTGAGATGTAATGGAGTAGAAGTAAAAGTATTGGATATTGGAAATACTGAAGTAGAAGTACAAATACCTCAAAATTGTATTTAAGTAAATGTGCTTAGTTACGTTTACACCACTGCTGCTTGGACTGTAATGACTAATTCATGCTCCGTCCCGCGCCACTGAGCTTGTAGGTCTGCTATTTTCGACGCGCGACACTGTCGTGTGTCGGAGCATAAATGATGCGTAATGATGATGCGAAGCCAGACTCCTCCTGGACATGGACCACTATTAGAGGGAGACATTCGTACCGTCATATGGACAGGAGTCATTAGATGACAATAAATGAGTAAATACAAGTTTTATAGGACCGCTACTGGAGTGTATCCAATTTTCAATACTTTTACTTTTACTCCACTACATCTCTGAGGAAAATATTGTACTTTTACTCCTTACTATTATCATTTGTTAACTTTAGTTACTAGTTACTTTTCAGATATACATTATTATATTATAAAACATACATTAACCACTTCAGCCCTATTTTATACATACTGTAGGGCAGGCTATTTATAAATAACCGATCTACAAGCTCACAACACGTCGCATCGTGACGCGTTTTGAGCTTGTAGATCTGCTATTTTCAAACATTTTAGTAATTTTACTTTTGGTACTATATTTTGATGCCAATACTTTTGTACCTTTACTCGAGCAACATTTTGAACACAGGCCTTTTACTTGTTATGATGGAGTCGTGAACCTATAATGGCATGCCCAAAATAGGAATGTAAATGATTTAAAAAAAATGAATTTTTCTTTCTGTTTAACCCCTAAAAAAGATTCCATACTGTGTACATCCATATGAAACCAAAGTGCACACACACCCGCATTGGTCTAAAGTAACTAAGTACATTTACTCAAGTACTGTACTTAAGTACAATTTTGAGGTACTTTTACTTTACTGGAGTATTTCCAATTGTCTATACTTTTACTTCTACTCCTTTACTATCTCAGAGGCAAATAATGTACTTTTACTCCACAACTATTTGAAAGTTTTAGTTACTAGTTACTTTGCAGGTATACATTATTACATTATAAAACATACATTAACCACTTTAGCTCTATTTTATACCAAGGCTATTTGAAAATAGCCGATCTACAAGCTCACGAAGCGACACTTTGTGAGCTTGTAGATCGGCTATTTTCAAAAATTTTAGTACTTTTACTTTTGGTACTTCAAGTACATTTTGATACCAATACTTTTGTGCTTTTACTCAAGTAAATTTTGAATTCCGGACTTTTACTTGCAACAGAGTATTTCTACAATGCAGTATTGATACTTTTACTTACAGTAGCCTAAGTAAGAAATGTGAGTACTTTTTCCACTACTGCACGCACGCACTCGAACACGCGGCGCGCAAATAACCCCAACCCTAAAGAAATCCTTTTTCCTATTCCGTATAGAACGTGTCTTGATAAGACTGTACAGTAGAGCCGTAGAGTGAATGCAGTTACGGGACCAAACAAGAATGAGTTCTGTTCAAAAAGCTTTACTTCAGTAATCTCTCATGCGTGGTTAGTTTTTTTTGGGGGGGCGGATAAAACTTAATGTCAAATACATTATGTATTTTCCCAATTGCTTGACTATAAGGCATCCACCAGCTACACAAATGTTTGACTGACTCGACACTTTGAAGTGAGAAGAACAGGATGTGTTGAGGGCGGATAAGCTCTGTGTGTGTGTATGTGTGTGTGGGTGGGGGGGGGGGGGGGCAAATGTACCCACAAGTGTAGTTGAATTTGAGAAATAGGCATTATGAATACAATTTTCCCTGTCCTTGTTTTATGGTTAAATATATAGAAACCTCTTTATCTCAATATGTTAACGTTTACTGTTTTTTGGTAAATTAATTAATTAATCATACTTTAATTAATCATACTACAGCGTCACACAAAAGTAGCAGATCCACAAGCTTCCAACCGACAGCAACGATATATATATGTTTTTAAATAGCAAGTAGGAAAATATTCGGTTCTGCGTTAGGATTGCCTGAATCATACTTACAGTAGGCTAGTGGCACGCTGGTGTTGCACACCGAAAATATAAGAACAAAAAAACACATGGAGAACGGTTTCTACACGACAGCGACGAGAAACGGCTTAACCACATGAAACCCTATAGCATCCTTATTCTGGGCATGATTTCATAATAGCCAAACATTCAGCCAAAAAAGTCGACCCCCCCCCCAGTCAAACTGAAGTATAGAGGCTAAGTGGTTAAACGCAAGATCTGTATGTTGGATAACAGCACGGGTGCAGAGAAAGCAGACTCTAGCAAAGCGAGGCCAGACGGGGTGAGCCGCAACACGGGCGCATGTGGTGCATGAAGCATGTGGACGGGATGCGCTGACTGGTCAGCAGCATGGGCAGGGATGCACTGACCGGTCAGCAGCAGGGGCAGGGGAGACCCCCGTGCTGTGCTCGTTCAACCCCGTCTCCTCCAGTCCTTGAGATATGCCCCCCTCATTCAGTGTGTAGACCCACATCCTCTGACCAGCCAGACGGTAGCTTAACCCTTTAAGACCTGAGGTTCCGATTCTACAAAATGTCTTCTAAATCCTAACGGTTTTCTGAAAAACGTATGTTTCTATATCAGTGGTTTTCAAACTTTTTCATGTCAAGGTCCAAAATGATATGAATTTGGCCGCGGACCCCCATCTCAATTTTGTTTGTTCCAGGGACCCCCAGAAGCAAAGATTTGAGTTACAAATGTTTGCTTTAAAAACAGGTGTATTCAAAGATTTGCACACATTTTCTCGATTTTTCTAAAATAGCAGATCTACAAGCTCACTGCGCGGCACTCGGTGCCGCGCTATGAGCTTGTAGATCTGCTATTTTTGAATAGCCAAGGTGTAAAATTATGCTTTTTAGCTAAAATCAAAAAGTGACACAGATGCGTCCCAGGTCTTAATGGGTTAATTCTCCGGACATGCTGTCTTCACCCGCCCAAAAAAAACCCTCTCTCTGCCTGCCTTCTAGGGCCTTGGCTGTTGTCGGTGGAAGAAGAAGTACTCCTGGCTTTTACTTAAGTAAAAGTATAGCGAGTAAAAGTATCTGCTCAGAGGAAGTCTGAGGCCGAAACGTGTAAGCGTTTCCAATAAATGACGATGTGTATCTGTGTCTTGCATCCTTTATTTTGGAAGTGCCGCTTTTTCCACTTCGGTGGTATTTGATTATAGCGAAATAAGTCTTGGCATCAAAGAACATCACTGCCGGACAGAAACGTCTTATCTCCATATTCTAACTTTTTGTGTTTTTTCTTTTGTAAATTAAGGCCCTACTTGATTATACAACTACAGTGTCACACGAAAGTATCAAAAGTAGCAGATCCACAAGCTCGAAGCGCGGCGCGTAGCGACGCGTTTCGAGCTTGTGTATCTGCTACTTGAGGAACTTCTCGATGCTTTTGAATTTGAATCCTGAAAAGTTACAGTTTTGCCTCCGAGATGTAGTGGAATAGAAGCACAGTGTTCGAGAGAAAAATAACATAGAAAAATTGTACTTAAGTGTATACTTGAGTAACTGTGCATGGCTGCTTTCAACTAGACCCTGTGCCTTCCAGGCCTTGGCCTCGTCCTCAGCCAACCCCAGCAGGCCGCTGGCTTCACACGGCCCGGCACTCTCATGGATTAAGGGCCGCGACACGGTTCCTGCACTCTCAGGGCCAGCTCAAGGGCAGCGTTGCCATGTCTGGTTATCATAAGCGACTTAGGGCTCGTTTTTTAGTCGCTTGTAGATTTTTGGTGGTTGCGTTTTTCTGGGTCTCGTTTCCTAATGTTGTTTAAACCAGTGGTCCTCAAACATTTGTATGTCAAGGACCCTGATGGACAAAAGTATTTACCCCCCCCCCCATCTGAAAATATATTGTGCCAGGCAGGGACCCCCATACCAGACTTTTGTTGTTAAAATGATTTTAAAAAATATTCAAAATGTTTAATTTTTTTCAAGATTTTCTTTTGAAAATTAGATCTACAAGCTCACAACGCATCGCATAGCGGCTAGCTGTGAGCTTGTATTATAGGTTTATGGTTCTCATGTGGCCTACTGTATGTAGTCGCTTCTTTTGGGCTTGTTTTCATGAACCTGGTTGCTTATTTCTCTTGCAAAATCTGGCAACAGTGCCCGCTCAAGGGCAGCCGGGCGGAGGTGCAAAAAAAATGGTCTGGTGGTCACAGCGTTCTTGGTCTTCTTCTGTTTCCTCCAGTACTGGCAACACAATATGTTAAGGTATGATATGATATGATATGATATGATATGATATGATATGATATGATATGACATGACATGACATGACATGACAATGATATTATAATGATAATGGATTAATATTGATATTGATATTTATATTGATATGATATGATATGACTTGGCAATCCATACTTTTTAATCAGATCAAGTTCTGTCTGAAAGAGAGCAACTCTCTGATGGGATATTTATTCTGTCTTTCTCTTGTCGGTTGTCATCCTATACCCGTCGCCTAGCTCAGTAGCTCTCAAACCTTTTCATGTCAAGGACCCCCAGAATGATAATTATGCATAGCCTATGGCTGCGGACATCCATCTAAAACAGATTTGAGGTAAAAACATTTACTTAAAAAATAGACCGGCTATGAGCTTGTGTGAGAACCGTGGTGGGATTCTTTCACCCGAATATTTTTTTTGGCTGCTTATTCCGTCGGTTGTGAAATATTTGATTAGGAGTCTTGTCGACTGCGGAGGAGAGGGTGGAATTGACACGTCTGAAACTGGTTTCGTCGCTGCAGCTGGTACAAATAGGCAGCTGGCTGCGTGTCTGTCTGTGAAGCGCCGTGTTTTGGCTCCGCCGTGTGAAGTGGAAGAAATAAGCGACGCTGTATGCTTATCAAAGATATCACAAATCAAACGGTGTTGTGCCGACATGGATTTCGTCGAAGCGCTCCCGACAATTTGAGCTATATACACGTTTTTTTAATATAAACAAACTAGACAGCCCGACATTCTCAGTCTGTTTAGATGATGTGTCTGCACTCCCGTACACCCAGCTGGCACCGCACGCACGCAATACACACACACAAAGTATAAAGCGGTAGTTCTCAAACTTTTTCCTGTCAAGGACCCCCAAATTGATATATATTTGCCCACGGACCCCCATCTGAAAATGTTTTGTGCCAGGGACCCCCAGAAGAAACTATATGTGTTACCAAAGAATCCAAAATGATTCAACATTTTCAAAACACTTCGAAAATGTTAAAAAAATGCAGATGTACAAGCATTGAGGCGCGGTGCGAGCTTGTAGATCTTCTATTTTTAGATAGCCACGGTAACACATTTTGCTAGGGCCCCCCTGAAACCCCTTCCGAGGACCCCTGGGGGTCCCCGGACCCCACTTTGAGAACCACTTGGTACAGTATACAGTATATACGTGCAAATATGCACAATAATATCATCAGTGTCAACGTATCCATTTTGTAACTCTTGAGACATGTGCAAATGTA
Source organism: Gymnoscopelus braueri (assembly GCF_963280865.1). Classification (NCBI taxonomy): domain Eukaryota; kingdom Metazoa; phylum Chordata; class Actinopteri; order Myctophiformes; family Myctophidae; genus Gymnoscopelus; species Gymnoscopelus braueri. The sequence continues at coordinate 5,481,257 of NC_137616.1, read as the reverse complement.
ACCGAATGGACCCGTAAGTTATGGGGTCCATTTGGTTACATTTGTACAGTCTCAGAGTTTACATTGACCTACATTATTTAAATGTGCAGTGTACTCTGCACTGTATAATGCACATTATTATGCACACAGTCATATTATTCTGCTTGTCGTGACACGGATCATAAGCTCTGGTGACATTATTTATAGAGCGTTGAAAAACACACAGTGTCAGCGTGTACAGTATAATGTGTTGCATATTTAGTGAGTGTATATTTGTCTCTGTCAGGTGGAAACCTCATATGTCCAAAACTTGTTACTTTTCATCATTCAAATAAAAATAGCATCAAAAGTAGCAGATCTACAAGCTTGAAACGCGTCGCTTCGCGCCGCGTTTCAAGCTTGTAGATCTGCTACTTTTGATGCTTTTAGTGTGACGCTGTAGTATGATCAAGTAGGGCGTTAACAGTGGTGGGAAAAGTACTCGGATGTTTTACTCAAGTAAAAGTATCAATACTGCAATGTAGAAGTACTCTGTTACAAGTAAAAGTACCGGAATTAAAAACTGTACTTGAGTAAAAGTGCAAAAGTATTGTTATCAAAATGTACTTAAAGTATCAAAAGTAAAAGTGCTAAAATGTTTGAAAATTGCAGATCTACAAGCTCACAACGCGTTGCGATGCGACACTTTGTGAGCTTTTAGATTGGCTAAAATTAGGGTTAATTAGTTAATGTAAAGTTGTATAATGTACTGTACATCTGCAAAGTAACTAGTAACTAAAGTTTTCAAATAATTGTAGTGGAGTAAAAGTACAATATTTGTCTCTGAGATGTAGTGAATAAAAGTATAGATAATTGGAAATACTCTAGTAAAGTAAAAGTACCTTAAGTACAGTACTTGAGTAAATGTACTTAGTTACTTTACACCACTGGGCGTTAATTTACAAAAAAGTTAGAATACGGAGATAAGAGGTTTCTGCTCCGACGGCAATGGTATTTACACTGCGTGGGGGGGGTTGTGGCGTGTCTGTCCGCATAAGAACCAACAGGAGAATGACCCTTATCAAATTTGCTTTGGAATGAGTTGTGGGGCTGAAAAAAAAAAGCATGCATACATTTCCATTCATAAATGATAAGCCCGGCGCGGTTCGGCTGGCCAGGGCGCTCTGGCACAGACAAGATAACCGGCCAGACCTTACACACTCCATGGAGATGTCTTTGTGTTGCTCTGAGAGAGAGAGAGAGAGAGAGAGAGAGTGAGAGGGAGAGGGAGAAAGAGAGACTGGGCAAACGGTTCACGTACACGTTCTCAAAAAGGACTGCACGTGTATCCGAGAACATAGTGCAAATGTCAACTGCTTGCATAATGTACAGACATGTGGCCGTGCGTGTGTGTGTGTACAGTACAGTACATGTCAGTCCCTCTGGCCACCAGTGAGTAAGGCTGACATTGCTGCTTGAGGTCACAGCCTCAAGGTGGATAACGGCCATTAGCACCTGTGATTGTCAACGCTCTGCTGCATGCATGGTGCTAACTGTGTGTGTGATGCATTCATGGTGCTAACTGTGTGTGTGATGCATTCATGGTGCTAACTGTGTGTGTGATGCGTGCATGGTGTTAACTGTGTGATGCATTCATGGTGTTAGTGTGTGATGCATTCATGGTACTAGGCTGTAATGCATGCATGGTACTAGGCTGTAATGCATTCATGGTACTAGGCTGTAATGCATGCATGGTACTAGGCTGTAATGCATTCATGGTACTAGGCTGTAATGCATGCATGATAGGCCTACTAGCCTGTGATGCATGCATGGTACTAGCCTGTGATGCATGCATTGACCTAGCATGTGATGCATGCATGGTACTAGCCTGTGATGCATGCATAGTGCATGGTACTAGCCTGTGATGCATGCATAGTGCATGGTACTAGCCTGCGATGCATGCATAGTGCATGGTACTAGCCTGTAATGCATGCATTGCACTAGCCTGTAATGCATGCATGGTACTAGCCTCTGATAAATGCTTGCATGCATGCATGGCACTAGCCTCTGATGCATGCTTGCATGCATGGTACTAGCCTCTGATGCATGCTTGCATGCATGCATGCATGGTACTAGCCTCTGATGCATGCATGGTAGTGACCTGTAATGCATGCATGGTACTAGTCTGTGATGGATGGATGCATGTATGCATACTAGCCTGTAATGCATGCATGGTACTAGTCTGTGATGGATGCATGTATGCATACTAGCATGTGATGCATGCATGGTACTAGTCTGTGATGGATGCATGTATGCATACTAGCATGTGATGCATGCATGGTACTAGTCTGTGATGGATGCATGTATGCATACTAGCATGTAATGAATGCATGGTGCTGGCGTGTGGCTCTAGAGTGTGGTTTGTGTCTGTGTGTACAGCATTCACGTAAAGTACTGTATGTTTGCACACATGTGTGCACGTGGTCATATACTATATACTGTACATTGTACATACTGTGTGTGTGTACAATGTGTTCTTGCGGGCGTGTATGTATTCATACAACATTCACGTTTATGTTCTGTGTTTTTTGGTGATGGTACTGCATGTTGTCCTCTGATGTGTTTAACCTTGAGTGGAGGGAGAGAGGAGGGAGAGAGAGAGGGAGAGAGAGGGATGGGAGGCAGGATAGCAAGTGTGAGAGAGGAGGTGAGTGGTGGATGGAGAGCACACAGCACGGTGTCTCTAGAGAGAGAGAGAGAGAGAGAGAGAGAGAGAGAGAGAGAGAGAGAGAGAGAGAGAGAGAGAGAGAGAGAGAGAGAGAGAGAGAGAGAGAGAGAGAGAGAGAGAGAGAGAGAGAGTAGAGAGAGAGAGAGAGAGAGAGAGAGAGAGAGAGAGAGAGAGAGAGAGAGAGAGAGAGAGAGAGAGAGAGAGACCAACATGAAAAATGAGACCACAGATTGACGGATGGGACACGAGACAGAGATGGAGTGTGGGAAGGAGCTGAGAAAGTTCTTTTTTAGGCTCTATGCGCACGAACGCACGCACACACACACACAGTGAGAAAGACAGACAGACACAGAGAGAGAGAGATATTTCCTGTTAATTCTGTTCTCTTGGAATCATTCAGAATGTAATGATGTTGGTGTGTGTGTGTGTGTGCGTTTTTGTCTGCGTTTGACACAGTCAAATCCTCCTCGTTCATTTATCCATTTTTAATGGACCCGTACGGGCGGGGTGGGGGGGGGGGATGAAATGTGCCTCCGCTGTACAACGTGTGCGTGTCACAGTCAGTATGTCGGGGACAGCGTGTACCTTTGCCCCGCTAAGAAGTGTCCCCTGTGGGGACATTGTAATCCCGACGTGTGACACGAGCTCTCTGTGGAAGAGACGACAGCCACGACTGGGGCCTTTTTTTTTTCTTTCTTCCTTTCTTTCTTTGTGTGATTATCTGCACTTTTCATGTACGGGGGCAGCCATTATTTCTGCAAGACTATTATAAAACCACAGACAATCATCCTCCGCTGCTGTAGGAATATTCAAATATGGACAATAATGAGCCAGAGACACCCGGGAGCGCACCTGAACACATGCTACGCTATAATCTTCATTGAACTGTGTGTGACCTCTGTAATACAATAGAGGAGGAAAAAAAAGCAGGTCTTATTATCCGTATATCTGTGAGGAGAACCTAACGGTATGCATATATTATTATCACAAGCAGGACCTTTACTTTTGTCTCTTGATCATTCCCACGCGGAAGGAACGGCACTGGTAAAAAGGCATCTTTTGAGGAGAGCAGTACAAAAAGCTTGAATTGCTGTTGGAAGTTTGATTTAACCCATTTAGACCGGGAAAGCATTTTTTTTTCTTTGGCTATTCAAAAATAGCAGATATACAAGCTTGTAGATCTTCTATTTTTGAATTTGTGCAAATCTTTGAATATATATTTTATTCAAAGCAAACATTTGTAACATTTGGCGATTCTACAAATGTGTTCTAAATTCTAACACTTTTTTGAAAAACTTTTGTTTCTATATCAGTGGTTCTCAAACTTTTTCATGTCAACAACCCCCAAAATGTATTTGGCTGCGGACCCCCATCTAAACATATCTAGTTTCAGGGACCCCCATAAAGCAAAGATTTGAGTTAAAAACGCTTTAAAATATATATGTATTCAAAGATTTGCACACATTTTCACGATTTTTCTAAAAATAGCAGATCTACAATCTCGTAGCGCGGGACTTGGTGCCGCGCTACGAGATTGTATACTGTATCTGCTATTTTTGAATAGCAAAAGTATAAAACACAGGTTACACAGATGCGTTCCCGGTTTGAATGGCTTAACAAAAAAAAACAGCTTTCATCCCTCTCTTCTTTCTGGAACGCGGAGACTGCCAAGGTTCAATGACAGAGAGCGCCAGGGGTGATGAAAGGAAACAGAACTTACAAAAGCCATCAATAATTCAGGTGGAACATGTTTTCGTGTACAGTATGTATGTTAACTTGCTGTTTTGCGGCCCATTGCCTCAGATACCGGAGATGCTTTCATAACTACTTGAAGACCCACTCGCCCCCAAAAATCATGTTTTTGTGTTTGGTTAATGTCTTTTTGAAGTTTACCCATGAATATCCTGGTAGTTTCTTCTTGCGCTCTGCAATATCACCAAAGCATTAACATAGAGTTCTACAACAAAATAAAAACGGGTTTTCAGACTATAGTGCTCACTGAAAATAGGTTGTACGCAAAGCAACTCAGACGAGGAGTGATGTCACATGACGGAAGTACATTATGCATTATACATTATACATGCATTACACATTATGCAAGTACATTATACATTACGGAAGTACATTATGACGTTTTATGATGCAAAACAAGCGCTTCCGACCCCTTGTGACCAGACCCCACTGCGGGTTCCGTCAACCAAGGAGCCTTGCCGTCAACGACAAAGTTTTTAGTTTTGTTGGTGTGTGTATGCATTTTCTGTGGATCACCCAAATTCTGGAGAATCAAATGTATGCATAATTCATAAGGTATGGAATAGTAAATGAGAGTAAAGAAAATGGTAGCCTACTTTAAAGCTTGTTTAGGGACATTTTGTAAATGTAATTTTTTTTAACAGAGAATATTTTTCTGACATGGACATGTGGACAAGGACTTTGAGCCTGATTTATATTTCATCGTATGATGGTGAAGCATGGCGAAAATAACCATGCTACTCACACAGATCTTCAATTCTAGAAAAACAGTTTGAATGTTTTTGAACATTTTCTCCTACAAAGACATGGGTTGAAAGTGGTTCAAAATGTGTTCTAAATTCTCACACTTTTTTGAAAAACTTTTGTTTCTATATCAGTGGTTCTCAAACTTTTTCATGTCAACAACCCCCAAAATGTATTTGGTCCCCCATTTAGACCCCCATCTAAACATGTCTAGTTTCAGGGACCCCTGAAAACTAGATATGTTATGCTGGCGTCTCATTGGCCGATATGCTGGCGTCTCATTGGCTGAGATGTTCAGTTGGAGTTTCTATAGGCCTACGTTTTCCTGCAAACATCACTTGTTCTTTTCCTGCTTTGCTCAGATCTGGCCAATCGGCTCACAGCTTGGCCTTATTTGCCAGAAGAGTTTAGCGGTCCATCCCTCTGACCGGCTGCTTCTCTCCGTAAAAAAAAAGAAAACGCTGCCATTACTGTACCACTGGCACTTCAACACCCACAAACATGCATACTGTATTACATACACACTGTACTTTATGGATAAAACACACGCACATACATGCATCACCCACATTTGCTCTTATAAGTTATGACTGAATGAATTAAGCTCAGGAAATGATGCAACATAAAGTGTTTGGAGACACACTTTACCTTCCGACTAAATGGGAAAGTCCTGTTACCGGGCAGAACCCTCATGAAAGATTAATCTGCTTTCGGTCTGGATTTGTGGTGGTGGGTGCTGCATAAAAATTTAAAATAAAGTTCCCATCCCAAACACCACCACCTACACAAAACGAAAGGGATTACTTTATGTTTTATTTATATATGTGTACCCCCTTTTTCGTCCAATTTAGTCGTTAAGCCAATTAACCCTCGCCAAACTTTTTTCTGTTGCCACTGCTGCTATTCTACCCTACTAGCTGCCAGTCAGGAGCCCCCACCGGGAGGACGTATAGCACCTCCGTTCTACTCCTCCCGTTCAATGCCCCTCCCCCCCCCCCCCCACCCCCCTGCTGACAGGAAGTTTTGAAAAATATTTGAAAAATATCAAAATAGTTTTTTTTTTTTTTTTTACACAAATCTTCTCTTCTGGGGGGTCCCCTGGCACAAAAAAAGTCTGAGAACCCCCTGCCCTGCTGCCGTGAACAGAAACCCTGGCGCCACAAAAGCGCCCTAGAAATGGGTTATTTTAACCCATTCAAACCGGGAACGCATCTGTGTAATCAATTTAACCATTATTTTTATACTTTGGCCATTCAAAAATAGCAGATCTACAAGCGCATAGCGTGGCACTGAGTGCCGTGCTATGCACTTGTAGATCTGCTATTTTTGAAAAATCGTGAAAATGTTTGCAAATCTTTGAATATACATATACATACAAATGTTCGCTTTGAAAAAATATAATAAAACATATTTTTGAATAGCCCAAAGAATTCTTGAGATGACACAGATTGCGTTCCCGGATTGAATTGGTTAAAAGATATCGTGCATGCTGTCTGACTCTCCATGGTTGTGCATCGGGATTGCAACTTCCTTTATCCGCCACAACTGTCCAGTGAAATGCAGATGAAGTGGCCACTTATCTCGCTTGAGCGCCAGGCAGTCATCGTAACAGAAATTGCCTACTTGCAATTCAGTGTTTTCCAGTCGGATAAAACATCCGAAGGCCAAGGTTTATTTATAACGCACATTTTCATTCAGAGAGAGAGAGAGAGGCAATTCAAAGTGCCTTCACATATAAACTAGACAGAAAAGAACGGAAGCCTAGAAAAATAAAAAAGATTAAGGGAAAACAGATTTCAATGTTCGAGGCAGCGGTGGGTTTAAACAAATGCATGAGTAACTGCCGCCGTGGTGGAGGCTTGTACTGTACTGTACTGTACTGTACTGTACTGCACTGTACTGCAGTGGTTCTCAACCAGTGGTCCGGGGAAAATATCTTTTCAAATGGGAGTCCGTGGACTAAATATGTGTCAATTTGGGGGTCCTTGACGCGAAAAAGGTTGAAAACCTCTGCTGTACTGTACTGTAATGCAGTGGTTCTCAAAGTGGGGTCCGGGGACCGCCAGGGGTCCTTGAGGGGGTTCCAGGGGTCCCCAGCCAAATGATTAATAGTTAGGAACCAATGAATGAATATCTTTATTGCAGACTCATGGTCCAAAGAAAAATATGCAGTTACATAAGTAGAAACAGTCCAAATGAACATGTTAGACAGGGCATTGACAGTTGTGACTCTTATAAATACAGGCTTTTTAAGTCAATGTCTCCTCCTAAGGCTAGAGGAGTATCTAGTGCAGCTCTTCCCAGGGTTACTTATATACTGACAATGATGCTATTCACAGACTCATCCAAGCGACACGTGAATCTATATGCATTGAGTTCCGCACGAGCAGCTTGAAAAGTATTGACTCGTGCAGCCGCAAACATTTCACTCACACTGCAACCGTCTCTAGGCCTTCTGAGTAAAATTATCATTGCATCATTATGGGCTACTATGAAGTTTCTGAAAACAAGTGGGCAGTGTAGAGTGGCGTACAGCAGTGGTGGAAAGTAACTAAGTACATTTACTTAAGTGCTGTACTTGAGTACAATTTTGAGGTATTTGTACTTTACTTGAGTATTTCCAATTTCCAATACTTTTACTTCTACTCCATTACATCTCAGAGGCAAACATTTTTACTCTACTACAATTATTTGAAAACTTTAGTTACTAGTTACTGTGCAGATATAAATTATTACATTATAAAACATACATTAACCACTTTAGCCCTATTTTACACCTAGGCTATTTGAAAATAGCCGATCTACAAGCTCACAACACGTTGCATCGCGACACGTTGTGAGCTTGTAGATCTGCTATTTAAAATAATGTTTGTACTTTTACTTTTGTTACTTTAAGTACATTTTGATACCAATACTTTTGTACTTTTACTCAAGCCATTTTTGAATTCCGGACTTTTACTTGTAATGGAGTACTTCGACATTGCAGTATTGATCCTTTTACTTAAGTAAAACATTTGAGTACTTTTTCCAACACTGGTGTACAGTAAGCTCTACATAGAGTGATCTTAACGGCTTCTGAGCACATGCTAAACTGCGAGGATGTTCGCCCATAAATCCTGCGGCACTGTCTGTGAATATCATCATCATCATCATCTGTTGTCTTTGGTCTAATGCATAATCAAACTAGGGGTCCTTGGTATTAAAATAGATGAGAATTACTGTAAAAAATCATCTTTTATTTGGGGGTCCCTGGCATATCTTTTGAAATGGGGGGCCTGTATTTGTCAATTTGGGGGTTCTTGAAAAAACATTGAGAAGCATTGATGTAATGTAAATATATAGCACAGACCTGAAGGCTGGGTGGGTCACCGCATGGCTGCTGTCTGAGGACACCAGGCTGGGGACATGGTGACGGATATTGTTCACTGGGTTTCGGACATGGAGACAGTCCTCTGGGCTGGGGGACAACCGACCCCTCCCGCTCACTCAGATCAGCTAACGGCTAACCTTCCCTAAAACACACGGGATAATTAACCATGCTCCACATGTACCAGACTCTTCTCCCTCCTGGTTCCCAAACTGTGTAATAAACTCCCCATTGCAGTCAGAACTGCAGACTCACTCTCATCGCTTCAGACTCCACCTCACCCCCGGCTTATAGTGCTTCAATCTCCCTATATGCAGTGGCAGAAAAAGTACTCAAATTGTTTACTTAAGTAAAAGTATCAATACTGCAATGTAGAAATACACTGTTACAAGTAAAAGTCCAGAATTCTACATTTACTTGATTAAAAGTACAAAAGTATTGGCATCAACATGTACTTAAAGTACCAAAAGTAAAAGTAATATAATGTTTGAAAATAGCAGTTCACAACGCGTCGCGATGATCTCTGTCGGTGGCCCGTCAAATGCCACGTAACTTTTTTTTTTAACCAATCACGTTGCTTATGCAAGGTCCCGTGAAGGGGGTTGGCCATTGCGGCAATTGAGATTGGATGCGTCACCAAATCACATGGCTACGTCACTAGTTAGGAGACTAGGATAAAGATACCAAGGATTAGTGACTGACGTCACTGTTATACGACACCATACACTCGGCGGCATACGCTCAAAGTTGATTATGGGTGCGGTCGGAAATACAGCACTGAGCGCACTGGCCAATACAAACTAATAGGCGAGTGCGCTCCGGTGCGCAATTTCCAAACGCACCCTCTAAGATACCAAGGATGCGTTGGTGATGTCACTGTCATGTGACAATTGTTACGTTACGTTGGCTTCGCAGCGAGGGGGGGGGAGTGGGGCATAAAAGGCGATAGCTCTTGTTTCTTAGGTTTGTTTATCTTGACCACACATGTTAAGAATGTAACTCAGATAACATGTCATTCAGACAGATGGCGTGGGTTCATTGTTTACCTGGTATCCTACAGTTTCAATTTTACACATTGTTATTTAGATACAAGCATATTGTTGACAGATGCTATGTTCATGCCATAACCTGGTATCCTAGTTTCTTGAGGCACTTATGCTCCAATGTATGCACTGGAGTGTATCCATTCCATGTATGCGATTGTTTACCTTGCTTATTGTACAGTGAAGTCGCTCTGGATAAGAGCGTCTCCTAAATTTGTGAATCGTAAATGTATACCGTCTCTGTCGGGTGGAAACCTCATACGTCCAAAACTGTTACTTTTGAAAAATAGCATAAGTAGCAGATCGACAAGCCCAAAATGCGTTGCTTCGCGCCGTGTTTTGACACAGACAGACAGACAGACAGACAGACAGACAGACAGACAGGCAGAGGACATTGGAGACAGGGATTAAGTTCTCAGGGGTGCAATCAGATGTTTCTCCACAGCACATGGTATTGTTGTGGTATTTCAGTATTGTCTGTCTTAGCGGTGCTATCACAACCTTGAGCTAAATGTGTCATGTTATGAGGCCAATTTGTACTTTCTGTACTGTGTGTGGGGATGGGGGAGGGGGTGGCTGTTGGACAGTCAAGGCTGTTTTTTTTTGCTGTGTCAGACTCAGTAATTGCTCCAGTGTGACTTGTGAAGAGAATTGGGCTTGAGGTTATTTCTCTCTCTAAATATATACTTGTATATTTTACAACAACAATGAAAGTGATACCAAAAAAAGAATCTACAGACAGTTAAAAAGTGAACCATGTTGGATCTTGATAAATAACTTTTTAGGAGCTGTAATATGGTGTTATATATTATATGAAGTGAGCTTTTTGTGTGGGCAAGAGTACAGATTGTAGCTTGGAGAGCTCTAAAGCACCATTACCCCTAAACTCCCCTTATATCAGAAGAGAGTGTACTTCCTCTGGGGGCCGCGGAGATGGCAGAGCGCCCGGTCTGACGACTTGAGGCTCATTTGTACTTAGTTGCACGCTGGTGCTGCATGCCGTAAATAGCAGATTATACAAGCTCATAACGGGCCACATTCGTGACTTGTGTATATCTGCTATTTACTGACTAACGACACCGGCACGCAACTAAGAATAACTGAGGCTTTACAGAGGAAGCTGCTCCAGCTGTTAACCTTGTTCACAGCAGTCTCTTTTTTCGTTTTCTTTTTTTGCTGAGCAGGAGGACTGGCCTGACCACAGTGGTGGAAAAAGTTCTCAAATTTTTTACTTAAGTAAAAGTATCAATACCACAATATCACCCCGTCACCTGGCTCCACCGGCACTTTGGATTACCTGCTGGCTAACGGCTAATTCCAGACAAACTTGTCTCTCCGACCGGCATCATGCTGAAGTATTCCATCACCAAACTGCTGGAATGTAACATCAGCACCATTCCAGCATGCATTTCAGTTATTAAACAACTTGGACTTTTTCGCCGACCCCGATACACACACAGATCCTCCCGCCGACAGTTTGTTTACTCCCAGTCCCGTCATGCTATTCCAACCATCTGCTCCACCGTACGCTCCGTCGCACCCCAATTACATCATCAGAGCGCTGCTGACATGGGACCTTGTAGAAGCACTGGAGACACCGCTGGACTGCTACGTCACTACAAGCTGCGCGGAAATCCTGGAGTGGATTGCAATGACACCGTGAGGTCTCCACTCTCCAGGCTGCAGAAAATACGTGGAGTGGACTTCAGTCTACTCCGGCCTCTCCAGAGATTTATTCCCTCACCAACTCTCAAAATAGAACTTCTAAATGTACAATCCCTCACAGACAAAGGAGCCCTGATACATAATCACATTCTTGACAAGGGTCTTGACTTTATGTGCCTCACAGAAACCTGGCACAAACCAGGGGAGTTCACAAATTTAAACAGTGCTTGTCCACCGGGTTATAATTACCAGGAAAAGGCCCGCAGCACTGGCCGTGGTGGTGGCCTAGCCATCCTCCACAAAAACCATCTGGAACTGTCCCCAGTCCCCTTGCCATTACAGTCCTTATTTGAGTGCTGTGCATTTAAATGTAAACCCCCCTTTTCCATGACTCTGCTCCTCATTTACCGGCCACCCAAACAAAACTAAAAATTTACCACTCTCTGCACAACATCTGCCAACATCATAATAATGGGCGACATAAATATTCACGTAGACAACCCATCCTGTCACTTTGCATCTGACTTCCTACAATTATTGGACTGTCTCAACCTCACTCAACATGTCAACACCCCCACACACAATAAGGGACATACGCTCGACCTGGTCATCACTGTCTCCGCCCCCATCAGTAATTTGACAGTATACACTCTGGGTGTGTCTGACCACATGGTCATCTCCATGGAGCTGCCCTTCCCTCCCTCCCATGCCAAGCCCAAACGCCAAATCACTTTCAGAAATTTCAAAAATATTAACCAAGACACTTTGACCTCTGACCGCGAGCATCTCTCTTCTGCAACTCTCCTATCAGCCAGTGAAGCGGTAGCTTTCTACAACATCAACCTGCAAAACCTCCTCGACCTGCACGCCCCTGTCAAAACACGATCAGTCAATTTGTCACGCTCAGCCCCCTGGTTTACCTGCGAGCTGAGGAAAATGAAGGCAGCCGGGCGTGTCCTCGAGCGGCGACTCAAGGCCACTGGACTAACTGTCCATAGATTGGCATACAGAGAGCACCAGAAGGCATATTCAAGGTCCCTCAGGGAGGCACAGTCAAAATTCTACTCCAATATCATCAACAATAGCCCTGGCAACTCAAAGACACTTTTCACCACCATCAACCATTTCCTGAAACCACAAACCCCCAAGCACAGTGATACCACAGAGGAACAGTGTAACACCTACCTTAATTTCTTCAAAACTAAGGTAGACAACATCCGCTCTCTCCTCTCCGGCCCCGTCACTCCACCTGTCCCAACTGCCATCCCACAGTCTGGGATTTCCCACCCGCTCTCTTGCTTCATCAACACCACACAGCAAGAAGTCGAGGATATAGTTAGGAGGATGAAGCCCTCTACCTGTGCCTTGGACCCCCTTCCCACCACCCTAGTCAAATCCAACATCTGTGCAATAAGTCCACTCATCACTAAAATCATCAACCTTTCTCTCCGGACCGGCCACATTCCTTCTACTCTAAAAACTGCCATTCTCACACCGCTCCTCAAAAAACCCTCCCTAGACCCAGATACCCTCGCAAACTACAGGCCCATTTCAAACCTCCCATTCCTCTCCAAAATACTGGAAAAAGTAGTGGCCGCACAGCTAGAAAACCACCTCAACCTCAACAACCTCTGGGGAAAATTTCAATCCGGTTTTCGTTCCGCCCACAGCACCGAAACCGCCCTGGTCAGGGTCACAAATGACCGCCTCATGGCAGCTGATAATGGCTCCCCCTCCCTGCTCATCCCCCTGGACCTTACAGCGGCTTTTGACACTGTCGACCATAACATTCTCATCAACCACCTCCACTCCACAATCGGACTCAGCAATACAGCACTAGACTGGTTCAAATCTTACCTTTCCGACAGGACAGAATACGTCTCCCTGGGAGGTTCAAAATCCCGCACCCAGCCTGTCACCTGCGGCGTCCCCCAGGGATCTGTCCTAAGCCCCACCCTGTTCACCCTGTACCTGCTACCCCATGGCCGTGTCATCAGCAGGCATGGAATATCTTTCCCCTGCTATGCTGATGACACGCAACTGTATATAAAAACCAACCACTCTGCCACTCCGCCATCATCATCATCTTCACCTCCACCACCGCCCTTATCCACCCTCACCACCTGCCTGGAGGAGATAAAGGCGTGGATGAAAAACAACTTTCTGCAGCTAAACAGTTCGAAAACCGAAATAATCCTCATAGGCACCCCACACCAAATAAAAACATCCCCCATAACCAGCATCAGCTTCTCCGGACAGGACCTTCCCCTCTCACCAGTGGTCACTAACCTGGGAGTAAAAATGGATCCCCATCTGAACTTTGAATCCCACATCAAACACATCTGCAAAACTTAATTCTTTCACCTCCGTAACATTTCAAAACTCCGCCCCACACTCACACTAGCAGATTCAGAGAAACTTGTCCACGCCTTCGTCTCCTCCAGGTTGGACTACTGTAACGCACTTCTCATCGGGATCCCTAGCAAGAGCCTTCAAAGGCTCCAGTATATTCAAAACAGCGCAGCTAGGATCCTGATGAGAGTGCGTAAACATGAACACATCACACCCATCCTCCGTTCACTCCACTGGCTTCCCGTCTCCTTCAGAACCCAATACAAGGTATCCCTTCTGACACATCAGTGCATCCATGAAAACGCTCCTTCCTACCTCAAGGAATTAGTCCCCCTACAACCCTCAACCCGCAACACCCGCTCTTCAAACACATACCTCCTCAAAACCCACAAGGCAAAGCTTCGTACCATGGGCGACCGGGCTGCTCGGCCGCCCCCGAACTGTGGAACGCCCTCCCTGTCCACCTGAGAGCTCCACAGTCAGTTGATTGTTTTAAGAGAGGACTAAAGACCTACCTTTTTAGCAAAGCATTTTTTAGCTGGTTTTACCTCTAGGCTTTATGCCCCCATGTTTTAATAGTTTTCTTCTAGTTTCCTAGTTATTGTTTTCTTTTACTGGTGTGATGTTTCTGTTTTTATGCAATTGCCTTCTGAGCACTTTGAGATTTCCTGTAAATGTAAAGTGCGTTATAAATAAAATCCATTATTATTATTATTAATATAAAAATACTCTGTCACAAGTAAAAGGCCTGTGTTCAAAATGTTACTTGAGTAAAAGTACAAAAGTATTGGCATCAAAATATACTTAAACTATCAAAAGTACTGAAATGTTTGAAAATAGCAAATCTACAAGATTGTAGATTGTAGATCGGCTATTTTCAAATAGCCTAGTTATAAAATGGTTAATGTATGTTTTATAATATAATAATGTATATCTGTAAATAGTAAGTAACTAGTAACTAAAGTTTTCAAATAATTGTAGTGGAGTAAAAGTGCAATGTTTGCCTTTGAGATGTAGTGGAGTAGAAGTAAAAGTTTTGAAAATACTCCACTAAAGTAAAAAAATATTTAAGTAAATGTTAGTTACTTTACACCACTGCCTGAACATGGCATGGAGTCATCCTGTTTCACATTGATGATGGTGATATTGTCTCTGTCGGGGTGGAAACCTCATCTATCCAAAAAAAAAAAAAATTCTGGCGCGAAGAGAAACGTTTTGAGCTTGTAGATCGGTAACTTTTGCTATATTTTCTATATAACAGTTTTGGATATATGTTTCCACCCGACAGAGACGATAATTGTAAACGCACCACTTATTTACATTTATATTTTGAAACTTTGCCCAAAATAGGGATGCCAGCCATGTTGGAAAGTTGGTTTAATAGATAGTAATATTTTCATTTGCATTGCAATATCCATGCATCAAAGTAGCTACACACCAAATCGCTGCTACAAGCATCTCCGTTCATAAAAATATGGTGTTATTATTCAGCCTCTAACAAAAACACACCACTTATGGCGTTCGTTGTGTTTGCGGAATGTGTGTCACTTCCCAACATTAGCATTCAGGTGTTGATAAACGGTAGTCGTTGTGGGCAGCGCCGCACAAAAAGTATTTCTCAAATTTGCTCTTAAACTAGGCCAATCGTTCGCCAGGGAAGCGGCTCGATGTGAAAGTCAATTCACACACAAGGCTTATACTTGGAAATAATAATTTAGTTCCAACTGAGGAGAGCTTCATTGTCCTTCTGATGAACAGCGTCACTGTCACAATACAAATGTGTGTGTGCCTCCGAACTGAGAGTATAGAGATCAGTTTGTGATATTTGTTTTATGTGAAGAGGAAGAAAGAACGGAAGTGCAGTTTACTCAAATGTTTACCCACTACTGTCGCTTGTGACAGCACACGATGAGTCACACACCACACATACACACACACACACACACACACATTTGAAATATTTATTTATGTCCACATAAACAGAAGTACAAGAATGCCTTGTACAAAGGACATAAACACTGCCAGTGCAGTCAGATTGGGAAAACAGACAGTTACAAAGTGCATATAAGGCAGAACATTGTTACATACAATAATGTTGGCATACTTGTCAAACACAGCAGACAACAATCATGGGTAAAGGAAACAATGCCTCCTCCAAATTGAGAGGCTTCCTATAATAGCTGATATTGAGCAGTACCTTGCTAATTGTTTGGTGCTCCTTTTGGAGAGGCCGGCCATTTGAAGGCCCCTCACAACCAACTTGTGCACATGCCCTAGGCTACCAAAGATAACAACCAAAGGTTTACATCTGTAGCCTAGCTGAGAGATGGTCTGCTCTAGCTGATGATATTTTACAAAGACATCAGAGTGTTAGCTGAATGCTAGAGAACACAGAATCATCATTACACAGGCTAAACATGCTCGGCTTCACAGTAGAATGCTTATACAGCATGATGGAGGACCTGAAAATAGAAGGGATATCTTTTGATATCAAATCCACTATTCTGTCATGCCTACTTATGTAGAGTCCCCTGTATACATAGCACCCATTTAAGATGTGGGACATGGTTTCAGCTATTTGTTCATGACCATGATGTATACAGTGAGGAGCATGGTTGCCTGGAAACCAGATGGAGAGGTTAAGTTTAGATGGTAAAACCTGCAACCTCGCTTTCAGAGTAAAGACAACAATGCACTCGTCTAAGGCAACATTGTTATGGTCCGCAGCAGGGAGACATGCAGTCTTCCCTTGCAGTCTCAGTTCAGTCCAGTGTTGCCGCTGCCTTTGCTGTTGTGCCCATAAGAGGCGACTTCGGGCATTAGTCAGTGGGAGTTAGTGTTCTGTTCCACACACAGTCATAGATGCTCTGACAGAGATACTGGGGTCAGATATAAAGCCCTCGGAGACAGCCATTGCCTCAGAGTTAGACCCTACCCACTTCAGGGTAACATCAGCCCAACAGCACAGATCGTTTAAGTTCGGCCAGTCTGACCACACACCGAGTGACTGTTTAGCTTTCCACTAAGTTTCCTCCTGAAGCCTAGGAAGCTAGGATCCGAGCCACATGCCAGGGGGACCTTACGTCGTTTTAGGTCCAGGAACAAGATGGATCAGGCAAATAGTCCTCACAATGTATATTTCCCCAAATTCTCACAATGTTAAAATTCTCACGATGCGATGCATTGTGAGCTTGTTTATCGGCTATTTTCAAAAAAAAATAATACATTTGAAAACTTTAAATGGGACATTCTGCACAATGAGTACTTTTACTTTTGGCACTTTAAGTGCATTTTGATGCCAATACTTATGTACTTTTACTCAAGTACATTTTAAATTCCGGACTTTTACTTGTAACAGAGTATTTCTAAATTGCAGCATTGATACTTTTACCTATAAGTAAAAAATGCGAGTACTTTTTCCACCTCTGCATTAAGGTCCTCACAAGTGTAGTAACACACACACACACACACACACACACACACACACACGCACACGCTCACGCTCACAAATATACACTAACAAATGCGGTTTCATCTCTCAGAGGCGGCCTACCAGCTGTGCTTTGGAAGTCACACAGTGATCTCGTGAGCGTTAATTTAACTGGGAGAGTTCTAGAAAGCTCTCTCGCTGTGCGGGCGGCGGGGTAGCAGAACAGAACTCTCTTTTTTCACGCTAGCGTAGAGTAAGTACAGCTCTGCCTGATGTAGTTTCATAATATTGATGTTATACTATATCTATATGTATATGCGGGACATCATTTGAATGCAGGAATGCATTCGTCTTAACCCATTTAGACCTGTGGTTCCGATTCTACAAAATGTCCTCTAAATCCTAACAGTTTTCTGAAAAACTTATGTTTCTGAAGCAAAGAAATATACTAGATTTACACAAATGTTCACGATTTAAAAAAATAGCAGATCTACAAGCTCATAGCGCGGCACCGAGTGCCGCGCTATGAGCTTGTATATCTGCTATTTTTTTATAGCCAAAGAAATCTTAAAATGACACAGATGCGTTCCCGGTCTGAATGGGTTAATGGCCTCCAGCACAGACTGCCATCATGGCCATGTCATTAACCTCATATTGTGCATAATATTGTCACTGTCGGGGGACAACCTCATATATCAAAACAACGTTCCTTTTTTAATATTATTTTAAAAAACGATTTAAAATAGTGAAAACAGACGATCTACAAGCTCACTGAGCTTGTAGATCGACTGTTTTCACTACTTTTGTTTGCGAGACTAGTTAACTTACAAAAAAAGTGAAATATGGAGATTTCTACCCGACAGCAACAATATTATGCGCCACATTATGGCGGAAAATATGATGGAAATATGATTTCCTCTTGGGGGGGGGGGGATATTGAATATCACCATGTTTACACACACAGTCTTAAAGGAGTGAGACCTGCAGGGAAACAAACAACAAGTCGTGGCTCGTGGTTAATATCTCCTGTTACTGTACATGCAGGTCGCAGGGGGTAACTCACACAAAAAAACGATGTCACTGGTAGGTCGTGTGTCTGAAGTGTCCAACAGCCCTCCTATGAGACACAGACCGAGTAGAAGAAAATGGCACCAGTTCATCATGAGCATTAGTGAGGATCGATTACAGTATATGAAAATGGCTCAAGTCGTCCTTTAAGTAAAAGTCAAAATAAATCAGAGTACCTCTTCCATCCAGAGCATACGAGCGGAGTGGAGTGGCAACGGAGCGGGACGTATTTTAACGTAGCGGGTTTGTAAAAAGGTAGCAGCGAACTCTATAAAAGGATTGAAACGATTTGAAATGCGTTAAAACTTAAAAGTAACGTATTTTGGCAGAACGAACCACACTCGTTTTGCGAGTCCCCCTCTCTCGAATTTGGTTACTAATCATTAAGCCACAGGATTTAATATTGTCTGTCTTATTAAAAAAGACAAGGAAACAACATAGTAGGCCTAGCTTCCATCGAGGCTCTATACACTGATGGGGACGCATTTGTGGCAAAAGAGAAAGTGTTTCGGACACGCAGAAAAATAAAATATATATATATATTCTTTGGCTGCTGAGTGGCTGGGTCTGAGCGGAGCGTGGAGCGAGAGGTGCGCAAATCAAGGTGAGCGACAGGGCGCAGGGGGGGAGCGGAGCGGGTGGGGGTCAACGTGAGCGGATAGCGAGCGTGTCAACATCCCCCTTGGATCGTGGAGCGCCATTTCCCCCCGCTCGTACAGTATGCTCTGCTTCCAGTTGCCATGCCAATTAACAACCTCGAAAAGTCACCACCACGCCGGATGTTGACATGCAGCGACCGCACACCAGAGTAGAGTAAGGAATAAGCGCTAAGTCTAGGGACTTGACGGCAGGAATTCACGATTCCAGCGTCAGTTTGACACGCGGCAGAAATAGAAATTCAGGGAGATCACGCCGATGGAAGGAGGCGTACGTGTGTCACTCCTCAACTCCAGGCTCCGCGTGATTTTTGCACGTCGGGTGGAAACCTCATATGTCCAAAGCTGTACTTTTCAGGATTCAAATTCAAAAACGACAAAAGTAGCAGATCGGCAAGCTTGCAACGCGTCGCTTCCGAGCTTGTAGATCTGCTTACTTTTGATGATTTTTGGGTGAAGCTATAGTGTAGTATGATCAAATAGGGGCGTAAATGTACGAAAAAAAACTGTCAAAATATGGAGATAAGAGGTTTCTAACCCTGACAGCAAACGACAACATCCAATATCTCCGTGCTTTAACCCATTAAGACCGGGAAGGGAACGCATATGTGTCATTTTAAGACGTCTTTGGCTATTAAAAAATAGCAGATCTACAAGCTCATAGCGCAGCACCGAGTGCCGCGCTATGAGCTTGTAGATCTGCTATTTTTTGAAAGATCATGAAAATGTGTGCAAATCTTTAATATATATATATTTTTCAAAGCGAACATTTGTAACTCAAATCTTTGCTTCTGGAGGTCTACTGGAACAAAATATTTTACAAATTTCGCTTTAAAAATATAGATTTAAAGATTTGCTCTAATTTTCATTAACTATGAGCTTGTAGATCTGCTATTTTTGGATAGCCAAAGACATCTAAACTGACAGAGATGCGTTCCCTGGACTGAATGGGTTAAATCTGACATGCCAGGTTTTTTTTTCTTGGTTTTCCATCTTAACAAACTGAATATGATAATGCCACTAGGGAATTGCCAGATGAAAAGATTTATGTGGATGGTGCCTGTCAGTAAATAAAAAATAGTTATATTTTTGTATTTATTTTCTTTCTCTGGGAGATGAATGTGAACAGTAGGCGTTAGAACCAACCTCTGCGTCATAATGGAATCATCTGCTTATTTTTTCCCCCTTTTTCATTCAGAGGAGAAGCAGCACATTGAAAATGGAGTTTGCAAAAAAAAACAAATAAATTGGATTAGCAATGGGGGAATTTTGTTAGATATCTCTCGTGTGTGTGTGTGTGCGTGTGTGTGTGTGTGTGTGCGTCATTGGTGGAAAGTAACTAAGTACATGTACTCAAGTACTGTACTTAAGTACAATTTTGAGGTATTTGTTTACTTGAGTATTTCCAATTTCCAATACTTTTACTTCTACTCCACTACATCTCAGAGGCAAATATTGTACTTTTTCTCCACTATACAATTATTTGAAAACTTTAGTTACTTTAGTCTAAAAAATAGCCGATCTACAAGCTCACAACACGTCGCATTGCGAGGCGTTGTGAGCTTGTAGATCTGCTATTTTCAAACATTTCAGTACTTTTACTTTTGGTACTTTAAGTACCAGCACCAGACTTTTACTTACTTTTATAGTACTCTACATTGTAGTATTATTAGTATGCATTTGAGAACTTTTTCCACCATGGGTGGGGGGGGGGGTGTGTGTGTATGTGTGTGTGTGTGTGTGTGTGTGTGTGTGTGTGGGCGTGGGCGTGTGTGTGGCGCGTGTGTGTGTGTGTGTTTGTTTGTTTGTGTGTGATTGAGGGCTGTGGCATCCCATTCCCTACGTGTTCAAACAGCAGATATCAAATTAGTTTCAGTTTTCAAAGTCAACCTCCGTACCGTCGCCCTCCTTTGCATGTCTTCTTACCCTTAGATGACACCACACCCACCCTCCCTCTCTCTGCCTGTCAGCACTTTGTAACAACATGCTTTTTTCTGTCTTCTTTTGCACACAGCATTGAAAAAGGGGCGTTTCTGGATCACCCCGGACCCCTACCACAACGACGACAACATCCAGATCGGACGCGAGGTCAAAATATCCTGTCAGGTAATAATGATGTCACAGGATCATGGTTGGGTATGACATACAGTAGATCATAGAACACAGCAACCACACCTGCAACTTGGAACACATGCGCACATGAACACGCACGCGCGCACACACACACACACACACACACACACACACACACACACACACACACACACACACACACACACACGCGCGCGCACACAGACCACACAGATCCTACAAACAACACACACGTCAACATTAAAGCTATGGGGTGAACGTTTTATGTCTCTCCTGATGAGGTAATTGCTACGAAGCCTAAACTACAACAAAGATGGCGGTGATCTAGTCACCATGTGTCCAATACAGGGTGCAATAGTGTTTCTCAACCTTTTCAGACGGTGACCGCCCAAAATAATCCTGTTTGAACTGTGGACCCCCCTCAAATAATCATTTGAACTGACCCCCCCCCCTTGTATGTAGGAGTTTAGTTTGATAAATATTAATAATATATTGTGAAAATAGCTGTCTACAAGCTCACAGCGCCTCGCAATACTAGGTGTCGTGAGATTTTTTTTTATTTCCTCTTTCTTATATTTAACAATTTGGCCAATGTTTGACCAGTTTTTTATACAATAGTTTGTTGATTACTTTTGATGCAGTAATGGTCTTCTTTTTTTTTTAATTAAATTGTCCCTTTACTGTCGTGGGGAACCCTCCTGGGGGTCCCGACCCACAGGTTGAGTACCACAGCAATAGGGGGCCCCACAGGTTGAGAATCACTGGCTTGTTAAACATGCGTTTTTTGTTTTGGGCGGGCGGGGGGGGGGGGGGCTTTTATGTTTTTTTATTTGACAGGACAGTACATTACATTACATTACATTACAGTCATTTAGCAGACGCTTTTATCCAAAGCGACTTACAATAAGTGTATTCAACATAGGTAGGGAACGAAAACTACTAATCACCAGAAGTCTTTAGTGCATTTTCTGCAAAAACAAGCAACCAAGAGTATACCTAGCGCTAAGGTAAAAGTGCAATATATCAGCTACCTATTTCCTTAAACAGATGAGACAAAATAGCTAAATCAAATGAGCATGAGCTAAAACAATTAAGTGTATCGACTAAACAAGATCCAATAAACAATACAATAGAAAACAAGCGTTCGTACAACTAGTTTACAACAAGTAGGTCAGGCAGAGAGGAAGGGTAGTGTTTCCTGAAGAGGTGGGTTTTCAGCCTGCGGCGAAATATGGGCAGTGACTCTGCTGTCCTAACATCAGTGGGAAGTTCATTCCACCACTGTGGGGCCAGAACAGAAAAGAGTCGTGACCGTGTGGATCGGCCAGAAGGACCCTTAGCCCGACCATAGCCCGACCATAGCCCGGAGGTAGGAAGGAGCTGTTCCTTTCACTGCCCTATAGGCTAGCACCAGGGTTTTGAACTGGATGCGAGCCGCTACGGGGAGCCAGTGTAGAGAACGGAGAAGGATGGTTGTGTGGGAGAACTTGGGGCGGTTGAACACCAGACGAGCCGCAGCTTTCTGAACAAGCTCCAGAGGTCTGATGGCAGATGCCGGAGCACCAGCAAGGAGGGAGTTGCAGTAGTCCAGGCGGGAGATGACGAGAGCCTGGATGAGAACCTGGGCTGCCTTCTCCGTGAGGAAGGGGCGAATCCTCCTGATGTTGTAGAGGAGGAATCTGCAGGACCTTGTCACTGATGCGATGTTTGCCGAGAACGTCAGTTGATCGTCCAGGGTCACACCCAGATTCTTCGCAGTCCGAGTTGAGGTCACCACAGCATTATCAATGGTGATGGCCATGTCTCGGTGCGGACAGCCCTTCCCCGGGAGGAACATCAGCTCGGTCTTGTCCAGGTTGAGCTTCAGGTGGTTTGTCGACATCCACTCCGAGATGTCAGCCAGACAAGCAGCAATGCGTGCCTCCACTTGGGTATCAGAGGGGGGGAATGAGAGGATCAGCTGGGTGTCATCGGCATAGCAGTGGTAGGAAAAGCCATGGGAGTGGATGACAGCACCCAGAGATGTAGTGTAGAGAGAGAAAAGAAGAGGACCCAGAACCGAGCCTTGGGGAACCCCAGTTGTGAGCCTGTGTGGTTCTGACACAGACCCTCTCAGCATCACCTGGTAGGAGCGACCCGTCAGGTAGGATGCAAACAGGGAGAGTGCAGAGCCTGAGACACCCATCCCCTCGAGGGTGGAGAGGAGGATCTGATGGTTCACCGTGTCGAACGCTGCAGACAGGTCCAGGAGTATCAGAACGGAGGAGAAAGAGTTCGCTCTAGCGGCATGGAGCGACTCCGTCACTGCCAGGAGGGCAGTCTCTGTCGAGTGACCCACTTTGAACCCAGACTGGTTGGAGTCCAGGAGGTTGTTCTGGTGGAGATAGGAGGACAGTTGTTTAAAGACAGCACGTTCGAGAGTTTTAGATAGGAAAGTAGGTAGGTTGACAGTAGGTTGACAGGAAATGGGGAAAGAGAAGGGGAGTGACATGTAGTAAAGGCCGTCGGGATCGGGAGTCGAACCAACGACGCGCTGTCAGGCTACATTGAGCCTAGGTGCCTGGACCGCTACGCCAGCGGTCCAGGCCTAAACATGCGTTTTGTTTCCCCCCCTCCCTTTGTTCAGGTGGAGGCCACGCCCCCCGAGGAGCTGACGTTCAGCTGGCTGAAGAACGGGCGCGCCCTGCGCAGCTCGGAGCGCATGGTGATCACGCAGACGGACCCGGACATCTCGCCCGGCACCACCAACCTGGACATCATCGACCTCAAGTTCACCGACTTCGGCACCTACACCTGTGTGGCGGCGCTGAGGGGCGGCGGCATCCCCGAGATCAGCATCGACGTCAACATCTCCTCCACGACTGGTGAGTCTCACCCACCCCCCCACACCCTCCCCCTCCCTGCGTAACAGCTACACCCCCCGTCCCCACCCTCCCCCCATACACACACACACACACACACACACACACACACACACACACACACACACACACACGCACACACTATCACGTCATCTGCTTATCGTCTCTGTCGGGTGGAAACCTCATATGTCCAAAGCTGTTACTTTTCAGGATTCAAATTCAAAAACATCAAAAGTAGCAGATCTACAAGCTCGAAATGTGTCGCTTCGCACCGCGTTTCAAGCTTGCGCATCTGCTATGTTTCATACTTTTGTGTGATGTTGTAGTATGATCAAGTAGGTCGTTAATTTAAGGGGAAAAAACACAACAAGTTAGAATATGGAGATAAGAGGTTTCTGCCCGACAGTGACGATAATATACAGCATCCAGCTTTTTGATAGAATGGTCCTGTAGCAGGGTTTCTTAAATTCATGGTGGGGACTCCAAATGGTCCTGTAGCAGTGTTTCTTAAACACATGGTGGGGACTCCAAATGGTCCTGTAGCAGTGTTTCTTAAACACATGGTGGGGACTCCAAATGATCCTGTAGCAGAGTCTCTTAAACTCATGGTGGGGACTCCAAATGGTCCTGTAGCAGAGTCTCTTAAACTCATGGTGGGGACTCCAAATGGTCCTGTAGCAGAGTCTCTTAAACTCATGGTGGGGACTCCAAATGGTCCTGTAGCAGTGTTTCTTAAACTCATGGTGGGGACTCCAAATGGTCCTGTAGCAGTGTTTCTTAAACACATGGTGGGGACTCCAAATGGTCCTGTAGCAGAGTCTCTTAAACTCATGGTGGGGACTCCAAATGTGTCATGGGGACTCCAAATGTATGGCGGGGGACCTGTTTCTGCAGGAGCACTTGCATGATTGTGTTTATTCTACTGTTGCAGAGGACATGATGACTACATGACCAGCCATGTAGATCCTAGATTAACACGTTTAAGAAGCCCTGTTTTCATATTATGCAGCTGACAGTATCATACATTCAGCACGCGGCAAAATCTTGAGTGCAAAAACGGACCTATAATTAATTATTTTAAAGTGTCAGTTTTTACACTATTGTGTTAAACTAACACTTAATAAGGCCCTGACACACAAAGCGTGGTTGGTGCAAGCTTCACTGATGCGAGTCTCTGCCCGTTCACATTGGCTGTTTGAATTTAAATCGGACCATGATAAAGACCAGAGAGCTCGACAAGCTTGTAGATCTGCTACTTTTGATGCTTTTGTGTGACTCTGTAGTATGCTCAAGTAGGGCGTTAATTTTTGAAAAAAATAAACACAGAATCCGACAGCAAGTAATTGTTCTTAGTTACTGTTCTTTGTAATTGTTCTTAGTTACTACGTTTGTAAACAACCTGTGCGTTTGATGATGCGAGCGTTGCTGCCGCTGTCGTGGCGTCAGGGCCTGCGTCAGGGCCCTGAAGATTTTGCAGTGTGTTGGTGACCCCCCCCCCCCCATCTGAAAAGGTTTTGTGAAGAAGAGAAGACCCCCAGAAGAGATTTGTGTTAAAAAAAAATGTTTTAAACTGAGCTTGTAGATCTGCTATTTTTGAATAGCCAACGTATGAATTGATAAATTATTTGAAATTATTGTGATGCTACATTAACTAACTAACTTTGCTGGGGACCCCCTGGAACCCCCCCAAGGACCCCTGGGGGCCCACTTTGAGAACCAATGAACTAGACTATACGTACTAGCTAACTAACTAACTAACCCTGACCCCACACCAAACGTGCTCCAACTAATCAGAGACTAAACCTCCATTTTGTGTCCTTCTCCATCCATTAGCTCACGCATTGACATCAAGCATGTTGATAACAGCCACATGCGTATTAAATCCTCCTTGTCTAAGTGAGCCGTGACATTGTGCTATATTATAATATTATAACGGATTGGGGGACGGTGAGTGAGTACAGCAAAGCCTGCACATCTTGATTGATTGGTGTGGTATCGCAGTAGGCAGCCGGTGTGTGGGTTTTTATTCAGCTGTGCTAATGAACTGCACCTAATTTATATATCGTTGCTGTCGGGGCAGGAACCTCTTATCTCCATCGTCTAACTTTTTGTGTTTTTTTCGTAAATTAACGCCCTACTTGATCATACTACAGCGTCACACAAAAGTAGCAAAAGTAGCAGATCTACAAGCTCGAAACGCGTTTTAATTTCATCTGCTACTTTTGCTGTTTTTGAATTTGAATCCTGAAAAGAAACAGTTTTGGACATATGAGGTTTCCACCAGACATAGATGATATATGTAAAAAATTATAATAATAGAAATAGGTGGGGAGTGCGGAGATAATGATTTTTTTGGGCGGGGTGTGTTTGGGTATGGCATCGATCACATTAATTCAGCTGAAAAGTACATTGGTTCAAAGTCAGCGTAAATGAAATTAATGAACGGTGTGCACATTTCTCTCCATGCAAAAGGGTATTGATTATATTACACCGACATGTTTCAACAATATACGTACTGTATACATTCTTTAATTGTTTTGAAGATAATTCTGTGGCTGTTTTTGTTGTTGCTTCATTTAGATGGAGTGTAATAGAGAGAGAGAGTGGAAACTTAGCACAAGAAAGAGGCAAACTAATGACCAGAAAAATAAATGTTAAGTTGCATCTCGGCTGAGCTTGTAGATCTGCTTGATCTATCTGTTGTAGACAGACAGGCAGACAGGCTGATTGGTGGATAGGTGGATGGATGAACAAAGATGAAAACACAAAGTTGGCAAATAGGAAATATGGATCTGCAACTGATTTACTGCAATTCTTTGAAACACAATGTTAGTCAGGTTATGCAAGCTAGTCATGATCGGAATCAGAATCAACTTTATTGTCACATCACAGGTTTACTGGTGTAAAAACAGTTATTGTTATTTCCATAAGAGAATGGTAAGAAGAAGAAGGGGGAAGACGGATCAATGAAAACAAATCTATGTAATTTACACATAGTACTGGATATCTATCCGGGTACGGTATCTTAAAGACATAAGTAATTTTTTGGGCGAACTACTCCTTTAAGTAGCCTAGAGGCTACGTCATGCAAATGCCATTATTGAATGCTTGTAAATCTGCTATTTTCGATCTTCTACGTTCTATCTAACGCCTATTTTTGCCAAATGCTCACCTATTACATTATTACATGCCCAGATGTTTTAAGTGGTTAATGCCTTTGTTGCTCAGTACCAGTGCCATATCTTTGGTGGTATGGGCTTCTGTGATGGTATAGTGCTTCTTATAGTGTGCCTGATGGATTGGAATGATGGCTTGTACAACGTTCTGGTTATTAACTTTTGTGTAATGGTGAGGAAGATGAAGGCTACGTTTTTCAATGAATTGCCAAGTTTCACAGTCGGATTAATTGGAAACATAAAACTCTTGATGTTCGAGTACTTTCAATGAACTGCGCCGTACATCATTTTGTTGCTGTCGGGCGGAAACCTTGTGTCCAAAAAAAACCTACCATTTTAATTACTATTTAATTTATTTTATAAAACAGGGAAAATAGGCGATCTACAAGCTTTCGACGCGTCATGTCACGATGCGTTGTGGGCTTGTAGATTGGCTACTTCCTTTGCTTTTGTGCGACACTTTGTATGATGAAGTAGGGCATTAATTTACGAACAAATGTAAAAAGTTGAAATGTGGAGATAAAAGATTTCCGCCCGACAACAACAATTTATTTCAATGACGTGTGTGTTCTCGACAGAGAGAGACGTTGTTTGTTGTATTTCTTTGGAGAACGTTGTTTCATGGTGTTTGCTCTTGTAATGTGCTTGTTGAGTCTGTTCTTTTGTCACTTGTATTACTTATTGATGGACTGTCATCCATTAGGGTGCTGTTGTAATGCTTTATGCTTTCTGTAGCCTATACTGTCGTCTGTCATTTATATTTGATGCTAATCATGTCCTGTGTCATGTCGTTTATTGTAGAGTTAATTCCCTAATGCTTCCCGCTCGATGCTTTTTGACACATCACAGATATTGTGGATCCCAGTACTAATAGATCAGTGGTTCTCAAACTTTTTCATGTCGGACCCCCAAAATGATATGTATTTGGCTGCGGACCCCCCATCTCAAAATATTTTGTGCCAGGGATTTTTCTAAAATAGCAGATCTACAAGCTCATAGCGCGGCACTCAGTGACGAGCTATGAGCTTGTGTATCTGCTATTTTTGAATAGTCAAAGTATAAAATATGTGACTGAGTACAATGGTTTATGCCGCAAGTGAGCATTTTAAATTCTACTGGCGAATCGGCGATAGGGCGAAGTGGGCGGGGGGGAGATGAAAGATGGATTTTCTTTATCTTTTGGACGATGTCGCCCGGCAATCGCCCGAGAGTCGCCCGCCGTTAAAACGTACTGAGAGACTCGCTCTAAGCAGCCCAGTATAGCCTACTTTGCCCTACAAATGTAACCATTTAATGATTCTCCCACGACTATATTTTGCAATAGAAACCTTCTTTAACATTCGAACTGTGTTAATATGAAAAAAAAGTTAACTTGGGGAAGGTCTTACCAGTAGGGATCACATATGGTTAAAATGATTGTAACGCTATATTAACTAATTTTGCCGGGGACCCCCTGGTCCAAACCTCTACCAAAAGTGTTCTTGCCGTTTAACTGTGTCCCCAACATGACCGCAGAATATGCTGTAAAAGGATGAAAAACATGTCTTTCATTTTAAGCTGGTCTTTAAGCCTTGATGCCTGATGAAGGTCTATATGTCTGAATGTGACTGAATATTGTCGCTGTCGGGCAGAAACCTCTTATCTCCAAATGCTACGTTTGTTTATTTATTTTTCATAAATCAACGCCCTACTTGATATTACAGCATCACACAAATATCAGATCTACAAGCCCGAAACGCGGCGCAAAACGCAGCGTTTCGAGCTTGTCGATCTGTTACTTTTGCTATTTTTGAATTTGAACAATTTCAAAACAAATTTTCTTACAAGTAATGGGTTTGGACATATTTTCCACCCGACAGACGATATGAGTGCACACACAGTAAGCTACTACACACACACACACACGCACGCACACACGCAGCCCCCCCTCCCTCTCTCCTTCACGCTCGTGCGTTCCGTCCCTCACCTTCGCCAGCCCGCCACTCAAAGTAATAACATAAAAGCTGCTCGTCTACCTCGGTGCATAATTATCGTCAGATAATCCTTTGATAATCCTCGGCACTATAAAAACAGTGCGGGATCAATCGCACCTGCAGAGCCATGTTTCCTCATGTTTTTTTTTTAAGTAGCGCTCCGCTCGCTTCCTTGTGGAGAGAGAGCGAGAAAGGCCTGGGAGACGTGGGGCGAAATAATAAACACAAGGCCCCTTTAATGTGTATGAAAAAATAAATAACACAGAGGAAATCAAGTACCTCCGTCGTGATCAAATGACATGAAAGGTTTTGCTCGCGGGCATTATGATTATTATGACTGCTCCTTAAGCTAACCATTGTTACTCTGAGATGTCGGCGTGAGAAATGTTTTGAAAGTGTTGCGTAGACAGAGGCACGCTGTGGAGTTGATTTGTGAATTACCTTTAGTGCAGTTAACGTTCCCCATCATCGTTGCTGTAAGGTTTAACTGAACCGTTGTGCACAAAAATAATATCCTCGGCCATTGCCTGCTACGTTGTTGTTTAATTTCGTCTCAGTCCGTTGTAAACCTCATACTGCATGTCCAAAACTGTTTTCAGGATTCAAATTCAAAAGTACCAGATCTACAAGCTCGAAACGCGTCACTTCACGCCGCCTTTCGAGCTCGCGGATCTGCTAGTTTTTGAATTTTTTATCCCACGATTTTTGTAACCCATTTTTTCACCCAGTGCCAATTGCCTAAACTGTAATCCTGGGCGCTACTCTCCCTCTGCCAGCCTGGGGAGAGCTCCGAACTGACCTTGTGCTTCCTTCAATGCATGAGGAATGAGCAGGCCGCTTCTTATCATCTGACAGGGGGGAGTTTCCCTAGTAGGACGTAGCGTGTGGAAGGAACACGTTATTCCAACCAGTTCCTTTCCCCTCCATCAGGCGCCCTGGCTGACCAGTATAGAGAGCAGGATTACTGCATGTTTCTTGTGAGGGTATTAACTACCCTAGGGGACACGGAAAAAACATGCAAACTCCACACAGAAAGGCCCTTTCGCCAACCCCACCTAGGGTATGGGCACTGATGACGCGGAGGAGAGAACGCGCCCCCCAGCGCCCACAGCGTCCCGAACCCAGGACCGCCTCTATGAGGCGACAGCGCTACCGACTGCGCCACCGTGCTTGATACTTTTGTGTGACGCTGTGATCAAGTAAGGCGTTAATTTACGAAAAAACACAAAAAGTTAGAATATGGAGATAAGAGGTTTCTGCCTAGACGGCGACGATATATTTCATCTGATTTGTTTCAGATGAATTGACGCTCTATTTCAGAGAAGTGTCGGGTTCTTTGTGGTTTTAAACTGTGGATTTAAACAGCTTGTGCCGCCTTTTGTTTTTTTCTTTGCCTTTTTGCACACGATTAGTCCATTTGCGGGGTGAATAAGTCCAGCTTTTGTTCTGCTGGCGGTTCTCCTGAAGGGAGAGAGAGAGAGAGAGAGAGAGAGAGTCTGTGTGGCAATTAGAAGTCTTTAATAAAAGCATTTAGATGAGATTAAAACTGCAGGCCGGCCAGTGGTTTGGTAACGAGGCCGTTTAACCCACAGTCCTCTTTTTTTGCCCTTGTCCCAGCACGATGCTCCGGTTCCACAATCCCAAGTTCAGCCTAGAGTTTCCCAGTGGTGTAAAATAACTAAGTACATTTACTCAAGTACTGTAGTACACTTTTGAGGATTTTTTTTTATTATTTCCAGTTTTCAGTACTTTTACTTCTACTCCACTACAATTTTTTGAAAACTTTAGTTACAAGTTACTTTGGAGATTTTGAATATTATTACAAAGCATTAACCACTTCAGCCCTACGTTTCGGCCATTTGAAAATAGCCGATCTACAAGCTCACAATGTGAACTCTGGAATATATGTGACACATTGTGAGCTTGTAGATCTGCTGTTTTCAAAAGATTTTTATACATTTGAAAACTTGCGTAATGAGTTCTTTCTACTTTTCGTACTTTTAAGTACAATTTGATACCAATACTTTTACTCAAGTTAATTTTGAATTCCGGACTTTTACTTGTATCAGAGTATTTCTACATTGCAGTATTGATACTTTTACTTAAGTAAAAACAATTGAATACTTTTTTATACCACTGGAGCTTCCTTATCGTCTCTGTCAGGTGGAAATCTCATGATGTGTTACTTTTCAGGATTCAAATAAAAAAACAGCAGCAGATCTACAAGCTCGAGCTTGCGGATCTGCTACCTTTTGACGTTTTAGTGTGACGCTTTAATGTGAAGTTTAAAGAGGTTTCTGCCCGACAACAATGTTATAATGGGGATCAGTCTTTTCTGTTAACTATAACGTCACCGCTTAAAAAAACAAGTGCCGTTTTGAACAGCTTTTCATAATGTTCCCCTCGTTTTGCAAAGCATCACTAATACTCTTATTAACCGGCCAACGTTGGTCGTTGTCTTGCCGGGTCTCACAGACCCACGTCCCCCAAAAACACGTCCCCCAAAACCCAGTCTGTGCCAAAAGGCAACAAGAACAAG
Source organism: Gymnoscopelus braueri (assembly GCF_963280865.1). Lineage (NCBI taxonomy): Eukaryota > Metazoa > Chordata > Actinopteri > Myctophiformes > Myctophidae > Gymnoscopelus > Gymnoscopelus braueri. The sequence goes on along the minus strand of NC_137616.1, from coordinate 5,449,854 downwards.
AGAAACGGAGACAATCTTCAAAAAGAAAAAGGCATCAGCGTTTAAAAAGAATACATAAATAAAAATACACAATCCCAACTAAGCTTCCAGCATGGAAGCTGCTTGGCAGATTAATCTTCTCATTAGCCTGCATGTTGAACGTGTGTTCGGATTGTGTGTGTGTGTGTGTCTGTGTGTGTCTGTGTGTGCGTGCGCTGTATGTCTCTGGATTGTATTTAGATGTGATCTCCGGCTTTCCCATATAGCGCTGACTCCGTAATTCATTTGGCCTTCGATTGGAAGTGCTAATGGGGGCCATCTTAGAGATAAAGGCTTTAATAGCAACTCTGAGTTATATTACTGATGGATTAAGTGATAATAATGAAAGTAGCCCCCATCACCACGGACCATCGCCGGCGCCGCAGCTTATTGAGCCTATTACCGCAATTATAAATAACCAGTGCATTTTTATTTCATTAACTTCAGTCTGTGTGCTCCTCAGGTGCATCGCACCACTTTAGTTTTGTTTTCGTTTTCAGACCCCCCCCCCCCCCCCCCCGGGGGTCCCTCATGAGATCGATGGTAAGCGAGCTGTGAACGGCATAGCGATGAGTACTGGCCTCACTTTATAAATGCAAATCTTAAACGGTCCGGCTTCGTTGTGCTGTGTTTTGTTTTTCAGCAGAACTGCGGTTAACCAAAAGCCTCAAGTCTTAATTGATTTGCAGGAGTTGTATACGCGTTCAGACTCAAAGTCTCATCCCTCTGTTCCTACAGTATACCACTGCATAAACAACCTCTTATCTCCATATTCTAACTTTGTGTGTTTTTTTGGTACTTGATGTTTCAGCATCAAACAAAAATGTCCTGTGTTCCAATGGAACCAATGTAGGTTTTATTTAGTCTCAAGCTCTTAATAATGTTTATTGGTTCCAAAATGTATAAAACTCCAAAATAGTGAAAATAGCAGGAATAGCCCTATTCCCTACTTTTGCGCGTCACTCTTGTAACGACACAGTAGGGCATTACATTCAGAAAAAATAAACAAACAAAGAAACATGGAGATACAAGGTTTCGATATCTTGCTGTCGGGCAGAAACCTCTTATCTCCATATCCTCTGTATCCTCTAATATTCTTTTCGTAAATGATTGCTCTACTTGATCATACTACAGCGTCACACAAAAGTATCAAAAGTAGCAGATGTGAGGTTTCCACCAGAAACAGAGACGATAAGGTGTTGGGGCGGAGTGACCCGGGGACCACGTCTAGATAATTCCTTCCATCAGTAACCTACTTTACACCTGGAACTCTGGAGCTATCGGCAGCCGGCCCAAAAAAAGACAATGACTGCAGTTAATAAATTAAGCAAATCAATTAAGTGCTCGGCTGATAAAAAAATTAAAAAGCAGTGAGCTGGTCTGATAGAGCCTATAGCCATCTGTGATCTTTTACTTTTCTTTTTTTCTGTGAAAGTGATTTCACGTTATCTAAAGCCGGCGGCAGACATTCCCCCCATCACTGTCCTCATTTCAACCACACTAGCTGTCTATTTCACGACTTTAAATATAGGGTAAGTGATTTTCTTTGGTTAAAATGAGTGTTAAATAGCGCTATATTATCATAGTACTCATTGCTATATAGAGTGTCTGTTCAGTAACAGGAGTCTCCATGTCCCTCCTGCTCTTTATTAAACAGAAAATGCATGTTCAGGTCGGGATACCAATTTTATCCAATCAGGATAGAGAACTCAGTCAGGATACAGAACAAGTGACAATGGAAGTGGTGACACAAAGAAATGAGCAGACAGAATTGGAACTGGAACACTATAAAAATGAAGCTGATGAATGGGTCCTCTCTCTGATTGGTTGAAATTTTGTCGCCTACGTGGAAAATGATTTTCTGTTTTTTAAAGAGCTGGAAAGACATGGAGAAACCTGTGACTGAACAAACACTCTATAGCAATGTGTGCTTTGACCTTTTAACCAAAACATTTCACTTACCATACCTTTAACCCTGGCATCTTTATTTTGGTCATTATGGGTTAAACATTTCCCCAAATTTCTAAAACGTTTTCCTAAATAAAAGCTCACAATGTGTCGCGTTGCGAGCTTGTAGATCAGCTATTTTGCATCATCAAGTATACAGGGCTTAAGAAGGCCCTCCCTTTTTCCTTTTTTGTGTGTTGCATTTTACCCCCTTTTCTCCCTAATTTAGTCGTAATGCCAAGTGATAGCTCCCCGCACAGATTTCTGTGTGTTGTCACTGCTGTTGTATCCTACTGACTCTCCTGCCAGTGAGGAGCCCCCACCGGGAGGACGTAGAACCTCCATCCTACTCCTCCCGCCCAACACCCGCCCCAGCCTGTAGGAGTATACGTGCCAGTGACAAATCCTCCCGCCCGGCTTCCCTCCCCCGAATAGACGATCGACAAAGCCGCGCATGTTTCCCAATCCCTAGACTCCACAGTGGTGGGCAGCTATACTTTACTACTGCGCCACCGGAGTGTCGGGCTTAAGTAGGCTTAACTGTGACTTGTCATTTATACGATTTACAATTAAAAATTTAGGCATTTAGCAGGCACTCTTAATCCAGAGCGATTTACAGTAAGCAAGGTATAAACACATACATCAAAGGCATATAGACAGTGTATAGTGCCTCAGTAATCTAGGATCATAGGTGAACCAAGAACCTATCGTCAGTCTAAATAAATGATACAATATTTACATATCGTTGCTGTCCGGCAGAAACCAGCTAACTCCATTTTGACGCTTTTGCATTTTTCCCCCCATAAATCAGGGCCATTGAACACCCTTAACATCTGTGTGTTGGTAAAAAAAATATTGAACCAATGAAAAGCATTACAAAGCGCTTCTGATAAAACCAGCTAACTCCATTGGATCCTCAAAGTTTCTGCTAAAGTGGAGTTAGCTGGTTTTGCTGACTCGAGGCTCCACCCCCTTTTGACCTCCAACCTCATTGTGAGCTTGGAGTTCAGCTGTTCTTATCAATGATGAACAAAACCTCCTAACTACACTTTTTTTCATTTCCTGAAAAATGAACATTTTGGAGTTCCTGCCGGACAGCAGAGATATACAAAAACTATACAAACTACAAAATGCCAGGTCAGCAAATGAACCTGGCATCTGTCTAAAATCAGTTTGTTTTTGGCTGCTGACCCCCTGTCTCCAAAAATATTTTTTTTCCAGGATTTTTTATATAACATATGGTTAAAGTGGTTTAAATGATTGTGACGCCTTATTAACTAGTTTTGCTGGGGACCCCCTGGTACCAAAAGTACAAAAGTATTGGCATCAAAATGTACTTAAAGTACTACAATGTTTGAAAATAGCAGATCTACTGCGATGCGGCGCGTTGTGAGCTTGTAGATCTGCAATTTTCAAATGGCCTAAAATAGAGCCAAAGTGGTTAATGTATGTTTCATAATATCATAATTTATATCTGAAAAGTAACTAGAAACTAAAGTTTTCAAATAATTGTAGTAGAGTAAAAGTACAATATTTGCCTCTGTGATGTAGTGGAGTAGAAGTAAAAGTATTGGAAATTGAAAATACTCAAGTAAAGTACAAATACCTCAAAATTGTACTTAAGCACAGTACTTAAGTAAATCTACTTAGTTACTTTCCACCACTGATTGGGAGTGAGTCTGCAGTTTGATTTATTTGATTTATTTATTCGCACAATGAAAACAGAACAAAAGTAACATCATTAAAACAACACAGAAAAAGTGCAGGTGAGAAAAGGAAACCCATAAAGGTTCTCACCTAAAAATAATAAACAAGTAGTTAAACAAAAATAATCAAGTTACATAATAATCAAACATAACATGACAAACACAAATACCTTGAGTGCTCCCCATTGCAGTTCTAACTGCAATGGGGAGTTCGTTGCACAGTTTGGGAGCCAGAAGGGAGAAGACTCTGGGACGTGTGGAGCGTCATGAGTTGCTAATGCTAACATCTGGCTGGGCCGTGCGCTCTGTAAATGGGACTGGTACGACTGTCTGTTCACTGTCCCGTTCTGCCATGTTGGGGACATTTGCAGATTTTGCTGGCCCAAAACAGAGAGAACATCTGGAGTGGATTCATTAGATTCCAGCTGCTGTATGTATGGTCACTGTTGCTGGCTATACGGCTTCCGCTGGTGCAGTGGTTCTCAACCAGTGGTCCAGGGACCACCAGTGGCCCTGGAGGGGGTTCCAGGTGGTCCCCAGCTAAATGATGGAGAGTTGGTAACCAAATGGACCCTCATAGATCTTTCACTCTTGAGAGCGTAAAATGAAACCAAATGGACCCTTACGGGTCCATTTGGTTTCATTTTACGCTCTCAAGAGTTGAATTATTGTTAAACAGCTGCATTACTTAATTAAATAATTGTTATTTTGGTATTAATATATGGTTAATACTGTATATCGTCTCTGTCGGGTGTCAAAACTGTTACTTTTCAGGATTCAAATTCCAAAGTAGCAAAAGTAGCAGAGCTTGCAGATCTGCTACTTTCGATGCTTTTGTGTGACGCTGTAGTATGATCAAGTATAGGGCGTTAATTTAAGAAAAAACACAAAAAAGTTACATTATGGAGATATGAGGTTTCTGTCCGGCAGTGACAACATAATACAGTACAGTAGACACACACTGCTGGTATCAGTGCTCCATGTCCTTGACTGTCGGGTGGAAACCTCATAATGTCCAAAACTGTTGCTCCTCAGGATTCAAATAAAAAAGACAGCAAAGTAGCAGATCTGCAAGCTCTAAACGCGTCGCTTCACGCCGCGTTTAGAGCTTGAAGATCTGCTACTTTTGATGCTTTTGTGTGACGCTGATCAAGTAGGGGCGTTAATTTACGAAAAAACACCAAAAGTTAGAATATGGAGATAAGAGGTTTCTGCCCCCATAGCAATGTTATATAGCACTCTGGACTTTATCAGTCCACCATCAGTTAATGGTACTTAGGCTGCTATAGTTATGAATAAACGCACGCACGCACGCACGCACGCACGCACGCACGCACGCACGCACGCACGCACGCACGCACGCACGCACGCACGCACGCACGCACGCACGCACGCACGCACGCACGCACGCACGCACGCACCGCGCGCGCACACACACGCACACGCACACACACACAGTGTGCTGGCCCGTGGTCAGTAGTGTAGCACTGCAGTCCATCAACACTCTAAGCCACTTCAACATGTCTTCATGTATTCATGTCACCTCAACACACACACACACACACACACACACACACACACACACACACACACACACACACACACACACACACACTATAGTGGACACTAGACTGTGTGTAGCCAGAGTGCAGAGCTCAGAGGAGCTCTGTCTCATTGTGAGCAACTCATTGGCCTCAAGCCGTCTACACACACACACACACACACACACACACACACACACACACACACACACACACACACACACACACACACACACACACACACTACAGGAGAAAGGAGGACTACGTTGCCATGGTGACAGGGAGTGATGTCACAGCACGGTGGTGGGGAAGGGGAGGGAGCGTAGAAATATTATTTATTCTCAGAGACGGCCTCTCTCTGTCTCTCTCTCTTTTTCTCTCTTTGTCTGTCTGTCTGTCTATCTATGTCTGTCTCTCTGTTTCTCTGTCTGTCTGTCTGTCTGTCTGTCTGTCTGTCTGTCTGTCTGTCTGTCTGTCTGTCTGCCTGCCTCTCTGTCTCTCTCTCTCTGTCTCTCTCTCTGTCTCTCTCTCTGTCTCTCTCTCTCTGAGAGTCTTTCTTTCTCTCTCTTTCTCTTTCTCTCTCTCTCTCTCTCTCTCTCTCTCTCTCTCTCTCTCTCTCTCTCTCTCTCTCTCTCTCTCTCTCTCTCTCTCTCTCTCTCTCTCTCTCTCTCTCTCTCTCTCTCTCTCTCTCTCTCTCTCTCTCATGCTCCCTGTCACAACAGCAGAATGTGAGGTAGCAGTTATTTCCATGCATCACATTGCCGTGTGTGTGTGTGTGTGTGTGTGTTTGTGTGTGGAGGGGGTCTGTGGGGAAATCAGAGCCCTTCAAAGACCTAAAGCACAACTCTAAAACACAGACACATAATGGGAGACACACACACACACACACACACACACACACACACACACACACACACACACAGACACCGTGCATGTATACAGTATACACACACACACACACACACACACACACACACACACACACACACACACACACACACACACACACACACGCACATGCACATGCCTGACGCCACACAACAACACACACGGACAATTGAACCCTCCCGCGCTGGAAGAGTTCCGTTTTTGGGTCAACATCAGAAATAAAACCACAGGGCATGTTGGTGAATCGCTGAGGCAAGATCATGATGTCTCCTCCCACACACACACACACACACAGACGTTTTTATTGCTATAGTTGTGAGGACATCAACATTGTAGGACTGCATTGAAAATAGTTTTCTGAACATTTCCCGAAAAATAGCAGATGGAGGACCGAGGTCACAACGTGTCTCAATGGGGCGTGTTGTGAGCTTGTAGATAGGCTATATTTTCCGTAGAGCGGCACTGGCATGCAACTGAGTAATATATCAGGCAATAACTCCATTTCTTAAACCTATAACCTCTAAATGTCTAATCCTATTTGAACCCCAACCAGAATATTCTGTCAAAAATGACCGATTCAGCAATGCATCGCGATTCGGCCGTGCACAATTTGGAGTCGATGCAGCAATAAATATAATTATACATAATATACAATTGTAATATAATTATAATGATGTATATAAAATTTTATTTGTTGCTGTCCGGCAGAAACCAGCCAACTAAAATGTTTCCATAAATCAGGGCCATTGAACACCCTTTACGTCTGTGTGTTGAAAAATATTGAACCAATGAAAAGTATTAAAAAGTGCTTCTGACAAAACCAGCTAACTCCATTGGATCCTCAAACTTTCTGCTAAACCAGCTAACTCCACCAAAGGGGGGTGGAGTTAGCTGGTTTTGCTGACTCCAGGCTCCACCCCCTTTTGACCGCCAACCTCATTGAGAGCTTGGAGGTCCATTCAGTTGTTCTTATCAATGATGAACAAAACCTCCTAACTCCACTTTTTGGGCGGTGAAACCGCCCCTATAAGTGAGATTTGGAAAAATGTACAAATATCTTGGGCAGTGAAACCGGCCCTAAAAGTGAGGTTTGGAAATTTGTACAATTATCCTGCGCTGTGATTGGCCAATCACAATCTATTCAGGACTGTGATTGGCCAGTGTCACATGACACATGTGCATAGCCCTATATAAGCAACCATAACTTAAAAAAAAACAATTTATTAAGTTATTGTTTTGTCCATCATAAAGTGTGTTTTACAAAAGATAAATGTATTTATCTTTTGTACATGATTGATCGACTCCATTCAGTATTGTGATTAGCTAGCAAGACACATGCTGACACTAAGTGGCTCTTTCAGATCAAAGCATATATATTGGTTGACTCCATTCAGTATTGTGGTTAGCTAGGAAGACACCGCCCACTTCACACAGGGTGTGATTTTTGTTTTGTTTTTGTCATTTCCTGAAACATTTTGGAGTTAGCTGGTTGCTGCCGGACAGCAGAGATATATAGGCCTACTATAATTCTAAATAAAAATATGATGTTCAGTATATCTGATGCTTGTATTGACTGATGAAACATTTGCCATGTTGTGCAGTAATATAGAAAAGTGTGATGCATCGTCAAATCGAATCGTTACCTGGTGAATCGTAATGGAATTGAACCGTGAGGGCCATAAATCCAACCTGAAATCAAACATGTTTTTCCTGTGAGCATGGAAAAGGGTCCTCTTATTTCTCTTATTTACAGTGGTGGAAAAAAAATGCTGAAATTCTTTACTTAAGTAAAAGTACCAATACTGCAATATAGAAATACTCTGTTACAAGTAAGAGTCAAGAATTCTAAATTTTACTTGAGTAAAAGTGCAAAAGTATTGGCATCAACATGTACTTAAAGTACCAAAAGTAAAAGTACTAAAACGTTTTGAAAATAGCAGATTTACAAGCTCACAACGCGTCACGATGCGACGCGTTGTGAGCTTGTTGTGAGCTTGTTATTTATAAAATAGGGCCAAAGTGGTTAATGTATGTTTCATATCATAAAAGTATATCTGAAAAGTAACTAGTAACTAAAGTTTTCAAATAATTGTAGTAGAGTAAAAGTACAATATTTGCCTCTGAGATGTAGTGGAGTAGAAGTAAAAGTATTGGAAATTGGAAATACTCAAGTAAAGTACAAATACCTCAACATTTTACTTAAGTACAGTACTTGAGTACATCTACTTAGTTATTTTACACCACTGAATTCTACTACTGTACACTTTTGGGGACATTTGGTATAGTAAACGCACGCACGCGCACACACACACACACACACACACACACACACACACACACACACACACACACACACACACACACACACACACACACACACACACACACACAGAGGCCGTGCCCCGCAGTCATCAGTGGCATTTGGATGGCGGTGGCACAATGGGAGCACAGTGAAAGGAGCGAGGATGGCAGAGCAGGCTCTCTGCCATCACACCCCAAGCCAGGGTTGCCAAGTCCGCTCATTATAACACACATAAATACATCTATTTGCATTAGATTTCAATGAATAAAATATATACATATAACATACTATACATCATATGAAATAAATCTGTGATATCTGGGATCCTTGGTCTGTTGAGGTTACAGTAGAAACAGTCGCTAATGTAGGTTTAAAGTGCCCATGCCTAATGGACAGTCACTTCTTTTGGGCTTGTTTTCATACTGTAGACCTGGTTGCTTCTTTATCTCGCAAAACCTGGCAACGCTGACTGAAGTTCTCTCTCTCTATCTCTCTCTCTCTCTCTCTCTCGCTCTCTCTCTCTCGTGTTCAGAGAGAGAGAGGGACCTCTTATCTCCATATTTTAACTTATTTATGTATTTTTCGTAAATGAATGACCCTTATGTCATCATACTACAGCGTCACACAAATTCAAATAATTGTAGCGGAGTAAAAGTACAATATTTGCCTTTGAGATGTAGTGGAGTAGAAGTATTGGAAATTGGAAATACTCAAGTAAAGTACAAATACCCCAAAACTAAGTACAGTAATTGAGTACATGTACTTAGTTACTTTACACCACTCGCGAGAGATTATTTTTGTACGCATTTTGACAAGCTGCATGTTCGCAGGTTTGAGTCCACGCAGACAACCACAATGGCGGCTGATGTTTTTTTTTTGGCGCTCGCCACCGCCAAAAAAACCCTGATAGGCGGCCGGCCGGCCGGGCTGTAATTGGCTGTCTAAAAGCCTCCCAGCATAGTGATGGCAACTCGCTGAATAACGCCTCACGTCCCCCCTTGCTAATGGCCGCTCACGGCTGCTGGCACCTCTCTCTCTCTCCCTCACACACACACACACACACACACCAGCGCTAGCTGTCTAGCCATTGTTTTTGGACCGCCAGGAACGGGGCCGGAGGATTTTGGAGGATAAAATATTGCTACGGAGAGGAATATGTCAGCTCTTGACACCTGCCAAGCCCGGCGGGTGCTCGCCGGAGAGATGTATTGTGAATGCTAATCAGTAACAGTAGGAGGTGTTGTGTCTCGCGCATATATACTGTTAGCCTGGCCATCTGAGATCCTCCGCCTACCGATATGTCCGGATGAAATCTAGATTCAACATAGGGGGGGTAAGAGTCGGACAGCGGTCAGCGAACGAACGGGCACTTTTTAAAAACTTTATTCTTCTCTTTTTTTTTGTCTTATTTTTCATCATTATTATACTGTGGTTGTCCGGCAGAAACCTCTTATCTCCATATTTAAACACATCTTCAGAATGATCGATCCCCTGATGGTTGCTAATCACGGGGGGGTTTCACTGTGCTTCCGTGAAAGAAAAAAGAAATGTCATTGTGACCCCCCGTTCACCCCGTTCGCTTGTTATATCTCCTGGTTCTGCGTGCATCTGGGGATGAAATAGTCACTCACGTCACGTGTTAGCGAAGAGCACCATCTAGTGAAAAGAGTGAATGAGTGAGAGGACCAAAAGTAGCAGATCCACAAGCTCCAAACTGCTACTTTTGAATTTGAATCTTGAAAAAGTAACTACCGGAACATGCCGCACCAGTATTTTGCCACTTGTACCTGTATGTACAGTATGTAAGTAAACTGTAAGTAAGTAGCCTTGACCAATGTTTACCGGCCAGGAGCCTATCTCCAGGTTCTGGAGCGTGAGGCGGCTTGAAGTACATCCCCCTGGATCGGCTATTTTTGGCTAATGCCCCCCCCCCCCCAGTGGTGGAAAGTAATTAAGTACATTTACTTAAGTATTGTACTTATAATAATTTTGAGTTATTTGTACTTTACTTGAGTATTTCCAATTTCCAATACTTCTACTCCACTACATCTCGGATCCAAATATTGTACTTTTACTCCACTACATTTATTTGAAAACTTTAGTTACTAGTTACTTTGTACATTTTGATGATTATTACAAAAGATACATTAACTCATTCAGTGCCTGACTTATTTCTGGCAGTTTGGCTCTGAGTGCCAGAGCCAAAAATACATTGTAAAAAAAAAAGTGCTTAGGAAGCGAGATACAGCCTTTTTCAGTAAGATGTTAAACAAGAAGTGAATGGAGCAGCAAATCTTCAAATCATGACATCTTGGGTTCTGAAAAAAAAAATCATGACGTCGGTGACGTCATTGGCACCCTGGGCTTATAAAAACGTGACGTCGGTGACGTCAATGGCACTGAATGAGTTAAGCACTTCAGCCCTATATACATGTTGGCCATTTGAAAATAGCCGATCTACAAGCTCACAATGCGTTGCGATGAGCTTGTATTTTCAAAATATGTTTATACATTTGAAAACTTGAAATGGGACATTCTGCATAAGGAGCACTTTTACTTTTGGTACTTTAAGTACATTTTGATGCCAATGCTTTTGTAATTTTACCCCCCCCCCCCAGAATATCCAACGCTGGGCTTCAAGTGGTTAACATACACTCGCTAATGTCACCACCAGCAGCTTTGTAGCGTAAGTGCTTGAGCGGCTTAGCTAATAAATGGCTGTAAACGTTGGGATTAGCTGCTTAACTGTATGCTACATGTGGTCTGTAATGACTTAATGGACACTTTACAAGCTAAGCACTATTTTATGGCACTTTAATAAAACAGCTAATCAGGAGATAATATTTAAAAGGATCTTGTTAGGGTTTTAATTTTTTTAGTTTTTTCTTTTTTTTACTCGTGTTACTTTATTTTATGGTGAGACAGTAAATGATGTCATAAACATTTTGTTCCGGCGCCGCCCAAGTTCCACCCTGCTAAGTTTTATCATTCCGTTTCTGATGAGGTTGGACTCCCAGTTTATTTATTATGCATATCGTCGCTGTCGGGCAGAAACCTCTCACTCCATATTTTAACTTGTTAACGCCAGTTGTGGAAAAAGCACTCAAATGTAAAAGTATCAGTACTGCAATGTAGAAGTACTCTGTTACAAGTGAAAGTCCGGAATTCAAAATTTACTTGAGTAAAAGTACAAAAGTATTGGTATCAAAGTGTACTTAAAGTACCAAAAGTAAAAGTACAAAAATGTTTGAAAATAGCAGATCTACAAGCTCACGACGCGTCGTAAGCTTGTAGATTGGCTATTTTCAAATAGCCTATGTATAAAATAGGGCTAAAGTGGTTAATGTATGTTTTATAATGTAATAATGTATATCTGCAAAGTAGCGAGTAACTAAAGTTTTCAAATAATTTTAGTAGAGTAAAAGTACAATATTTGCCTCTGAGATGTAGTGGAATAGAAGTAAAAGTATAGACAATTGGAAATACTCCAGTAAAAGTACCTCAAAGTTGTACAGTACTTGAGTAAATGTACTTAGTTACTTTACACCACTGGTTAATGCCCTACTTGATCACACTACAGTCACACGAAAGCATCAAAAGCAGCAGAATGCTATTTTTTTATCCTGAAAAGTAACAGTTTTGGACATAGGAGGTTTCCACCCGACAGCTGCAATGTGCTCTTTAATTTGTGGCTCCAGGAAATTAAAACACAAACAAATGAAATCAATTCAAATGAAAACTATGGCATCGTAAACATAGTAAATCGTTTGTGTCGGGGCAGAAACCTTTTATCTCCGTATTGGAACTTCGTAAATTAATGCCCTACATCGTCATACACAAAAGTAGCAAAAGTAGCCGATCTACAAGCTCAAAACGTGTCCCATCACGACGCGTCTTGAGCTTGTAGATCTGCTGTCTTTTGCTGTATTTCAATTTGTGTTCTGAAAAGTGAACGGTTTTGGATGCACTGTATGAGGTTTCCCCCCGACAGCAACGAAATTGGAAATGAAGTAGCCAACCCATAACAAAGGGATTCAGTTCATCTCAATAATATAACCGAATGATGTCTAAAAACTGGGATACATTCACTGCAGGATTCAAACATAATATTGTCTTTGTCGGGTGGAAAACCTCATTATATGTCCAAAACTGTTACTTTTCAGGATTCAAATTCAAAAACGTGAAAAGTAGCAGATCTGCCAGCTCACCAAGAGAAAAAGGTGTCTATAGAGCGCCACTTCCATATACAGTATGTACAGTACTTCCCCTGTAGAATCGCGACACGGTTTTCACACCCTGGGGAACGTAAACAGATCTGCACGTCATCAACATATGGTCTCTGTCGGGTAGAAACCTCATATGTCCAAAACTGGTACTTTTCAGGATTCAAATTCAATCAAAAGTAGCAGATCTACAAGCTCAAAACGCGTCGCTTCGCGCCGTGTTTCAAGCTTGCAGATCTGCTACTTTTGATGCTCTTGTGTGACACTGTGGTATGATCAAGTGGGACGTTAATTTACGAAAAAACACAACACGTTAAAATATAGAGATTCGAGGTTTCTGCCCGACAGCAACGATATTAACAATCCTCATTGTAATCCCAGTGTACCAACAATGTTTATTTGATCGGGACAGATACTGTGTACATACAGTACATAGGGAGGCTGGGAACAGATGCTCAATGCAAGCATCACAGTGCTTATAGCAGATGCTAATTTGCAACAACACTAGTCCCTAGGAGGGCTTTTTGCCGGAAACAAAAACATGACTAGGTTTTATTCACAGACTAACATCCTCTCATTATTGTTCGTTTGAAAAACGAGGTAAAGCTGCAACCACTCGTGCTGATTACAGCCAGGTGTGTTTATAGTTGAGGATTGCAGAGTGATTTAAAAAAGAAAGAGATTATAAGCACGCTGAAAATCTGTTGTGGCATGGTACCTTTTGATTTCAAGGACCCCCATAACTCTGAGAGTGTACAAATGGAACCAACTGGTTCCATTTGTTTTCCATTTGTGCACTCTCAGAGTTAGAGACCTGTAAGGGTCCATTTGGAACCCCCCTAAGGGTCCCTGGACCCCATTTTTGAGAACCACTGCATTAAGAGAATGCGACATGCCTTTACCGCTTGTGCTATAACCAAGCCCCGCTTCTGTGACGAATGCGGAACTGCCTCTCGTCTAGCAAAAACCACACCCCGCTTCTGTGACACACGCGGAACTGCCTCTCGTTTAGCAAAAAACACGCCCCGCTTCTGTGACAAACACGGAACTGCCTCTCGTCTACCAAAAACCACGCCCGCTTCTGTGACAAGCATGGAACTGCCTCTCATCTACCTAAAACCACGCCCCGCTTCTGTGACGCACGCGGAACTGCCTCTCACTAACAACAACTGCAGACTTTTTTCTGGGCCGATAAAGTATAGTTTTTGACCGCGACGGAGGCACGCCGCCTCAAGCTAACTTGAGCCACGAGAGGCTCCGCCGAACGAGCTAAAGCGAGCGAGTCGCCGTGCCGAGCGTTGCGAGGTTCGCTTGAGCCGACTCAGCGCCGTCGGAGATATGTTCCGATAGGGACAGAATCGTAAATCATGTTTTGGGGTGAACGTTTGCCCCAACTGCCACTCAAGGTGGCTACTGGCCAATCACAGCGCGTCCTTGCACAAGTGGTGTAGGCTTTGGGATGACATGTCCGAAATCTCTCCCTACTTCCTATATACAGTAGGTAGTTATATTTCCTAGGGAGCTTACTGGGGAAAAAGGTGTGTGTGTGTGAATTATAGGCATCACGTCATTCGGTTCATTTGAGTGATCCGTCTCAGTCAACAATAATGCTTTTCCCCATATTTTTTTTACTTTTTGTGTTTTTTCATCAATGAATGCCCTACTTGAACCCACTACAGCGTCACACAAAAACATAAAAAGTAGGAGATCTGGAAGCTCGAAACGCGGCGTGAAAAATCGTAAAAATATGTGCTAACCTTTGAATATATCTTCTTTTTTTTTGTGAACATTTGTAACTCAAATTTTTGCCTCTGGGGGTCCCTGGAACAAAATATTTGAGATAGGGGGTCTGCGACCAAATACATATCATTTTGTGGGTCCTTGACATGACAAAGTTTGAGAACCACTGATAGATAGCCTGGCTCCAGCCCCTGAATCGTTAGCCTCGCATTCAGAGTCTGGTGACGCCTGTAGAAAGGTGGGGTTTTCTCTGTAAAAAATCTAACCGGCGAGCCGGCCCCGATCGGGATAATCCAGTATGAACCAATTGCCAAAGAGTCCCACTTTGGCCACACCCCCGTCTCAGAAAACGGCTGCACTGAGCAATGGAGAATAATGGAGTGAAACTAAATGAGAATTCAGGCTGAGTGTCAGGCTACTCTATAGACAGACCAAGTCTCCACTGTTTGGGGTGTTGTGTGAGTTCACTTCTGTCCCTCAGCTCCCTCGTCCTTGATCAATATGTATTTACCATTCCTCCCAATCTGTTAATCAACTTATCGAGCTTGTCAGATCAGCCGGTGTAGGCTCAGAGATGCTGTTTTGTTTCAAGTTTCAATTCTCTATTTGTTATGCACAACAATGCGGTGAAATTGAAAAAAGCAAAGGCTTGCCACTTGCCAGCATGCACAATCAGCTATGAAAGGTAATAGAGAAGAAACACTGTGAGCCATTCAGAATTGAAACAAGCAACCAATCATTGCAGACTCTCAACAAACCTTCTCGTCTCTGAATAATATGAACCTCTGCCATCGGGAAAGACTCCTGTGTGCCAAAGTGCAAATCAAAGCGCTTGAAGCCATCGTTTTGTTCCAACTTCCAAGCCTCCGTCAAAGTTGCTGAACTCTAAATGATAAATCTTAATGCAATAGAGCAGCATGCAATACAATGAACACTTAGCACTTTCGCACATTAATTCTTACTGTTCATGTTGTGTCAGTGTTAAATGTATAGTCAATATCTCCTATCTTTAGCCACTTAAACCCGTACTTGGTTGACCGGGGTTCCCCAGGGGCCTGTTCTTGGTCCCCTCCTTTCTTCTCTCTTGTGCCTATTTTTGTTGAATGTTTGATTGTCCCATTAAGACCTGAAGCCGATTCTATAAATGTCTTCTAAATCCCAACAGTCTTCTGAAAAACGTATGTTTATATCAGTGGTGCTCAAACTTTTTCATGTCAAGGACCCCCCAAATTGTTATTATGTATTTGGCCGCCGACCCCCATCTCAAAATATTTAGTTCCAGGGACCCCCAGAAGCAAAGATTTGAGTTAAAAATGTTTCCTTTAAAATGATATATATATTCAAAGATTTGCACACATTTTCACGATTTTTCAAAAATAACAGATCTACAAGCTCGTAGCACGGCACTCGGTGCCGCGCTATGAGCTTGTAGATCTCCTATTTTTGAATAGCCAAAGTGGAAAATAATGCTTTTAACTCAAATCAAAAAATGACACAGATGCGTTCCAGGTCTCAACAGGTTAATATGATGTCCAGAAGGGATACTGATACATGGTTCATGTACGCTGGGCTTGGACAGCTACTGTAAGTCTCTAAGTGGTTCTCACACTTGTTTTAAAATTTCAAGGACCCCCATAACTCTGAGAGTTACAGACCTGTTAGGGGTTCACGTGGCTACGGTGGTTTTTATATGAGAAACAATTGCCTAGCATCGTGTCAGACGCTTGTCATGTTTTCGTGATTTATTTTGTATTCTTTTCTGTGAAGCAACAGACCGTAGGAGCACTGTGCTGGAAACAAACAATAAAAGTTTATACTTTGACCTTAATAACATTCATTTCATTGCTGGCAGTGAAATGCTCTGAGTTGTTGTTGTGGTTTAAGGTTGAGCGTTTGATTGAGTGAAAGTTCAGAAGGAAAGATTTGGTGTGATTCATGCGTTGGTGTTCTTTTTAGATCTGAATCCTTACTGATAGAGCCAGTAACTCCACACTATACTTTATCCCATTCAAACCGGGAAAGCGTCAATGTCATTTTAGATTTTAGCTCTATATATCAGATCTACAAGCTCACAGCGTGTCACTTCGTGCCGCTAGCTTGTAGCTTCCTCTTCAGGAAACACTACCCTTCCTCTTTGCCTGGCCTACTTGTTGTTAACTAGTTGTACGAACTCTTGTTTTATTTTTGTATTGTTTTATTGGATCTTGTTTAGTCGATACACTTATTTTTTTTAGCTCGTGCTCATTTGATTTTGCTATTTTGTCTCATCTGTTTAAGGAAATAGGTAGCTGATATATTGCACTTTTACCTTAGCGCTAGGTATACTCTTGGTTGCTTGTTTTTGCAGGAAATGCACTTAAGACTTCTGGTGATTAGTAGTTTCGTTCCCTACCTATGTTGAATGCACTTATTGTAAGTCGCTTTGGATAAAAGCGTATGCTAAATGACTGTAATGTAATGTAATGTATATCTGCTATTTCTTTTTATGTTTTAATCTTGAAAGTGTTTGAAAAACGTTGAATAATTTAACTCAAATCTTCTCTTCTGGGGGTCCCTGACAAAAAACATTTTCAGATGGGGGGAGGGGGCGTCCGCGGCCAAATACATATCATTTTGGGGGTACTCCTTGGCACGGAAAAGTTTGATCATAATATATATAAATGTTCTGTGGCCGGGGGGGGATACGTGCATTATTGCCGGATATGGTGCCTTCAGCCTGACTGCGCGGGTGAAAACCACCTCATGAAGACTTGCCGCTGAAAACGTAACCCTTTAGGGGTTGGTACATGGATCGTGTTTGTTTATACACACGATCCGACCATGGATTATAATGGATATAACATTTATGTGACCCGTTGAAAAGGTTTTAAAACACGAACATCTCTGGCAGTGGGCTGACACTCTTCTGAAAAACCCTGGCAGTTAAAGAGTTAATGGGTTAACCCATTAAAACCGGGAACGCATCTGTGTCATTTTAGATTTTTATATATCGTCTGTCGGGTGGAAACCTCATGTCCAAAGCTGTTACTTTTGAGGATTCAAATTCAAAAATAGCAAAAGTAGCAGATCTTCAAGTTCTAGTGTAGGATTTAGAAGACATTTGCAGAATCGGCCTCAGGTCTTTAGTAGTCATTGTTAGCAGTGAAACGTTTGGAGTTGTTGTGATTAAGGTTGAGCGTGTGATCGAGTGAAAGTTCAGGAGGAAGAACGGCTGTGATTTCGTGTTTTTTTTGTTTTGACTCCTAACTGATATATAGCCAGTAACTCCACACTTACTTTAACCCATGAAGACCGGGAAAGCATCTGTCATTTTAACCACTTTGACCATTATTTTATACTTTGGCTATTCAAAAATACCAGATATACAAGCTCATACTGTAGCACACTATGAGCTTAGATCTGCAATATCTTTGGAAAAAAATATGAACATTTGAGCAAATCTTTGAATATATATATTTTTAAAGCGAACATTATATATTTTTAAAGCGAACATTTGTTCAAATCTTTGCTTCTGGGGGATTCTACAAATGTCTTTCAAAGATTCAAATATTTGCACACATTTTCACGATAAAAAAAAAGCAGATCAGTGCCACGCTATGAGCTTGTATATCTGCTATTTTTGAATGGCCAAACACATCTAAAATGACACAGATGCGTTTCCGATCTTAATGGGTTAAGGGATATAAAACAACCTTCAGCTCAGAGCTCTGGTATATAACAGCCGGGTCACTGCCTTCGTCTCCAACCAAACTTCAAACAGTCCAAAAAAGACAAAAATGGATTATGCGTCTTATATGGTCTCAGTCTTTCTTTCTTTTTTTTCTGTCGAATTGCCGGCTATTTCATCATGGCGGAAGAAAACCTCGATGTGTGGCGCGAGTTCATTCCAGTTTTTGGAGCGGGATATCTCCAGAGGAATGGCAGCGATTTGATGGTTGGAGGAAGAAGCGGAGCTAGGGTTTCATCATGGGCTAGAGATGGTTTATTGTGCGGCAGCGCGGCCGGTGCCCATGCCAACCAACTGGCAGGGAACTGGGTTAGGAGCAGTGACAGTGGTGTAAAGTAACTAAGTACATTTACTCACATTACATTTACTGTACTTCAGTACAATTTGAGGTATTTTGTACTTTACTGGAGAATTTCCAATGTTCAATACTTTTACTTCTGCTCCACTACATCTCAGAGGCAAATATTGTACTTTTACTCCACTACAATTATTTGAAAACTTTAGTTACTAGTTACTTTGTAGATATAAATGATCACATTATAAAACATGCATTAACCACTTTAGCCCTATTTTATACCATAGGCTATTTGAAAATAGACGATCTATAAGCTCACACCACGTCGGAAACGGTGCGGTGCGGTGTTTTGTGCTTATTGATCTGCTATTTTCAAAAATCCAAAGTTTATACAGGCTGAAGTGGTTAATGTATGTTTTGTAATAATAATCAAAATCTCCAAAGTAACAATAGCAACTAAACTCAAATCATTGTAGTGGAGTAAAAGCATAATATTTTCCTCTGTAGAAGTAAAAGTACTGGAAATTGGAAATGCTCAAGTGATGCTATACGGAAAGTCCTACAGTGTGGTTTGTCAGTTGGTCTGAACTTGTATTACAGATAATAGTACACGCACGCACACACACACACACACACACACACACACACACACACACACACACACACACACACACACAGAGAGCTCTCCGGGAGTCCGTGTTTTTTATAGCCAAATTTGCTAATTAAACAAATTCCGTTGGCAGGCAACCTGCATGAGGTTCCAGACAGCCTGGTACAACCTGTCTAGTACACTCAACACACGCACGCACACGCGCGAACGCACGCACGCACGCACGCACGCGCACACGCACACGCACACGCACTCGCACTCGCACCCACACGAACCTGCCGGGGACATTGCGTTGACTTACATTATGTTCCCCTTACCCCTAACCCCCACCCGCTCAGCCCATGAAACCTTAGTCACATCTAATTGTTAATACCAATTACAAGCATGTCCCCAGTTTGACATAACGACCCCAATCAATGCTTTCATGTCCAATAAATTACATTCACACAACCATGCATACACATGCATATGTATGCACGCGACAGACAGACAGACAGACAGACAGAGGAGGAAAAAGTACTCAAATGTTTTACTTAAGTAAAAGTATCAATACTGCAATGTTGAAGTACTCTGTTACAAGTAAAAGTCAGAAAAAGTACAAAAGTAATGGCATAAAAATGTACTTCAAATATATAAAATTAATACAAATTATTTTTATTCATTATTTATCCAGTATATCTACAAGGTAGATCTACTGGTAGATCGGCTATTTTCAAATGGCCGTAAAAAAGATTTACAAAACAAACAAAAAATCTAGAAAGTAACTAGTAACTACATTTTTCAAGTAATTGTAGTGGAGTAAAAGTACAATATTTGGCTCTGAGATGTAGTGGAGTAGAAGTAAAAGTAAAGAAAATTGGAAATGCTCCAGTAAAGTAAAAGTACCTCAAAATTGGACTTAAGTACAGAACTTGAGTAAATGTACTCAGTTACTTTCCACCACTGAGCACGCGCGCACACACACACACACACACTCACACTCACACTCACACACACTCACATGTGCACGTGCACACTTTGCACTTACATTATTAAGGTTTCAGTTTTAAGGGCAGCCTCGGGCAAAGAGAGAGGAAAAAAAAAAACTAAACATTAAACTCCAGCAAAATGTTGGTGGGTGGATATACTGTATATTGCTTGGAATAATGGCACAGTGCTGTATGTTAAATATTATATTACTTATTCTATATATTCTATAGCCTTTGTGAAGGTCCTGTGTAAGCGGCTGTGTATTACACAACATTATGAATTATAGACTGAGGATCTCTGTCGGGTGGAAACCTCATATGTTCGAAACTATTTCTTTTCAGGATTCAAATTCCAAAGTAGCAGATCCACAAGCTCGAAACGCGTCGCTTCGCGCCGCGTTTCGAGCTTGTAGATCTGCTACTTTAGATGCTTTTGTGTGACGCTGTAGTATGATCAAGTAGGGTGTTAATTTACGGAGAAAAAAACTCAAAAAGTTAGAATATGGAGATAAGAGGTTTCTGCCCGACAGCAACAATATATATGCTATGGTCTTTGGGAAGGTATTGTGTTGACTGCTGTGTATTACACAACATTATGGATTATATATAGACCGCATGAGGTGGTGATGAATATTAATGTCATTGTTGTCTTAGTGGTGGTCATGACGATGAGGATGATGAGGACTTGTACTTTTACTCCACTACAATTATTTGAAAACTTTAGTTACTTTGCTGATATAGAAGATTACTGTACATTCCAAAACATACATTAACCACATGAGCCCGATTTTATACCGAGGCTATTTGAAAATAGCCGATCTACAAGCTCGCAACGCGTTGCGATGAGCTTGTAGATCTGCTATTTTCAAACATTTTAGTACTTTTACTTTTGGTACTTTAAGTACATTTTGATACGAATACTTTTGTACTTTTACTCAGGTAATTTAATTTTATTCCAGACTTTTACTTGTAACAGAGTACTTCTACATTGCATTATTGATACTTGAAACATTTGAGTACTTTTTCCACCACTGATGAGGATGAGGATGAGGACGATGATGATGGTGATGATGACAGCAAGGATTAAGAAATGACAGTGATGAAGATCACCGTTTCTCATTGTCTGGTCCCGGGCCGGAACCCCAGTCTACACTGTAAAATCCTCAGTGTTAATATAACCCATTCAATCCGGGAACGCATCTGTGTCACTTTAGATTCCTTTGGCTATTCAAAAATAGCAGATATACAAGCTCATAGCGCGGCACGTACTTTGAGTTGAACTAATTCACTACAGAAGAGGACCAGCTCGTTAAGATCCACAGACTTCCAGTCGCATGTATGAAACACTAGTCCCATGTGGAGTTTCAGATGGCTTGTCAGGCAGAATTTCCCATATTCTTAACCCACATCCCGACCCGACACAACAGTGTGGTCCCCAGGTTGATTGTTCTTTAGTCAGGATGGTGGTCCCTGTTTACAATCAGTTGAAAAGTCATGCGTTTCTAGTCATGATCTAGTTTGTTTGTTGGCTTTGTTTGTCGGCTCTCCTCCTGCATTGTCCTCATTGCTTTATTAACATTAAAAAAGCCTTGATTTATACTCCGCTGTACAACGGTGTATAGAGCTCATGATGACGCATCTTGAGCTTTGCAGTTAAGCTATTTCCACTGAACGACGAAGTATCAATTAAGCATAGTGCATAGGGGTGGCGGCCATTTTGTTTACCGGCTCTGGTTGCACAGATAGAAAGCCCTTTTATGCGGTTTTCAAATATTCGGTGTTTTATGTTCATGATTCACCAGGAGCCTGGATGGCTTGGTTCCAGGTTTAAAATAATTAAAATATATATTTTTGGCCACTGCTATGCTCTATAACTCCTGTGCTGCTGCTCATTGTGTCGGCTTCATCCTTTTTATACCTGCTTAGTGTGTATACGCTTGTGTGTCCAATGGCCATGGCATCTCAAACGCCCATTCGCTCCCCTCCCCCTCCCATCTTTACGCTGCCTCTCCCCCCTCGACTCCCCCCCCTCGACTCCCCCCCCTCTCCGTCGACCATAACCCCTTACCCCGCCCGCCGGCTTTCTAGATCCCCATATCAGTCCCTCCTCTGTTTTTCTCTTTCTTAGTTCCCCCCAACCTGACAGTGCCGCGGGGCAAGTCGCCCCTGGTGGCCCGCGAGGGCGACACGGTGGAGCTGGAGTGCCTGGTCTCGGGGAAGCCCAAGCCCATCATCCTTTGGTCGCGCGCCGACAAGGAGGCGCCCATGCCGGACGGCGGCGCGCAGACGGAGAGCTACGACGGCGTGCTGCGCGTGGTCAACGTGTCGCGGGAGATGACCGGCTCGTACCGCTGCCAGACCAGCCAGTACAACGGCTTCAACGTCAAGCCGCGCGAGGCCATCGTGGAGCTCATCGTACAATGTGAGTTAAGAAGAAGGATCACACAGCAGGTTTTATTGTCATTCCATACAGGTACAGAACAATATTTTACCCAGGTCCTGGTCATGGCAGAATTAATTTCACCTAAACACAGCCGTTCTGTTCTACCTCACCATGTATGTCAGCATTCCTTTTCTGGTCCTCATCAGTCTGGAACGCTACATAAAACACTACATAATACCAATAGTGCAAATAAGGCAATTGCGCTTACCCACTAAAATTGCACTTGCCCATTAGAAACAAAAAACGATGCAATAGCAACATTATTTAAAAGCGGCAGCATTTATAGTGCTTAAGTGCTAATGCAATGATCACAGTTCAAGTTCATAATTCTCTCAGCTACAGGGAAGAAGCTATTATTTTGCCTACTGGTTCTGGCCTTAATACTACGCAGCCTCCTGTCCGAAGGGACGGGTTCACATTTTTTTTGGTGCCCAGTAGAGCGTTCTTCCGGGTGCTTCAAACGCCAGTGAGCAACATTCATTGAAATGAATAGCTGGGGGCGGGGCAGTCCGCCCTCTAGATATATTATAACTCTATGGGTCAAACAGACTGTGTGCTGGGTGAGTGGCATCTTTCATGATACTGGTAGCCTTTTTCCTGCAACTGGTGGTATGGTGTAAATGTGTGTACTGTACAAGTGTGTGTGTAGCAATCACGGTGTAGCAGGGCCTCCTGTGGCCCCACGGGGGTGCCAGAGGTGGCCTGGCACCCCTCAGTTGCAAAGTTTTATGAAAAAACAAAAACATATTGGCTTATGGTGATAATTGTCATAGAGATGACACTAACAATATGAAACACTTTCTTTTCATCTGAAGCTTGCCCCAGTCTAACTTCCCACATGTACAATCACTGGAGCGATTAATCTTGGCAGCGTTCATATAATTGTTAGCGTGCATGTGATCCCGCACCACGACGCACCTGTCAATTTGTGTGTCTCATACATGTGCATTCCTTGAAGAAGGGTTTACA
The DNA here is from genome assembly GCF_963280865.1 of Gymnoscopelus braueri. Taxonomy (NCBI): domain Eukaryota; kingdom Metazoa; phylum Chordata; class Actinopteri; order Myctophiformes; family Myctophidae; genus Gymnoscopelus; species Gymnoscopelus braueri. Next base: position 5,426,477 of record NC_137616.1, on the reverse strand, counting down.
CGTGTTTCCTGCTATGAATGTCATCCCGTCGTGTACAGAATGTTGTCTGAGTGAATAGCATGGAAAAGTTGAGATATTTGACTAAATGCATGTGAAATACAAGTGAAAACAGCTGACGAAAAGTTGGCTATCCTACACAAGGAGCACTGAAAACCCTCAACGAAAATGCATTGTATTTTTTATGGCTGTGTATGGAATAAATGCAATGTGTGGAATTAAGCCACAACTCTAATGACGAACGGCGAGACCAAATTTAGCTGGTTTATTCTGCTGGTTTTATTTGGCATGTCTGAGACAGATAGGCTGTATTAAGTCGCGTGGCGACCGCGAGCATGCAATATACAGTATAGTGTGTGTGTGTGTGTGGGGCGTAAATAAAATTGTGCATGTACAGTATATAGCGCCTTTATCCAAGGCGCTCTAATGTGCGTTACATTCGCCCATTCACACACACCATGCAAGGCACCAACCTGCACATTGGGAGCAATTAGGGGTTCAGTGTCTTGCTCAAGGACACTCCGACGACACTAACTCTGGGGGGGAGCTGCTCTACCTCATGAGCCACTGCCACCACACTGTGTGTGTATGTGTGTGCGTGTGCGTGTGTGTGTGTTATAACCAGTGTACACATCTGTGTCATACTGTACATGCTTTTTACAGCCCAGTTCTTGCCAGGTGCAGGGGTTTGTTTTTCCCACGCTCTGAGATTAATCATGTGTGTCTTGAGTCCTAATTTACACCCACTCCTCTAGAATAACCCAGTGTTACCCCCGTGTGACCAATATGGCTCCGTCATCTCCCTCCCTGTGCGCCCGTCCACTTTCCCTTTGAAGTCACAGTTATTATTTTTTATTTATAAGTGAGTCCCCTCCTCCCTCTGCGCTCCCTGTCAGGCCTGCAGGATGTTGGATGTAGGGGGACGTCACGTCCCTGTCCCCTGTCCCCTGTCCCCGGCCCCCCACATGAGGGGAACGAGCACAGCTGCTGCCAGTGTTGCCATGTCTGCTTATTATAAGCGACTTTGGCCTTGTTTTTCTGTACAGTTGCTTGTAAATATTGGTGCAGTAGTTGAGGGTTGCGGTTTTGTTTGTAGTTGCTTATTTGGGGCTTGCTTCCAAAAAGTTTTTTTTATTATTGTTGGGATACGCGGTTAAATAATATAAAATTTGGGTTTTCATACCAAGACACCTTATCTTGATAGTAACAGTAATGGTTATTACACAGAAAAACGCTTTACTTCTACTAGACCATACCCGTGGGGGATATGCGCACATGATTTGGCAACCCGGGAGCCAGCGAACACAAAAACGCTAAGATTTCGTGTAATCGGAAAACGGGCTTCGCTGTTAGGTGGATTATAGGTGGATACAGCTCAGACATATTTCTTGCAATTACAGTATATTATGGCGAGCCTTCCCCACATAATGTGGAGGTGGTATTGAGGTGCAGCCCACTGCTCCCCCCCCCCATGATCTTTGGCGAGGGGGGCAGGTAAACACTGCTGTAGGTTGACTCCCAGGTTCACAAATAAACCCTCTTGTCTTCCACTACTCCGACATCCCAGGTGACACGTCAACAACGAGCGCAAACAAAGACATCAAACCGTCCGTTTAATCTCACAATTTTCCGTTGATCTCGACGGAAAAAAGGAGGCTATTAAGACTCCAATCGTGTTCCTTTCATTTTGACAGTCACCTAACCATCTGTTCCTCCCCTCCCTCCCTCTCTCCCTCCCTCGCTCACCCCCTCCCATCCGCCACCGGCCGCAGCCCCGGCGCGCGGCACAGTACGGCACGGCGGCGAGGATCCACCAGGGTGACGCTAATTAATAAAGGGCATCTGAGCCGACCGAAAAGCGTTTGTTTACTCTCCCGACGTTAGCATCGGTGCGTGGCGGAAGCCGCTCACCTCTAGCCGCGGGACTGTCATCACGAGGCGTAATCACTATCAATTCAGCCACAGAAAAAAGATCAACACAAGTCTTTAAAGCTCATCAAATCGTCATTAATTCTCAGTCAGAGCACAAGCTAGAGTCATTAAAAAGGGCCTGGCCTGGACGTGACGGCCATACCTAGCGGGTTCTTTCGCTATGCTAGCCCCGCGGTGTGGGAAAATAATGTACCCGATGTGACAACAACACGAGTTCCTCTGCAGTCCAAACTTCTGCTATGGGGGATTTCAAGTTCATCTTCAATTAAAACTTGCTAAGCCTCATTAACCACATGGACCCTTGCGGGTCTCTGTTCTGGGCATGATGACCTAATAGGCGAAACGTGTGTTGAAAATAGCTGATCTACAAGCTTGTGTTGCGACACGTTGTGAGCTTATAGATCGGCTATTTTTCAGCGAAGAGATTTTATATACAGGGGGAATAGCAGGGGTGCCAAGTATAGACCCCTGGGGGACCCCAGTCAATTATAGGAGTTAACATAAGACAGGTTTACATGTGATTAACACATTGGGTGCCAGAGGTTTATTAAAATATTATACGTTGAGTGCCTGCATTTCTTCCATCCACTTGCGTTATACGTTTCGTGCTGTGTAAGCCCAGACGCGGAAGTGCATGTAAACAAAGCGTGCGTGCGAGACGGCGGAGGGTCCCGACTAACGCCTGGAACAATAATATTTCCAACGCGATCCTCCATTGCAGCGTGATCGCCGATCGAAAACGGCTCGTTTCCACCACGTTAAAAAGAAATGGAGATATTAAGCTTTTAGTCAAGGAGATAACATTGAAAACGCAGACCGGAAGGATTTTTTACATGGAGCCACATCCAGCCTCTTCTTCTCAGAAACTCCTTGGGTGATGTCAAAGTTTCGTTTTAGCGCCCCACGTGGGCCACTCGTATAAAAATAGAATTGGGTCAAAAACGGTCCGGACCGTTTTCGGCACTTCTCGTTTGGATCCTCAAAAACGGTCCGGACCGTTTATGGCACTCGATGTGTTAACCACTTTAACACTGACATCCCTATGTTGGGCTTGCCATTATATCTACAAGCTCACACACAAGTTTTGATCTTGTAGATTGGCTGTTATGAACTTTTCCCTTTTTTTTTTATGTGTTGAAAATATGGCTTAAGCTTTATAAGACTATTAGATAGATAGATTAGATATAGATTTATATGCACATGCTGTTTTAACTCTTTGCCTGTGCGTTAACCCGTCACATTCTGCCAAGGCTTTCCCTGCCAACAACGAGTTTGGACTAGTTTTTGTTTTAAGTGGTTTTCCACTAGATGGCGCTGTTACCTATCCTATGACGACAGACCCGGAAATGACGTCATTGGAAAAAAATTGTGAAATGGCCATATCTCTGCTAGATCTCCGTTCCTCCTGCTTTACGGCAAAACAAGCCTCATTGAAACGGCCATAGCTCTTGAATGGAGGATCGCGACCAGACCATTTTTTTCCTATACTACGACAACCCCGTGCGTGTAATGAGCCGATCTCCGTGAGGACGGCGGTCGCGGATAATATTCCATGATTTTTCAACGGTACAGTAAAATGTTGTTTTTGCTGGCAGCAGTGGTTCACGATTACACTATTGATCTGGCAGTCAAAGAGTTAACAACGCAAGAGTGCTCAGATGAAGAGTCAATGTTTATAAAGAAGTTCAGCATCATTAGTTGTGTTTCTTTGCCCTGATGCTTTTAAATGTGCTATTTTAAGCTACAGTGTCTGTAAGCTGGAAATGTAAACTTGGAATCCCTTTAAAAGTTAGGATGCAATCCCACGAGGACGCCATTTAAAAATGTTTTGAAAGCTTTTGTAGAGGACGTTAACCACACTTCCATACATACTGTACTGCCTTGAGTCTAAAGACAAATTCCTACTTAGTTGCACAGTGCAAAAAATATGACATAATATTCAACTGGAAAATACAACTCTTTCTTTACACAGAGCATAAAATTAGCCTTAATGGGTATGAATGTAGTGCATGGCTTCCTTTCTTCTTGATTAGGATAACAAATACGAGAGTTTAGAAAAGAAGAATGCATGGCCTAGCTAAATAAGTAGGCCATGAGGGAAGAAAGACAATGGGGCTTGAGCCAGAAAAAAAAAAAAAGAAAAAAACTTTTAAGCCCCCATAACAATAGAGTTTTATGGCAAAGACACTCAACATTCCTGGCTGAGCTCCTCTCTACTCGCTGCTCGCCATTCAGCTGCACCCGACACGGAGTGCTCCAATTTCCTTCCTTTTCTTCGTTTTTTTCTCTCTCTCCCCTTCCTCCCGGTTGGTTCCCTTTATTTTTTTTTCTGCTGAAACGCAAACTTTTTTCCCCGGCTCTTTCTTTTGAATGAGTGACACCACTTTGACTCGCCGTCTTTCATCTTAAATATTCCATTCAAATCTCCATAAATGAATACAAAATGAATACTGGCGGGAATAAATTAGCCGCGCGCTAATTAGCCGTTAAGCCATCTATGAATGTCACATCTTAAAGGATGATGGGGGACCAGCGTGTGGTTTCTCAATGAGAGAGAGGCGAATGGCAAGGGGGATCCGATGCAGTGTTGCCAGATTTCTTCTCTGCCAGAAGAGAAAAACAAGCCAGAAAAAAGCAACTAGGTTTCATGATTTTACCACTTTAAACTTGTATATATCGGCTATTTGAAATTAACTGAGCTACAAGCTCACAATGTGTCGCATCACAACGCGTTGTGAGCTTGTAGATCAGCTATCTATTTTTTTATTTAAAAAATAAGAATATTTAGTGAAATATATAGTGGAATATCTTTGAAACATTTTAAATACACCAATCGTGTATAGGGTGCCACAGTCTGGGAACCACTGATTTAAACAACATTAAGCCCAAATGAGCAATTACACTTGAGAAACAAGTCCAAAGAAACGCAACCCGCACCTACCAACATTTACAAGTGACTCTTGTGTTTGTGTCCCATTCATTCCCTCATGGTGAATCAATAGTCCAAAAAATCAAGAAAATACTGGATGAATTGAATTGGAGCAGAAGAATAAGCAACAACAAAACTATATCAAAGGTGTTTATTTATTTATTTTAAACTCCCACACAGGACTCTTTGTTTCATTGCTTTCTTGTTTTTGGGGATTATTCATTCCCCATGAAGGAATGCAACCAAAACAGTCATTCTCCATCAATTGAAGGCTTTCCCAGGGTGAGGAATTGATTGGGAGAAAAAAAAAAAACATTTTGGTGGTGAATTGTTCCTTTATGCTCTATTTCCTACTTCAATGATGCGAAAATGGTCAATGTGCTATTTTCTTCCTTTCTCCTTCTTCTCCTTCTCCTTCGTCTTCTTCTTGGCCAATTTTCTGCCTGTAATGACATGCCCAAAATAGGGCCGCCAGGTTTCAAAGTGATTAAGTACAGTAACACTTTGTTACTTGGAACTGCTGTGAGGTCAAGCAGGCCTGCGTACTGGGTATAGAGGCCCCAGTTATCATCATCTCCTTTCCAGTTGGCCTCCACTTTGAAAAAAAAAAAGAAAGAAACCTGTGGGTTTAGAGCGAAGAGACGAATGGATGGTGTTTCTTTTCCCCTCCGTTGCTCCCCCTCAGCGGAGAGCAATTTACTCCCACGGGCAGCAATAGTTCAGTGTGATCCAGACCTCCTCTGGAAGGCAACTGGGGGGGCAGCTTTATAAGTCCATGTATCATTTTGTCTCCTCTGGGCGGCACAATTAGATCTGGGGGGCGGCCGGAGGGGGGTTTGGTAAGAACGGCAAACAAGATAACAAGCCCACACCGAGTCAGAGGCCGCCTTGTCCAGAAGAAGTGCTTTTATTAGTTGACCTTCCAACGATCAATTGCGTTAATGAAAATAATAGCATGCCTCCGATCCTCGCCTGCGTCGCGTTCACGCCACCGTGTCGTCTCTGTCGGGTGAAAACCTCATATGTCCAAAACTGTTACGTTTCAGGATTCAAATTCAAAACCGGCAAAAGTTACTGATCCGCAAGCAACGCGTTTCAAGCTTGCGGATCTGCAACTTTTGATGCTTTTGTGTGACGCTGTAGTGTGATCAAGTAGGGTGCTCATTTACGAAAAAAAAACACAAAAGGTTAAATCATGGAGATGAGAGGTTTCTCCACCGACACCACCATGTACAGTTCAGCCAGTTTCATCACCACCCACTCAGATTCTGATGGAATACAAAATGAAACGCGTACTGCATAGGGCCATGGAACAAAGGATTAACCTAGCTTGTATCTCCATATCTCTTTTTTTTCTTTTTTTAAGTTAATGCCCTACCTCTTTGTACAAGAGGTTTGCCCCAAAAGTAGCAGATCTAAAACCTCACAACACGTCGTATTGTGATGCATTGTGAGCTTGTAGATCATATTTTGGAAATCTTTTGGAAGTGAAACTAAATTGAAATCTCTCTTTGGGTTTTTTATAAATAAATATCGAAACGATAGCTTGTGACCAAATAATAACTACATTGGATCAATTGGAACACAGGTTATTTTTTTCCATCTCCTGAAAAGTAATGTTTTTTGTTTCGGACATTATGTTCTTCTCGCCTTGATCTTAAATAGCAATCTTTCTCAGACAATAAATACTAATAAACAATCATTTGATGCATAAAAATAGACTTGCATTATGCTTTGAAGGTAATTTGTATGTACAGCAACGGCGCTATGAAATGCATACGATACAAGTACAACAAGTGATTACAAATTGTCTCATCCTGTGTGGAATTAATGACTTGTCCCGTTTCCCTCCGAATGAAATGACAGGCTAACAGGATCTCGAGGCAGTACATTCACATGGGCTTCACTGGTGGTTGTATAATATTATGTATGCTGAATAGAATGTGCTTCAACCGAACATCAATCAAATGAAACACAATTATAGACTAAAAATAACAGACAGTTACAGTGCAGAAGAGAAAGGAGAAAAAAAAGAAAAGTACCCCAATCAAACAGAAACGGTCTTTAGTTGTGTTTTAATATAAGTAAGAGGGGCAGCTGACCTGCACTTTTCTGGGAGTTTGTTCCAGATACGTGGTGCATATAAACTAAATGCTGCTTCCCCACGTTTATTTTTGGTTTTAGGGACAGAAAGCAGACCTTCCCAGATGACCTGAGAGATCTGGATGGTTCTTGATATTGCATATCGCACAAGATCAGACATTTTTACCCCGAGACCATTCAAAGCTTTATAGACCGTAAAACAGTAGTGTTTTGAAATCAATCGTAGCGATTTAGAAGACTGAGCACTGGTTGTTGGTGCTATTGATGATTTTATTTGTGATTATTCTATTGATTACTTTTTTTCATTTCATTGTTTTTTTGTATTATTTTTTTGTATTTATCACATCTTTCTTGTTGACACTTAATCGATTAATAAACACTTAAGCCCTATTGTATGCTTTATCGTGTAACGGAAATGGCGCACGGAAATGGCGAAAATAGCCATATTATTTTTACAATAAAAAAAATCAATGAGTTTGATTAACTGTTGCATAATTGCTGCTTTACATTTCATGTCGTTGCTAAACCATCTCCATATTTGAATGTTTTCTTTTTGTCGTAAATTAGCTCCCAACTTTCGAACTTGTAGATCTGCTACTTTTGCTATTTTTTAACCCTTTATGAGGTTTCCACCCGACAGAGACGATGTGTTAAATATGTACATTGGTTTCTACAGACCGTAAATGAAGCCTATTTTGCAGCGATTTCAAATCCGGCATCTTTCTATAATCCGGTTGATATCCGGTCCGAAATGCTAACGGAAATGAATGCTAATGGCTGTAATCGCAGCGAGGGCGGGTCTTCACTCGTTAGAACCAGTAGAAACCCTAGAAACATACCTTACAATATCATTCATTTAAAATCAAAACGCATATCATGCTGATTGAAAGAAGACTATAAACTAGCGACTGAATATAGTATTCATGACAATGTTTATTAAGGTAATAAAATCTAGTGTAAAGTTAGGCCAAAAACCCATCCGCTTGAATAGAGCCTAATTGCTTCTGCAAACCCCAGGGGTGAAACAGCGAGAGTACTGGCCATTCATATGAACTGTCACACTTCCTATATAGCCTCAATTTACAAGCCGGATGCTAGCCCCTTGTTTGAATCCAGTCCCAGCTGGAAAAATAAACAAGAAGAAAAATGATGTCTTTGCAGGTAGACGGGGCTAAAGTACTGCCAGTGCTCAGAAAAGAAGACTTTTCTCAGTGCAGAGCATGTGCAACGACCTCTGAAGCAGACCCAGGCGTGGAGCGAGGAGGGGTCATTCTCACAAAGCCCCCCCGGCCCTCTGGCGAGGAGGAAAGGTTACCTCCCATCATACACTGTTACCATCGCCTCCCCTCTGTCTCCATAGCGATGGACAAGGGTCACTGGCACAAGGCCTGACTGCTTTTAGTGACACCTGGATGCAGAACGGCACGACACGCTTGAGGAGGCGCTGGAAGAGCTGAGAGTAAAAGGAGAGCCTCGGGCCTCAGGTGCAAGGGGTGCGATGCTAAGGCCCCGGCTTTTGATATTTATATTTATTTTTTCATGCTTTTTTATTGAGTTTTTTTTTCATTTTAAAATACAAGACATACAGTAACACGCAAATAAAACACAAAATACAACAAAACAAAACAATACCCTTACATCTCACCCCACCCACCCACCCGCGCACCAGCCCTGAGGGGAGAAAATAGTCTTGTAAGCAAAAATAAAAATGTATAAAAAAGTAAGGGGAAAACTGATAAATCAAGTGCAGTTAGTGAATTAATATATGAAAGAAAAGGATCCCAAGTTCTGGAAAAAAAATATATTCAAGGAACCTCTAGTTGTGAATTGCATCTTTTTGTAGGTGGATGAAGGATCATTAATTTTAATGGCCACACCACACCACCGTTGCTATCAGCTATACTTCCCCATTTTCCATTGTGAATGCAACACATGTATAATACAGTATGTCTATCACACTATATACAGTACATAGACAGGACATTAACGCTAATCCCTGGATCTTTCGATCGGTGCTGGCCAGCCAAGCTGTCGACATACAATGATGCAAAATTAAGGACACTCATGCTGCTATTCTTTGATTCTCTGATTATTCCTTTTTTGTTTTATATCGTTGCTGTCGGGCAAAAACCTCTTATCTCTATTCTAAAGGCCAGACCGCACCAATGCAACTATAGTCGCAATTCCTTGTAACAAAACCGTTTTAAGGCCAGTCCAAACTCAACGCGCGCAGTAGCAAGGACTCGAGGAAGTGCGGTGCCCGCCGTCGAGTAGTTCGGATATCCAGTTGTCCAGAACTGCCGATCCAACCAATATGCCCATACTGTATATGGCCCATGTCAGTTTTCATTTGTGATACCAATAGCTAGGAGCTTAAAAGTATACTATGTTATTTCCATTGATCCAAGCTAGAATACAATCGATTTGATTGATCACTAAAATGCCCACCCATCTGGTAAGTGGCGTGGTCAGATTGGTACATGGGGAACTTTCGTGATTTTCAAGTGGGCCCTGATCAGATAAAGTTTGGGAGCCCACCCACACTGAATGCCCATATGTAACGATGAAGAAAACCTTTGGACCCTGAAGCTTGAATAAGGGTTTCCCTCTCCCCTGAGCTATGCTGTGTTGTGTTGTGTGCTTCTAGCGCTGTAAGACAGGCCGCCTACAGCTTGATGTGTAAGTCACACGTTAGTGTGGAGGGGGAGGGAGTGGGGGGGGGGGGGGTGTAATCCATCATCGGTCACCAGTGGATACCTCCGACAGTAATGCCAAGGAAAACAACATTAAGGAGCACCGAGGCCTTCTCCCCACGGCACACGTACAGCGACATCTAGAGGCAGGAGGGCAGAATGGTTTGTGTGTGTGTGTGTGCGTGCGCGCCTTTGTATTACAATACTTGTGAGGGCCAAATGTCCACACAAGTATAGTAGAATAGGAGAAATAGACGTTGTGAAGACCATTTTCCTGATCCTCACAAGAGAAATGGTTTGAGATTATGTTTGTGTCATGCACCGAAATAGCTGATCTACAAGCTCACAACGCGTCGCGAGCTTGTAGATCAGCTGTTTTTAGGGGTTCAGTGTCTTGCTCAAGGACACTTCGATGCTAACCCAGGTGCAGCCCGGGGGGATCAGACCGGGAACCTTTAGATTTGCCGCCCCCCCTGTCTGTTGGTCTGACCGTTCCTGAATCTTTGGTTCGATGCTGGGCTGCAGTATCGTAAATCTAATGGCCGTCGGTTTTGAATCAAGTTTAGCAGTTTTTTTTTCGCACGCTTTGGAGTAATGCAAAAGGTGGCCGTGGAACAGAGCTGGTAGGGGCTGTGTGTGTGTGTGTGTGTGTGTGTGTGTGTGTGTGTGTGTGTGTGTGTGTGTGTGTGTGTGTGTGTGTGTGTGTGTGTGTGTGTGTGTGTGTGTGTGTGTGTGTGTGTGTGTGTGTGTGTGTGTGTGTGTGTGTGTGTGTGAGTGTGAGAGAATGTGTGCGTCTTAGCACACACCCTCCCCCCCTTTTGTATGCCAAAATTCAGACTCTCTGAAGTGGGTCAGCTTTTGATTCATTCTCACCACACTCTTTCTTTCTTTCTGCCCTCTCTCTCTCTCTCTCTCTCTCTCTCTCTCTCTCTCTCTCTCTCTCTCTCTCTCTCTCTCTCCACCTATCAGAGGGGTGGGTGTTCTATCTCTCTCTCTCTCTCTCTCTCTCTCTCTCTCTCTCTCTCTCTCTCTCTCTCTGCCGCTGGCGTCCGGGTGGGCAGCGGGCGTGACATTGTGTGGTCCTCTCACTCACCACTCCTCTTGGCCGAGAGGAGCGGGGGACAGAGATTTATACCGTCTATTCCTCAGCGTTCCGGCCCAGCGGTCCATTCAGCATGGTGCTGCTTGTCACATGATGTTGCTCACGCCGTTGTTGACCAGCGTACAGTAACAAGCCTCTTAGAGCAGCTGTGTGTGGGAGGCAAAGGAAGCCAAAGCATACAAGCTTGTTTTGTTTTAGTTTGTTGTTTTTGGAAGGCTCTTGTGGGCAACACAATCTCACTCCCAAGAAGGCACATTGCCTTTTGGTCAGATCCCCAGGAAGGCACAATTTGCCGTCCAGGGGCGCCTGAGACCCAACATTCGGTAGCTCTAAAACCATTGGTTCTCAAAGTGGGGTACGGGGACCCCCAGGGGTCCTTGAGGGAGTCCCAGGGGGTCCCCAGCTAAATGATAGAGATATAGGAACCAAATGGACCCATTACGGGTCCATTTGGTACTCTCTCAGAGTTAATTTAGCATTGATTTTACAATATACATTGGGGTCCCAGAGATATAAATGCCATTAAATGGGGGTCCCGTAGCCCTAATGCATGTCAAACTGGGGGTCCTTGAAATTAAAATGGTTGAAAATCACTGCTAGACAGACTGCTGTACAAATATTCACTTATTGGGGTCCTTGAAATTAAAATGGTTGAAAATCACTGCTAGAGCTGTACAAATATTCACTTATTGGGGTCCTTGGCTTATCTGTTCAAATGGGGGTCCGCGGGCTAATAAGTGTTTATTTGGGGGTCCATGACATGTGGGTTTGATACATATTGAACGCCCGACAGCGACGATATCAAATCAAATCAAATCAAACTTTATTTGTATAACACAATTACAACAACCCAGGCTGACCAAATTGCCGTACATGGTTAAAACATAACAAATTCAAGCAAATAAAACAATCAACACATGATTATGCATTAACACAGAACAAAATATGCAGAGTTGAAACAAATGAGATAAGCTCAAGTGCAATTAAAAAACAGGGGAAAACAGATGGGTTTTAAGTGGGGATTTAAAAGCCCCCCAATGGACGGCCGGGCAGATCTGATGGAGAGGGGCAGCTGATATGAAATCGTAAACAACTGATTTATAATGCGTTGAATAATAATGTAATATTAGGGGGAAGGGGTTCCCTCGCTAATTGTGACCACACCGATTTTTGCACAATGAATTTCCACTGCGTCCACATTACCATATTGTTATTAAAAAACTTTTAAGGGGGGGATAATTTATGAATTAAAATATACAATTAATGATAATCAATGCACACCCTTCAGTGAGAAGGGGCGGCTATGGTGATCGGCTGATGGCTCCGGCTCCGCCATCGACTGAGGTTGTAAATCGTTGCCGTCGGAACGGAAAGCTCGTATCTCCATTGTTCCAGTGGTGTAAAGTAACTAAGTACATTTACTTTACCGGAGTATTTCCAATGGTCTATACTTTTACCTCTACTCCACATCTCAGAGGCAAATATTGTACTTTTACTCCACTACAATTATTTGAAAACTTGAGTTACTAGTTACTTTGCAGATACAAACATATTATAAAACATACATTAACCACTTTAGCCCTATTTTATACTTAGGCTATTTGAAAATAGCCGATCTACAAGCTCACAACGTGTCGCATCCCGAAGCGTCGTGAGCTTGTAGAGCTGCTATTTTCAAACATTTTAGTACTTTTGGTATACTTTAAGTACATTTTGATACCAATACTTTTGTGCTTTTACTCAAGTAATTTTTTTAATTCCGGACTTTTACTTGTAACAGAGTACTAGACTTTTACTTGTAACAGAGTACTACATTGCTGTATTGATACTTTTACTTAAGCAAATCATTTGAGTACTTTTTCCACCACTGCATATTTCCACGTACGTTTTTTGTTCATAAATGAACGCCCTACTTCATCATACAAGAGTGCCGCACAAAAGTACGAGTTATAGCAGATCTACAAGTTCACAACGTGTCGCAAGCTTGTTAGATTGTCTATTTTTACACTATTTTAAGATGATTTAAAAATAATAATGAAAAAGGACGTACAAGGTTACCATACTGACAGCAACCTATTCAACCGGCGCCACTTCCTGTTTACAACCTACACACATTCTGCTGACCTTTGCTGCCGGAGAGTTGACGAGGCTGATCAATTCACTGTTGTTCTGTGTGGAAAAACAGTGTTGCCATGTCTGCTTATTATAAGCGACTTTGGGCTTGTTTTCCGATAAAGTTGCTTGTAAATTATTGGTAGTTGTGGGGTTTTGGGGCTTGTTTGTCAAACTAGTTGCTTATTTGGGCTTGTTTCCTAATGTTGTTTAAACCAGTGGTTCTCAAACATGTTCATGTCAAGGACCCTCAAATTAATATGTATTTGTCCACGGACCCCCCATTAAAAAATATTTAGTGCCAGGGACCCCCGTACTAGATTTGTGTTGTTAAAATGTTTTGCTTTTCTTTTCAAGACTTGTTTGAAAATAGCAGATCTACAAGTTCACAACACGTCGCATTGTGATACGTTATGCAATGGTAGATCTGCTATTTTCAAATAGCCGATGCATATAGGTTCATAAAGTGCTCATGTGGCCTATAATAGTCGCTTCTTTTGGGCTTTTTTTCATACACCCGGTTGCTTATTTCTCGCAATAATCTGGCAACACTGGTGAAAACAGGCCATTACAATTTCAGCCCCCCAATGTACTTGAGTAAAAGTACAAAAGTATTGGTATCAAAATGTACTTAAAGTACCAAAAGTAAAAGTACAAAAATGTTTGAAAATAGCAGATCTACAAGTTGTGAGCTTGCAGATCGGCTATTTTCAAATAGCCTAGGTATAAAATAGGGCTAAAGTGGTTAATGTATGTTTTATAATGTAATAATTTATATCTGCAAAGTAACTAGTAACTAAAGCACCACTGACCCTTGGAGGGGGGGAGCACTGTTTGCAGGCTTCTCTTGACGCAGAACAGGCGGGAATAATATTAATTAAAAACAATAATCATGTATTTTCCTCGCTCGCTCTGTACTTTGGAGCTGAGACAGCGTCTCTTCATTTTATCCCGGCGTGTGTTTTTTATTTAACCCATTTAGACCGGGAATGCATCTGTGTGTCATTTTTAGGTTTCTTTGTCTATTCAAAAATATTTTTAGATGGGGGTCCGCGGACAAATACCTATCATTTTGGGGGTCCTTTGAGAACTAAAGTTTGAGAACCACTGATATTATAGCACCATAAGTAAAAAAAAAAAAAAAAACTGTTAGAATTTAGAAGACATTGTAGAATCCCCCAGAAGCAAAGATTTGAGTTAAAAATGTTTGCTAAATAATATTATAGAATTGCACAAAATCTTCACAATAAAAAAAAAATAGCAGATCTACAAGCTCATAGCGCGATGAGCTATGAGCTTGTAGATCTGCTATTTTTGAATAAGCCAAACTATAAAACAATGGTTTAAGTTGGTTACACAGATGTGTTCCCCGGTCTTAAACGGTTAAAGATTTGTGTTAGTATAGTGGGAGTCTGGCTTCCGGGGGAAGGGGGGGGGGGGGGGGGGGGGGGTAGGACCACACTGTTGCGTCAGGCAGCCATTCAGGGAGGCATGCGGAGGAGGAGGAGGAAACAGAAGGAGAAGGGAGGTGGTGGTGGGGTGGGTGGATGAAAGAAGCATCTGGGGGCTGAGGTAAGACGCTTTGACGGCTGTACTACCGGCACCAACAGCCGGTGACATCTAGGCCAGAAGAACGCCATTTTTCTTCCTCCTCCTTCTCTCTTCCTCTCTCCCTGTTTGCTTTCGCTCCGTCTCTCAGTGGTGGAAAACGTACTCAAATGTTTTACTTAGGTAAAAGTATCAATACTGCAATGTAGAGGTACTATGTTACAAGTAAAAGTCTGTATTCAAAATGTACTTGAGTAAAAGTACAAAAGTATTGGAATCAAAATGTGCTTAAAAATACCAAAAGAAAAGGACAAACATGTTTGAAAATACAAGCTCACAACGTGTCGCATCGCGACGCATGAGCTTGTAGATCTGCTATTTTCAAATAGCCTATAGTTATAAAATACGGCTAAAGTGGTTAATGTATGTTTTACAATGTAATATATATCTGTAATAAACAACTAGTAACTAAGGTTTTCAAATAATTGTAGTGGAGTAAAAAGTACAATATTTGCCTCTGAGATGTAGTGGGGTAGAAGTAAAAGTACAGAAATTTGGAAATACTCCAGTAAAGTTAAAAATACCTCAAAATTGTACTCACTCTAAGTACAGTACTTGAGTAAATGTACTTAGTTACTTTACACCACTGCCGTCTCTCACTCTCAATTTCCCTCCCTCTCTCTCTATTCCTCCCTCCCCCTCCTCCTCTCCCCAAAACCCCTCTTCGCATCACGAGCCAAGTCAGTTTGCCTATAAGAACATTAGGTGTTTCACAGCTGGGGGGATTTGGCCTTTTTTTGCAATTCTATTAGAGTGACGATTCTAAAAGGCGGACAACGTCTCCGTATACCTTCTCCTTCCTTCCTCCTCCTCCTGGTGGTTGATGCCTCTGCCAGCCAAACAGATGTTGTGTGGTTTTATTTTTTATTTTTACATATGAAAAGCTGTCGACTTGGCCAGAGTGGCTCCTTCACGCCTTTCTAATGCTCTTTGCTACACAGAGGGGACCGTACCTCAGCTTCTCTCCTTGATCGAGTTAGCCCGTTCAGTCCGGGAACGCTTCTGTGTCATTTTATGATTTTAGCTGTAGCCATTATTATTATTATTATTTTGCTATTCAAAAATAGCAGATCTACAAGCTCATAGTGCGGCACTGAGTGCCGCGCTACGAGCTTGTAGATGTACTATTTTTGAAAAATCGTGAAAATGTGTGCAAATCTTTTTTAAGCAATTTTTTTTAACTCAAATCTTTGCTCCTGGGGGTCCCTGGAACAAAACATTTTTCAGGTGGGGGGTCGGCGGCCAAATGCATATAAGTTTGGAGGTCCTTGACATGAAAAGGTTTGAGAACCACTGATATAGCAACAATAGTTTTTTTTTGTTGTTGAGAAATTAAGACATTTGTTGAGACAGTTACAAATAAAAAATATATAAAAATATATTTATTCAAAGATTTGCACACATTTTCATGATTTTTCAAAAATAGCAGATCTACAAGTTCATCGAGTGCCGCGCTATAAACTTGTAGATCTGCTATTTTTTAATGGCAAAAAAAAATCTAAAGTGACACAGATGCGTACCCGGATTGAATGGGTTAACTAAACGCGGCTTTGCAAACCGTGGCTCGCCACCAAAAGGCGGGTACGGTGGGCACACGATGCTATAGAGGACCTGGAAGATGCAGAGCGAGGAGAAGCGTCTCAGAGGCGATTGGCTTTGTGCTTATACACTGAGACAGAGAGAGAGAGGATAATGATGTAACAGACATATTGTTGCTGTCGGGCAGAAACCTCTTATCTCCATATTTTAACTTTTTGTGTTTTTTTCCCCATAAAACATCGGCTTGATCATACTACAGCGTCGCACGAAACGACGAAAGCATCAAAAGTAGCAGATCCGCAAACTCGAAACGCGTTGTATTTTGAGCTTGTAGATCTGCTACTGTTTGAAAAGTAACATTTCTGGACGTTTGAGGTTTCCACCCAACATAGACGATATTTTATCACAGCGCCCATATTTTATGGGGAAATCTTTTCAGGAAATAAAAAAAAACCTGGGTTCCAGTGGATCGAACATAGTTATTTTAGTCACAAGCTCTTGTTAATAGCCTACTTTTCATTGGTTAAATATTTATAAAAACCTAGCCGACAGACTGAGCATGTCAATATAGATCTACAAGTTCAAAATGGTTGTTGGTTAGCCATTTTTGCTACTTTTGTGTCAAAACAACTATCCAGTGGTTGCCAGTAGCTGGCTATCCAAGTCAATGATGGATGGTATACAGTACCTACAGTTCCTTCACTCAAAACCCATTTCTGACGAGAGCACACAATTGGCTGGGCTAATTTAACAACCGCAGAGAGTGCTCTCTGTATCTGATTGTTTGCTTTCATTGGGGTCTGAACATGTTTTTTTTTTTTTAAGTGCAATTATTATTAATAAGTAAATGGGAGAAGCGGGACTACGAAAAGAGAGAGTGGTAGAGTCATTGAGTTATCAATACAAACGCCCTAATCACTCCTTTCATTAAGCCTTCTTGCTTTGAAGATGCTTGCACAAGATGAAAGAACCTGCGTGAAGTCAGGATGTTGCGTGCATTGAGATGTTCTTTGTCAAATCAACCAATAATATATAAAAAAGTAATTGCATGCTTTAGAAGCTGTAATGAAAAGAATATACAAACATGGATTGCCTCATGCGTGCGCCCTTCATCCATTGATGTTGTGTCCTGCGCGTCATGTGCCGTTCTCTGAGACACGGAGGTTTCGTCTTTGCACGTGCAAAGTACCTTCACGGCCATGTTGCAGCATCTGAAACATCTGTGATGGCTCTGACCCTTCCTGTCCCTGTCATGATCGCCAAACAGTGTTGCCATGTCTGCTTATTATGAGCGACTTTGTTTTTTCTGCATAGTCGCTTGTAAATATTAGTTGTGTTTTTTGGGGGGCTTGTTTCTAAAGTGTAGTTGCCTATTTGGGCTTGCTTCCTAATGTTGTTGAAACCGGTGGTTCTCAAACATTTTCATGTGCCAGGGACGCCCATACCAGATTAGTGTTTTTCAAAATGATAAATACATTAAAAAAAATGATTCATGTTTCACTTTTTTTTTTTTATCTACAAGCTCACAAGTGCTTGTGTGCCAATAGTCGCTTCTTTTGGGCTTAATTGTTTTCATTTCTCTCACAAAATCTGGCAACAGTGTCGCCAACCCCAGCTGTTCCACGGGCCCTGCGTCAGTGGGGACGAGCCATGATGTGCTCCCTTGTGTAAAATATGTTTTTTTTGTGTGTGTGGGTTACATAAGAGACATAAGAGTATATGTGGAGCCAGTCTATGTCTACATTTTGTCACTCTGTGCGAATGGATTTGCACTTAACTGCAATTTGCTGCAGTGCCACTCAGGGAGCCCTGTATAGTACACTGTACTCCAGCACTTTACAACCCTCCTTTTATCAGGGTCCACTTGAAAATCCAGCTCAGTGGTTAGAGTGTCCGCTCTGAGACCGGAAGGTCATGAGTTTGACCGGGTCATACCGAAGACTATAAAAAATAGGTACCCAATGCCTCCCTGCTTGGCACTCAGCATCAAGGGTTGGGACTATGTTCATGTTCAGGGGGTGTACTTGTACATCAAGCTTCCTCACGCTCTTAATGGAACTAACTTAGTGTACTTTAAGTTCTTATGTATCATTATCACAATGAAAACTCTTATACATGATATTGTTTTTTAGATTAATGCTACATTATCAATAACATCTTACTGTTTTGCCAATTATTCGGGGGTCCACCTGCAATATTATCACGGCCCACAGGTTAGGAATCGCTACCGTACATAGAAGTTCAAGTTAGGAGCAGAGATTCAGAGCCTTCTTCTTCCAGAGTCCCAGACACAAGGCATTAGACAGGAACGGATTGCCGTTTTTTCATTTTAGCAGAGATGAAAGGCATCTTTTTCTCCCCTCTCTCTGAACTCCCTCAGCCTGAGTATTATGATATTTGGGGGAGAGGATCGGATATGAAGATATAGTCAGCTTTTGACTTCAAACTTAAAATGAAAATCTCTTCAAACATTGCTGCTGCTTCCTCTCTTCTTCCCATGTGAAAAGAAAAATGCATTCTTCTCTATCCCCTTTCCCCTCATCTACTGTAGAATCACAATTAATAGTGTTTAATTGTCTCCGAGAATATGTTTTGCACCCTGTCCGTCCGTGTATGTGTGTCTGTGTGTGTCCGTGTCCGTGTGTGTGTCTGCCTGTCTGTCTGTCTGTGAACAGCTAATCTCCGTTACCGTTGGCCCGGCCGCTGCGAAACTGTGCACACACACTCCCTGGTTGCCAAAGCCAAACCTCTGCCCCAATTTTTCAGATTGGCCTGTTATAGCGCCACCAGGAGGCCAATTTGTGTAAAACACATTGTTGGATCTCACTCCTACAGATTATGTCCAAAACTCACGCAAATGGGTACACAGTATCTCTATAGCCATGTGATCAACACGGATCTGTCTGATTTTCCATATTCCATTCTGATTGGCTAAGATTGGCTTTCAAAGTTTGCAGGATTGGTTTGTTATGAACAAAATTCCTGAAATCATCAACGCAGCATGCGGTATCCATTAAATGTTGCACGCACATTCCCACTAGGCAGAGGAAGGAATGCCATTTGAAAATGTTCAAATCAGCCTCATGGTGGCGCTATAACAGGCCTCTTCGCGTTTTTACCTATAACTGCACGATCTGCGTGAAACTTTGCATGTAGGAATTCATGTACACTGAAGTCATTTTGGGGGTGAACTATCCCTTTAAGTCCTGAAAAGCAACTGACAGAGACGATATAATGTATCATCTATAAACCAGTGAGTCCATCGGGGCACGTTCCGTTCAAGCAGCGAGGGTAGACATGAAAGTGAAATGTTGATTTTGATGCTGGGCTTTTCATCTGCAACAACAACGTGCCCTGTGTTTGTTCAACCTCTCCTGCCAGGAGGACGACTTACGGTTCTGTTCTGTCGCCGAGGTTGAAGATTAAGAGATTACCTGTATATAAAGGGATTATAATAATCTGATTACTAACAGGAGTAATGTGTTATTACAAAATAACAACAAATACACTGTAATCAGATTAGAAATGTTTAGAGAGGAAGGAGACATTTACAGTGAGGAAAAACACAATTTTTTGAACCACTTCATTCACAGTTTGAAAAATGAAATGTGGTTGTGGATGATGGCAATAACGCCGTTATCAGATTTTAGGCAGGAAATTGGAATGAGCCGCTGATTTCATTCACGGCACGGCTGCTTATTCCTGTTGTTTCTTCTTTTTTTCTGCCTTTATTGATCGTTTTTTTTAAGTGGAGAAGGACAGGAAACAGGGAGAGAGAGATGGGGAGAGACACGCAGTAAATCTGAAGTCGATTATGATACAGAAATCATTTTCAGGTCATCAGTTTGGGGGGGTCCTTGACATGAAAGAAAATTTGAGAACTGAGAGCTGTCGATTATGTTCGTAGCGATTATTCTATTGATCACTTTTTCGAATAATAATGCATATCAAATGGGGGTCCTAGAAGAACCACTGGCATACGAAACCAGTGGAAAAAGTACTCAAATGTTTACTTAAGTAAAAGTATCAATACTGCAATGTAGAAGTACTCTGTGACAAGTAAAAGCGCAGAACTTAAAATGTACTTGAGTAAAAGTACAAACATATTGGTATCAAAATGTACTGAAAGTACCAAAATAAATGTTTTATAATGTAGTATATTTATATCTGCAAAGTAACTAGTAACTAAAGTTTTCAAATAATTGTAGTGGAGTAAAAGTACAATGTTTGCCTCTGAGATGTAGTGGAGTAGAAGTAAAAGTAAAGACAATTGGAAATACTCCAGTAAAGTAAAAGTACCTCAACATTGTACTTAAGTACAGTACTTGAGTAAATGTACTTACAGTAGTTACTTTACACCACTGTACAAAACCATTTTCTTTTGGCCCTGCCGTGCTGTATATTTGTCTTTGTAAGGAAATCAGAGCAGAGGCCATGCTGACCTGGCTCTGGCTTCCCAGAGATGACCGCCTGAATAATTCACACGACGGACGAGGTTGTTGGCCCCGGTGTACTAAGGGTATACGGGGGCGGGGGAGGAGACGGACGGAGCCTGTCGGATCCCGTCGGAAAGCTTATTAATTTTCCATTTTGTATGAGAACCTTGAGCTGCTCTTCATCATCGTCCCTCTCATTACCGGCCTGGTCTCCTGATGCGTGACTGATTCTCTCCTCAAGAACGAACCCCGTTCCTTCTGAGGTTGTTGTTCTTTTTTTGTTTTGTTTTTTTGCAGTGAAAATTGATCTGGACCGTGTGCGCCCAGCGTGCGTGCTCTTCACCCCTCTGTGATTGTCTCCTCCAGTCGTTTCTCATCCATCCGCTGATGTCTATTGACGTTCTGCCCGCCGGCCGCCTGTTTATTGTTTATGGTTTACTCTCCTCTCTTTGTGACTCTCTGAGTCTCTGGTTCTGTCTCCTATCTCCTCTCCAGTCTCTCTCTCTCTCTCTCTCTCTCTCTCTCTCTCTCTCTCTCTCTCTCTCTCTCTCTCTCTCTCTCTCTCTCTCATATATTGTCTGCCGTTGGGCGTCTGCTTTTTATTTATCTTCCCCGTCGTCTCTGTGCTCGGGATCATTCGTGAGGAAGTAGTTCACCCGAGAAATTACTTTATTAGTTCACGGCGTGAAAAGTTTGAAACCCTTGATCTGTATACGAACACAATTGACTTGTGTGGTTCGGGGGAGGTAAGCCAGGCGGGGAGGTTGATATTTGTCACTGTGCATACTCCTACGGGCTGATATTTGTCACTGCGCATACTCTTACGGGTTGATATTTGTCACTGCTCATACTCCTACGGGTTGATATTTGTTGATATTTGTCACTGCACATACTCCTACGGGTTGATATTTGTCACTGCGCATACTCCTACGGGTTGATATTTGTCACTGCGCATACTCCTACGGGTTGATATTTGTTGATATTTGCCACTGCGCATACTCCTACGGGTTGATATTTGTCACTGCGCATACTCCTACGGGTTGATATTTGTCACTGCGCATACTCCTACGGGTTGATATTTGTTGATATTTGTCACTGCGCATACTCCTACGGGTTGATATTTGTTGATATTTGTCACTGCGCATACTCCTACGGGTTGATATTTGTCACTGCGCATACTCCTACGGGTTGATATTTGTCACTGCGCATACTCCTACGGGTTGATATTTGTTGATATTTGCCACTGCGCATACTCCTACGGGGGGGCGGCACCATAGAGTTAAAAATAATACAGAGGGCACCGGAAATCCCTGCCCATTCACTTGGATGGAGTTGCTCACCCAGCGCATACTCCCTTTTCACCCCTTCTTCCGGGTTGGGAAATGTGACGGGCGGGGCCTATTTGGGGCCTACATGATGCGTTTTGTGTCACGGAGGTGACGTGTTTTGCGTCTCACCCCCGTGCGCAACCCCGTGCGCAAGCTTGTGAGTCAAGCCCATTGGTCGAAACCGTTTTTGCTCGTTCATGCGTCTGGCCCCCAGCCGTGATAAGCTGCAGTACCTACGATTGGCCACCGTGTCCAATGCGCTTCACTGCTCCCTCTTGGTTCTGGGGGCTGGGGCGGCTCACCTGTCAGCAGGGAGTGTGTTGGGCGTGGGGAGTAAGGACGGAGGCTCTACGTCCTCACAGTGGGGGACCCGACAGTCTCAGCCTGAGCAAGCAATTTTGCGACAGTGGCAACGAAATACTCCCCCTTAACTGGAAGAAACGTCAAGCAGACCCTAGGCTCTAGGGTGGGCGGCCTTCTGCCTCGACCGTGTCGGGGTGAAAGAAGAGAGAGAGGGAGAGACAGAGAGAGAGAGATACAAGTGGTAGTAATAACAATAGTAGCAAATATAATAGTCTTAGATATTATATAATATATGATTATATAATATAGTACAACAATAATGTTCATACAGTATATAATGGTATAATATAAGAATGTTAAGATAATAATATACAGTGTAGTAGAAATCCACGATCGTGCTCCGTGAATTCATCACTATCCGTCCACTTCCTGCCCTTCTGAGCGACTTTTGAAAAGTTCCTCTCTGGTTTTTCATACTCTCACAGGCTAGTGAATTCTATACTTTTGTCTTTAAGTTTATATTAATCTTCCTTCCTGTGACTCCTATGAGGATTTTTTTACCTAGCCTTGTGCCAGTGTCGCGCAAACCGAACATAGACGATTTGCAAGCTCACAACGGGTCACGGCGCGACCCGTTGTGAGCTTGTAGATCTGCTATGTTCGGCGTGCAACCGAATCAGGCATAAATCTTGTCATGTCGGTTGTTTCTCCCAGAGGCTTTGTGCTCTCCTCCAGACATCCTTGTGTTGAGTCTCTCCCTGCTGTCTGCCTCAGGAGGGACTTCTCCTTCTCACCTGAATAATATTGCAGATGTACTGTATAGGGACTTTAAGAAGAGCACTCAAATATTGTTGCTGTCAGGCGGAAAAAAACTTTTATCTCCATATTGTAACTGTTTTCCGGTAAATTAATGCCTTATACTTGCGTCACACTAAACTAAAGCATTCAAACTAGCAGATCCACAAGCTCGAAATGTTCACCTGAAATGACCTAATTAGGGATAGATTTTTTTTATCAATTATCAATACTAGACCATACCCGTCGGGGGATATGAGCACCCAAAGTATGTGCAGTTTGGGTCATGTGCTGTGCACAGACAGTATCAGGAATGGAAAGTGACACACAAACACCCGCTCATAAACTGTTCCAGACTGGCAGCAGTCATCCCATAGCTTACGGGGTTGTCCCATAGCTTGCAGGGCTGTAAGTAACCATGGCGACGAAATCTCCGGTGTTGACATAAAAATGCTAATAAACAGCGTACATTTGGGTAAAGAGAAAAACAGGCGTCGGTGTATCGTGCACATGCTGCTGGTCAATGGCAGTGTGCAAATGCAGATGAATTGCTCCAGGCACTGAGGAGAACCGGGCAGAAGAGATTTTGGGGACGCACACACGCACACACAGAGCTTTGTAGAATTATAAGAGGATTTGTTTTACCTTCAATTATCAATCACTTTGATTAACCGTTTGCACCCTTTTACTGGTCTTCCCCTCTCCTTAAAGACCCTCCGACGGTGGAGCCGGTGGCCATGGAGATGCGTCAGGGCCTCGGTCGTCCCGTGGTGATGACGTGCAGGGTGCTGAGGGCTCACCCGTCGCGGGTGCTGCGCTTCGAGTGGCTGCTGTCCAACCGCCTGCTCCACGCCGGGGCCTTCGCGGACCAGCGGGACGAGACGGAGTACACCATCCGCAGCCTGAGCCGCGACGGCTGGGGGGAGTACACCTGCAACGTCATCAACGAGGCCGGGGCGGGGAAATGCACCTTCCAGGTCACAGGTATGTAAGGAGGAAGAACTGTCTTATTATTATTTTTTCTGGATCAGGGGCCCCGCTTGGAAATGGCGAAAGCATTCACGGAGCCCTTTGGCGTGTCCGCGGGACCCCAGGTGGGACGGTGTGTGTGTGTGACAACCCGGTCATTTACGACCAGACGTGGAATCGTTGACACCCACACAACCATGATAAGTTGATGTTTAACCCATTTAGACCGGGAAAGAATCTGTGTCATTTTTAGATTTCTTTGGCTATTCAAAAATAGCAGATACAGGCTCATAGCACGGCACTGAGTTCTTTTTTAAAGCAAACATTTGTAACTCAAATCTTTGCTTCTGGGAATTTTACAAATGTCTTCTAAATCCTAACAGTTTTCTGAAAAACGTATGTTGCTATATGAGTGGTTCTCAAACTTTTCCATGTCAAGGACCACCCAAAATGATTATGTACATGATATGTATTTGGCCGCGGACCTCCATCTCAGAATATGTTGTTCCAGGGACCCCCAGAAGCACAGATCGGAGTCAAAAATGTCCGTTTTAAAACATAAATTCAATGATTTGCACACATTTTCCACGATTTTTCAAAAAAATAGCAGATCTACAAGCTCATAGCTCGGCACTCTGTGTCGCACTATGAGCTTGTAGAGTGCGTGCTAGTTCTCTGAAGATGATATCCAAAGCGCCCTCCCGCTCATAAAACGCAGTGTGTGTGTGTGTGTGTGTGTGTGTGTGTGTGTGGACACGGGGCCTGAATGAAAGTCCTTCATAAGTGTGCAGCGTGTGTCTATGTGGCAGTGTGTAGCCAGCGGCTAGAGATGATCCCATAGCTTCCCATAGCTTGCGGGGGCTGTAACCATGATGACAGATCCCATAGGCCAAACTCCCAATCTCCGGTGTTTGCACAAAAAAAAAAACCTGCAAATAAACAGCTTACATTTTGGGAAAGTGAAAAAAGGGCGTCGTCGTTTTGTGCTTATATGCTAATTGTCCTGCCCACGTACAAGTTGAGATCAATTGCTCAACCCGCTGAGGAGAAGCATCTGGAACAGACCGTCTGTCGTGTGACAGAGGTTTCTTTATTTATATGCATCATTCAAATCTTTGTGTTTTGCCAATTTGGGGGGGGGGGGGGCACTTGCAATATCCTCACGACCCACCAAGTGGTCCCCACTCCATAGGTTGTGCATCACTGGTCTGTTTTAGAAGAATACACAATAATCACGTCACTGTTTTATTTTGAAATTAGGGACTTCACTGCAAGAGTGACAGTGTACAGCATTATACAGTATAAGAGACAGATACAGTACAACTTGGTTCTTCATGCTGAAGCCAAACACTGAAGCTTTGCTTCTGCTGTTTAGAAGCAGAGAGGATAAGGCAATTAAGTTTATCGTCGCTCTCGGGGCAGAAACCTCTTATATCCATATTCTAACTTTATTTTTTCTATAATTGTTTTTACACCACGATTTTGCAACCCTTTTTCACCCAGTGCCAATTGCCTAAGTGATCCTGGGCACTACACTCCCCCCGCCAGCCTAGGGAGCCCAGAGCCGAGCTCATGCCTCCTTCAATGCATGAGAGCCAACTGACCTTCTTGTCACCTGACAGGGGGGAGTTTCCCCGGTAGGACATAGCGCGTGGAAGGAACACGTTATTCCAACCAGTTCCTTTCCCCTCCATCAGGAGCCCCGGGTGTCATGGGGAGGCGTTATAGCGACCAGCATTACTACATGTTTTTGTGAGGGTATTAACTACCCTATAGGAGACACGGGGAGAACATGCAAACTCCACACAGAGTAGGCCCTTTCGCCAACCCCACCTATAGACCGGTGGGATTTCAGAAAAAAAGGCCTTCTATAAGGAGGTTAGAGGCATTTGGTGTAAAAGTGGGGTACTAGGTAGGCAGGAACCAAAACACTTCACACAGAGGCAGTTATAAGGTGCACATCTTTGTCCAGCTCGCTGTGATGCGTTTGTATGGTAAATACAACCTTTCATCAGTCTGCTCAAAATAGTTGACCAGCAGTTGTCCTAAAGTGACAATAGCCTACTCACTCAAAGATATTATAGCAGCCTACACTGAATGTCACATGTAATGCAGTTGGATAATGAACGTGTACGTGGATTAGGCTGACGAAAAAGCCCATCCGCGCATCTCTACTGTCTCTGTCTCCGCTGTGTGGGCCAGGCTATAGAAGTGAGTCCCAAACCTCTAGTATATTACAAAGTAAGAAAGAGCTCAAATAAAACTGAACAATAAGAGAATATAGTTTCAGTAAATGGTTTAAAACCCTCAGTAAAAGGCAGCGGCGGGCGGCAAACAGAAAAGTCTTCATGTTTGATTTAAAAGCACTGAGTCGGACTGCAGCAGAGCGGCAGTTTTCCGGGAGTTTGTTCCAGATATGTGAGCGAGGGCATAAAAGACTGAATGTTTAGTTTGACTCTGGGGACAGAAAGCAGACCTGTTCCAGACAAACCTGCCCATTTGTGGCAGACAAAAATGCAAAGAACAAAGAACAAAAAAAGATTGTGCTCCCAAAATGAGACTATGTAACACTTGCGTTTCGCAACATGTGGCAAAGTAATCATTTGACTTAGTTAAAGGACAAGAACACTTTGGTAGAGGTTTGGGTTGTTTAGTTGCCCTGCCATGATGTAACTCAAAAGGTGGACAAGAAATCAAAAATAATTAGAATTTTAAAATTTGAATTACAATGTACGGTGAAACAGTTCTCCTTTAGCTAGTACACAAAAAAAGCTGATTCGGACAATATAGAACATCACAAAACCCAGTAGCCTACCGTTTGTTTTTTAAATAAAAATGTATATTTCCTGTTGATGAAGCTATTTTTATTAGGAAGAAAACCCGAACTGGATCCACTTCAATTTTTTAATTAAAAAAACAAACAGTTCTGGGTTTGGTGATGTTTGATATTGACTGAATCAGCTTTGTTTGTGCTTGTTAACAGGCTAAAACAGTGACTTTGAGAGCTGTTTCGCGGTACAACGTAAGTCAATGAGGAGCATATTTTGGAGCTGAAATGAAAAATGTTTCTTTACACCAAACCTGAATGTTCATTATTCTCACCAGATTCTCAGAGTTTTGAGCCTGCGGATCTGTTACTTTTGATACTTCTGTGACGCTGTTGTGTGATGAAGTAGGGCGTTAATTCACGAAAAAAACACAAAACGTTATAATAATGGAGATAAGAGGTTTCTGCCCGACAGCAATGATATGTCATTCATGCACGCTCTTAATAGAATCAAAATGTAAACGTCGAGGCCTTGCTGCCCGGTTGCGTCGTCCTCCATTCCATCAATACACGTCTTGCTTGTCTTAACAGTCAGTTCTTCTCTTTCACACCACAGCAATTAGTCTTTTCAGACTGAAATGTTTTCCTGCTGATGGTTGAATGGGGCTCTGCAGTAATTAAAGTCAGTGGTGGAAAAAGTACTCATATTATTTTCTTAACATATTCACTGCCAGGTCCTATGCATCCGATTTATGTTGCTACTGGCAGGTTTTTTCGATTTTTCGAACCTTTTTAAGTAGTCACAGAATATTTGTCTCCAGTATGATCAATCCCCTGATGGTTGCTAATAATAATCACAGAGGGTTTCACTGTGCTTCTGTGAAGAAGAAAAATATCATCGCGACCTCCCGCTTGTTATACGCCGTAGAAAATAGCATGTTTAGCCAAAAATACATATTAAAAAACAGAAGTCGAGATACCGAATATTTCCCAAATACTTTAACCAAGAAGTGAATGGAGCAGTACATCTTTGGATCACGTTATATCCTGGTTCTGGTGTAAAAAAATATATAAATAAAAAATATAAATTTAAAAAACGTTTTAAAACGATTTTGACAGGCAATGTGTAAAAGTTCCAATACTGCAAAGTATAAATACTCTGCTACAAGTAAAATTACAAAAGTATTGATGTCAACATTTACTTAAAGTACCAAAATAAAGTACTCATTATGCAGAATGTTTTCACAAGTGTTCAAAATGTGTAAAGTGTATACAAATCTTTTAAAAACAACCGGATCGGCTATTTTTAAATGGCCCGAAATGTATATCGGGCTGAAGTGGGTAATGTATGTTTTGTAATATTATCGATAGTTATGTAACTACGGTTCTATGAATCTTGAATGACCGCCAGAGGCGGTGCTTAAAGCACTGAATATTCCGTGCTTTAAGCACCGCCTCTGGTGGTCAGCAGGGATGAAATGGAACTACAAAGTAACTAGTAACTAAAGTTTTCAAATAATTGTCGTGGAGTAAAAGTACAGTATTTGCCTCGGAGATGTAGTGGAGTGGAAGTAAAAGTACTGAAAACTGGAAATACTCCAGCAAAGTAAAAATACCTAAAAATGTTACTTGAATGCAGTACTTGAGTACATGTACTTAGTTACTTTCCACCACTGGTTAAATGGCCTCGGCAGTACTTAAAGTGTCACATAGTGCTGGTCGTGGCATGTCTGGCGCGGTGTGAAGCGAACACCGACGAGGGAAAGACAACAACAACATGCAGGTTGGTTGTCAAGGTTGAGGAGGAGGCGACGTCTGCAAAACAAGATCTATGTCTGTCATCATCAGCGAACATAACACAGGGCTGGAGATGTAGAATGACAGCTGAGGCGGCGAAGACATGTCCTGTTAAATAATGCACACGCACACTTAGTTAGTCCACCTGGGCTGTTTATACAGATTTTGTCAGTGGCTTGTTTTTAATAGTTCCTTCGCAGAATGTTTTGTTTCAGTTTGAGCGTTGCATGCAGGTCATGTAGCAAAGCTCCTATACACAGTAAAATCATCTGTGTTTTGTTTTGTGTTTGTTTGTTTTTAACCACTTATAAAACCTCTAGTCTTGACTTACAACTGTACTCTGACCCCTTTTTTCAGTATACACCAAATCTCTTCACCAAAAATAGCCGATCTACAAGCTCGTCGATCAGCTATTTTTTGGCAAATACACCCCCCAGCATAGGCATACATTTGTTCAAGTGGTTAAAGGGATAGTTCACCCCCAAAATGCCTTTTTTCCCCCTATCGATTAGTCACGCCATGGAGACTTGAATTCATGGATTTTTGTTTTGTTTTAGTCTAAGCCATAATTTGATGACCGGCAGCGGTTCCGGTAGGAGACACAAAGATCGAGTCTCCTTTGTATCTCCTACCGGAACCGCTGCCTACCCGTCCACTGGTCGTCAAATGATTGGCTTAGGAATGCGACAAAAACAAAAACATATCCATGAATTCAAGTCTCCATGGGGTGACTAATCGATAGGATTGATGAACTATCCCTTTCAGTTATTTATTGGGCTTTTCCACCTTTATTGATAGTACAGGAGAGAGACAGGAAAATGGGGCGAGACATGCAGCAAAATCCTCGGGAATCCACCCCGGTGCACGCTGCATATGCATATATTATGGTACGCGCCTTAACCACTTGGCTACCGGTGCCCCTAAAATCCTCAGCATTTAACACCGAGAGTGTACAAACGTGAGAAGTATAGTGAGAATGTGTGGTTACAAAATGCTTCCTTTGCATTCACAACCCCAGGTTGGAATATGGTGATGAGTTGGGGAAAAATGTACTGTTGTGTCAGGTTTTTTAAATAGCCAACGTATAAATGGATAAAGTGGTTAAAATAATTGTGATGCTGTATTAACTACTTTAAATCAATACACGTGTATAGAGGAGGATTTAACTGTATAACTCTCTATGACAGATGTAGAAGGCTGATTACGGCTCAGGTGGTTCACACATCAATCACAGTCATTCTTCCACTTTATTGAAATAAAGCTCCTGAAGTTATACAGGTTACAAACGTATAGTCTAAAGAATAGAGAAAAACAAACAAACTGAGAAAAAGTCAGATAACAGGATCAACAATATCAAATATACAAAAGGCGTGCGCTCAAAAAATACATAAAACATGAGAGAATATCACAGTGTCTTGTGCAAGTAAGAGACAGCACTTAGCCGCAGATATAGCAGCGCGTGGAAACCTCATATGTCCAAAACTGTTGCTTTTCAGGATTCAAATTCAAACGTAGCAAAAGTAGCAGATCTGCAAGCTCGAAACGCGTTGCTTCGCGGCGCGTTTCGAGCTTGCAGATCTGCTACTTTTGATGTTTTTTTGTGACGCTGTAGTATGATCAAGTAGGGCGTTAATTTACAAAAAAAACACGTCAAGTTAAAATATGGAGATAGGAGGTTTCTGCCCGACAGCGACGATGTATAGAATATCACAGTCTCTCATGCAAGTACGAGATGTCACTTAGCAACAAGGTGGTCTTTTTTTTTAAATGACAACTACCAAACAATACAGTACTGTAATGCAGTGGTTCTTAACCCATTTTATAAATGGAACATTTTTAACTCAAATCTTTGCTTCTTGGGGTCCCTGGAACTAAATATTTTCAGATGGGGGTCGGCAGCCAAATACACAAAGGAGACTCTTTGTGTATTTGAACACAAAGAAAAATATCCATGAATTCAAGTCTCCATGGGGTGACTAATCGAAAAAAAGTCATATTGGGGGTGAACTATCCCTTTAATTAATTAGCACATACTGAACTTCGGGTCCCCGGGAGACACCACATCTTTTTTGGTCTCAAGCTGAAAAAGTTTGGGAAACCCTGTTTTACAGCCTAAATGTGCTGCACATTCAACTCAGTGTGAGAGCCGTTTTAAAGTCAGACAGAAAGATGGAGAGAGGTATTAGGGCCATGCTTGCTTCCTTCCTTCCCGGTGGAGATCTGCACCTTAGTGTAACCATATTTTGTTAAAAAACCTTAAATGGGCCACGGGCCAATAAGGAACGGCTGGTGGTGTGGTCCACACATACCACACCACCAGAGTGACAGTATAAAGTTTTAATGAGCAAAGAGTTGTTGCACTGTTGAAGTCAGAATTTCTCATTGGTGGGGTCCCCAGTGGTTAAAAGTTTAAATAAAACACATGAGCTGGAAGAGACAAGGCAGCTTTGAAAAGCAGCACAGCTTAATTTAGACAAGTTTATTTGTTTGTTCATACTGTATGAAGAACAAACAAACTGTGAACTATGAAGGTAAAGAGAAGCAAAATAATCAATTGAAATGTTTCTGAATGTGAAAACACCCCCCCCCAGGGGTCTTATTAAAATACACCTGTCAAACAATATCACACTGAAAGCAGAAGACAACTACTTAATGACAACAACATACCATGTATACTGAGATGGTGATAATTTTTTTTTTTACAAAACTGCACCCATAATAACTGAAGCAACTTGTGTTGTTGCTTTTCAATAAATTCAACTGCTGTCAGGAACAAATATAAGAAGCCAACCGTCCTACAAAAGAGTACCGTATGCTACCCCACTCCTGACATGATTATCCACGCTAAGCTGCTGATATCTACGTTAGCACACAGTAGTCACAATAACAAAGGCAAACTGCACATTGCATTGGCCAGCTCATAGTTGGAGAGCATAATGAATAATAGCTGTTTATTCACTTCATGGACAAACAACTCATAATCCTCTGACAAAAGAGTCAACTTCCAAACAGTGTCCCTGACTATTTTTTTCCCAGTGCCTGTTTTCTAAATAATCTCCGTCAGGTTTGCCAAGAGAGGATTTATAGCCGAGGAATGAGAGCGGGAGAAGTTGGTACGTCTTCATGTAGCAATTCATTTTGTCACTTTATGCAGGTGTGTGTGTGTGTGTGTGTGTGTGTGTGTGTGTGTGTGTGTGTGTGTGTGTGTGTGTGTGTGTGTGTGTGTGTGTGTGTGTGTGTGTGTGTGTGTGTGTGTGTGTGTGTGTGTGTGTGTGTGTGTGTGCGTGCGTGCGTGCGTGCGTGTGTGGGGGGGGGGGGGGGAGTTCCCACTGATCTCATTCCCCCCAGATTCGGCACAAACATGGGGATGAATTCATTCTACTATTATGCCACCAAAAGTGGAATGCCTTACCACCAGCCATCAAAAAATTTGACTCCCTACCCTCCTTCAAAACCGCCATAAAAGAGCACTTATCTAGGTGCAACTGCACCTAGATAAGTGCTCTTGTGGTGTTGATATTTTTTTATTTATTTGTTTTTTATCCATAAATCCATAAACATCTCATTCACAAAATGTGGCCATGTGACTCCTTAACTATGTCAATGTTAATGTTGCCTCGTCTCTGTATTATTCTACGGCAGTGGCATAGTTAGAATGAAATCTGCACCACGAGTATACGCAAGTCAAATTATCAGTGTTAATTTAACTGTACAACCGTTTGGGGTCCATTTGTACCCTGCTCACAGCTAAATCAACTCTCAGGATTTGTACAGGTGTGTATACCGATGGATGGGCACACGTACACACACTGCAACAACAGAAGGGCAGGAGTACAGCCTTTCCTCAGAACTAATGCATAATTCATTAAGCAGAGTCACCTCGACGCGCGGAGGCGTGAAGAAAATAAACCGTGTTCCTTCTCTGCCGTCGGGATGACTTTGCAATCAAAATAGAAATCGCTACACTTGAAAAAGCGAGGTCGAGTCGAGTCTTTAACAAATGCGTTAGGAATTGAATTTTGCTTTTCCTTTTCAAGGGGTGTTTGTTTTTCTCGTGTGATAATATAATAAAAAGCTGGTTTACAAAAAAAAACTGCAACCTGCATGGTTTTGGCTGACGGTGCAAACTGAGCCATCACAGGGCCTTAGTGTTATTATAGCCCTGTTGGAATATAGCTCCCATGTTTATCATGTCTTACTTACATTCGCTGGAATATGCACTGCACAATACTCAGTGTTAAATATGTCTTTGATAATATAAGTGTTAAATACGCTCCCGGTGTGCACCTTAACACCGAGGATATTACCGTGTTGCAAACTGTGAAACCCATAACATTCTTCCTGTGTTGCTATACCGATGATGGGCGCCACAACAAGTCTAGCAAATAAAAAACGGCAGCCAAAAAGGAACATGGCTGCGACTCAAGAGTCCTGTGTGTCGGAGCCAAAGCCCCAGTGGTACAGATTAGATGCCTCTCAGTGCCTCTAACCCCCTCCGGCATGATTTAACGGCCAATTTGGCCATCACCGCCAACTCCGCCGCCTCGGCAGATGTCCGCGTGGCCCTGGCTGCGCGTGCCGCACGACACGCACACACACACACACACACACAAACACAAACACAAACACACACAAACATGCACGCACATGCACAGTCCCCCTGGCACGCGTTGCAGCAGCACTTCTTGAGACAGACAGTGTTGACGCGGCCCCTGAGCGCGATCGGCTGTTGTGCCGGTGTGTTCGTCTGTCGCCGTGTTTGTTTGTTCGTTTGTACGCGTGTGTGTGTGTTTATGTGTGTGTGTGTGTGTGTGTGTGTGTGCGTGCGTGTGTGTACGATGTGTTGATGACTTGCCGTCTGGGGACTTGCTGTAATCGACCCCTCTCTGTGGCTCCTCGCCAAAGACATTGGACTGATGTTTTTTTATTATTATCATACAGAAGAAGCCCAGAACCTCTATTAGGAGTGAAGGAGATGCGAGGAGGAGCACAGATTACTGTCTCCTCTCTCTCCATCGCCGTGCGTCTTAACAAACACATCAATACTATCATCTCATGAGCCCCCACCCCCACACCCCCCCAGAGTGGGATGAAAGAGGACCAGCCAAGATCTGCTGTGTTTATCCACTGCCTGCCCAGTAGATTATGTAGATGACTTGAACCACATCATTAACCCTATAGCGTCCCCGTTCTGGGGGCATGTTATAATATGCACATATTCAATGAAAAATAAATAGATGATGTAGAAGCTCACAAAAACAAACAACGCGTGAAAGCGCTTTGCGCAGTTTGCCCAAAAATAGGGACACCGGGTTGTAATGTGTTTAAACAGGTACGTCCGCCTGCTCTGGTCCCCCTGTGTGTCCCGGGACATGAGTTCAAGTGAAGGAGGACAACACACAGGGGGGAGGGGGGAAATCAAAATGGATTTATTGTTTTTCTCCCGTGCAACTGGAGAGCGTGACTGAAGGACCCTCCTTACCCCTGGCACGCCAGAGCGTCCAGATGGAGGGGATGTTGGTAGCGCGATGGACGATGAGGAACAGAACATCAAAGGGGTGGGGAGGGGGGTGACAGAGGATGAAGGGACGGTGATGGAGGACGGGGGGGGGGGGGGGGTGAAGGAATGGAGGGGGGAGGTATGGTGGTGGTGGGGGTACGGTGAAAAACAGCAGGCAAAAGACTCGGGCCCTGTCATGAAAAAAACAAATAGTCCCTCTCTGCTCTATACCCGCTGATATGACTGTACAACGCACCACGTTGCTAATGCTAATGTTGTTACAACTAATGAACAAAACACCAATGAACACTTAACAACTGTAATGTTGTTTAATGCTTTTGCTTTTCTTTTTTTGCTTTATTGTTAAATCATTTGTTCTGATAAAGCACTTGTGCTTTAGTCTTGCTCTGTAAAGCACTTTGAGCTGCGTTTCATGTCATGAAAGGTGCTATACAAATTAAGTTTATTATTATTATTATTATTATTATTATTATTACATATACTTAACTATACTTGTGAGGACATCAACATTTTAAGGACGGCATTGAAAAATTGGCGGAAAACTCACACTCGCGAGGACGTCCGTCTCTCCCCAGGCAAACTGGAGGAAGGGAGAGAGTGACGGAAGAGAGGGAAAAGAGAGCGAGAGAGAGGACAAGAATAAAAAAGAAAACAATTAAGCGAAAGAGGTTCTTCAGGGCTATAGAGAGAGAAAAGGAAATGGAAGAGAAATCAATGACAAAAAGGTAAGATTTAGTACGTGCGGTAGCGGACAGGGATAAATAGACAGTATCAGGGAGGAGAGTGGCTTAAGTGGCAGAGGGATCAAAGTGACAAATGTTCCTCCCGGTGATCCTGCAGACGGCTGTCTATAAGGGGAGGTCTGGGAGATTGAAACCTTCGGCCAGGTTTTTCCTGCACTCGCTATATCGCTCATCGCCGGGCCAAACTAATCTGGCCCTGTGTCATAAAACAAACCGGAACGACAACGCTCTGACACTTTATACTGCTTCTGTTTTCACCGTCCAGGAAGAATTCAGTGAGAGTCAGCGTTGCCAGTTTTTTTTCTACAGAAATAAGCAGCGGTGTAGTGCAGTGGTTCTCAAACATTGTCATGTCAAGGGCCGCCACATTGATATGTATTTGGCCGCGGACCCCCATCTGAAAATATTCTGTGCCAGTGACCCCCCACATTCAAGATTTGTGTTAAAATGTTTTAAAAAAAATCAAAATGTTAAACATTTTTGCTAGATTTCTTTAGAAAATTGTCGATCTACAAGCTCACAACGCGTCGCATTGCGATGTGTTGTGAGCTTGTAGATCGGCAATCTTCAAATAGCCAATGTATAGCGGGCTCAAGTGGTTAAACTGAATTGAAATCAAAATTAACACATTTTGCTGGGAACCCCCTGGTACCCCCCCAAGGACCCCTGGGGGTCCCCGGACCCCATTTTGAGAACCAATGGTGTAGTGTGTGAACTACTGGAGCGCTACGTCACGCGCACACGCGCGAGCAATCACACTATTCACAATTCTTTTACACATTCTTTTACTTTTTTTAGTTTTTGAAAATGTCAGATTTAATTTTATACCATAAGCCAGAGGGACAGGAGCATTGTTATTGACAGCATTGTATTTGACATGCATGCACGCACGCACGCACGCACGCACGCACGCACGCACGCACGCACGCACGCACGCACGCACGCACGCACGCACGCACGCACGCACGCACGCACGCACGCACGCACGCACGCACGCACACACACACACACACTACAGCCCTTTCATATAGGAGCTCCATATAGTCTACCTCTCTGCTCCTGTGCTGTAGACGGAGGGAGGGTGACATTGAACGGCTTTATCTGCAGCTCAAAGAGACGGGGCTGACAGCATGATGGATGGCTGGTAATGACTGACATTACATGGTCGCTCTGAACAGGGACAATATGAATAACGTCATCAGAGATCTGCTGAGGAGTCTGTCTGTCACGCTGGAGAGAACAGAGTCTTCTACTCTGTTTTCACACTTCTGTTTTTCGACTAATGGGCACCAAGTGTTGCCAGATTTTGCAAGAGAAACAAGCGGCCTGGTCTATGAGAACAAGCCCAAGAGAAGCGACTATAGAGCACCGAAGTCCTGACTTCACTGCCAGTAGAGGGCGCTTTTCCAGGGTTCGTGGCTTCACTTTTTGTGTTGATATCCTCATTGGGGAATCTTAGATCGCTTCATATAAGAACTGTGTTCCAAAAATAAACACACCATCCTGAGGTGTAAATGTACACATTTACCGAAAGAGTAACACAATATAAACACTAGAAACGAGTCAAACAACCCAAAGACTACATTTCCCATGAACGCGGCTGCTGTAGGTACAGTGATTTCAGACCCGGAAGTAGTAGTTCTTAAGACTTTTAAGGCAGAATGAATTCCATTTTCGACAGAAACCGGCTGTATCAAATATGAATGAATATCATAAACGATGCAGAGCCACCCCCCTGACAAAAACGCCAGGGTGGTGTGCTTATGTTTGGAACACAGTTCTTATATGACGTGATCTAAGATTCCCTAATGGGGATTTCAACACAAAAAATAAAGCCACAAACCCGTGAAACAGCGCCCTCTAGTGGCAGTGACGTCAGACTTTGGTAGGCTCAAGTTTTACCAGTTTATGTCAGCTATTTGAAAATAGCAGATCTACAAGCTCACAACGTGTCGCGATGTGCCACGTTGTGAGCTTGTAGATCGGCTATTTTCAAAAATATATATTTAAAAAAGTGATTTTAACATTTTAACAACACAAATCTTGTATGGGTATCCCTGGCAAATATCTTTTCAGGTGGGGGGGGTCCACGGCCATACATCTGTGGGTCCTTAACATGACAACATAACAAACAACATTAGGAAACAAGCCCAAATAAGCAACTACACTTTAGGAACAAGAAAAAACACAACGTTGCAGAAGAAACTAGCCCAAAGTCGCTTATAATAAGCAGACATGGCAACACTGATCCCCCAACACAACCCTTCAAAGCAAAACCAACCTTGTGTTGTGTTGTGTTGTTTTGCTGTGTTCCTTTTGTCGTCCCCTCAGTCCAAGGCAACAAAAACATATTTTTGCGATAA
Source organism: Gymnoscopelus braueri (assembly GCF_963280865.1). Classification (NCBI taxonomy): domain Eukaryota; kingdom Metazoa; phylum Chordata; class Actinopteri; order Myctophiformes; family Myctophidae; genus Gymnoscopelus; species Gymnoscopelus braueri. Next base: position 5,389,440 of record NC_137616.1, on the reverse strand, counting down.
CAAAACATATGATGCTCACAGTCTCCTGCTGTTCAGATAGCCAGACAGACAGAGTACACAACATGCTGTACATACCTGAAATACAAAATAAGGAAAGATGTGTTGTTCGGCCAACAAAGAGTCTTTGAAGAACCATGGAGAATGAGCCCATGCAATGTCCAATAGATGGAAGAAAAAGGAGAAGAATGGCCGAGGCATTTTGATTATTTCCCCCCAAACATTCCCCCAAACACAAATAAGGATGTTTTTATTTGTTCGGTTGCAGTAGAGTTGTGTGAATGTTTACTTACTCGACCACTACTTCACCACAGGACATTCTCTCATTTACACTGGCCACAGGGTGTAATGGAGCGAGCCAGTATAGGGACACGTTGTTTTCAGCTTTTTTCAACGAGGGAATGGAACTGTGAGTTGAATTCAGTGTTGCCAGTGAGAGAAATAAGCAACCAGGTCTATGAAAACGAGCCCAAAAGAAGCAACTAGAACACTTTAAACCTATGCATCAGCTATTTGAAAATAGCCAATCTACAAGCTTGTGAGCTTGTAGCTATTTTCAAAAGCTCTTGCGATAAAATGTGGAGTATTTGGAATATTTTGGAATATTTTTTGTAATCATTTAAACCAATGGTTCTCAAATATTGTCATGAAAATGTTTTGTGCCAGGGGGCATTTGTGTTTTCCAAATAATATTCCAAATATTCCACGTTTTATTCCAGGAGTTTTTGAAAATAGCAGATCTACAAGCTCACAACACTTCCAGGATCTAGAAAAATAAGAAAGGGCCAATGTATTACTATTGTTTTATTTACTCTCTCTCTCACTCTCGCTCGCTCTCTCTCGCTCTCTCTCTCCTTAAGTTTAGTATAATTTGGCTATTTCAAAATAGACGATCTACAAGCTCACAACACGCCGCGGGGCGACGCGTTGTAGATCTGTAGCCTGTAGATCTGCTATTTTCAAAATAATGTTGGGAAAAAATTGGAAAATGTGGAATATACACAAATCTGGCACACCGTGTCCCTGGCACAAAATATTTTCAGTCCGCAGACAAATACATACAATCTGGGGGTCCTTGACATGAACATGTTTGAGAACCACTGGTTTAGAAACAAGCCCCCAAAAAAAACGCAAGCAACTTAACAGAAAAACAAGCAGACATGGCAACACAGGTTGAATTCTAAGGCGGGTGCAGCTGACTAAAAGCTATTGGGGGAAAAAAGGTAAATTTTCTATCTCAGAACCACATTGCCGGAGCAGTTACCTTTTCAGCCATTATTATTGCATCCGTTTGCCTGTATAATTGGACCTTTTTTTTCATGGCAGCCATATAGCAGGGGAACACAGGATTAATTAATGAAATTAATTACGGCTCTCTCCCGTTTAGCGTTAGCCTTTTCACAATGAGCCATGCACAACAGCAGCACCCTGACTGTTTGACCCGAGTGGAATGGGAACCTTAATTAGTATCATTGGGTAATTATTTCATGTCCAAAAGGTCTACTATTCCTTTCATAAATTCAGTTCCTCGTTTGGCATTTACAGTCAGTGTTGTTTAAGCTGCACGCCTCATAGTGTAATTTAAATCAGGGCTTCCAAAAGTTGTCCGTGGCCTACAAGATTTCAACCTTTATGTTTTATTTTTCTTGTATTAATGCAAGAGCAATGTCTTCTGTTTCTATGCTCTTCCATGAATCTTGTTTGAAATGACCAAACCTGGCTGCCTACGGTTGACGTCAATGCAGGCAGGTTTCTGAACTGCCCACATCTTATAATGTGCATTAGTGAGGACCAATTACAGTATATGAAGATAGGTTGGAAATGGGTGAAGTGGTCCTTTAAGAGTGTTTTTGGTTCCATTTGTACTCTTTCAGTGTTAAGGATTTTATTTTAAAATTGGGCCTCCAGAAATGCGGTTTCCAGCTTGTGGATCTACTACTTTTGATGCGTTTCTGTGACGCTGTAGTATGATCAAGTAGGGCGTTAATTTACGGAAAAACACAAAACGTTAGAATATGAAAATAAGAGGTTTCTGCCCCGACAACAACGATTAATATTCTTGAAATGACAAGGTTGAGAATCAACTGTGTTAGGTAACGTACTGCATGTGCTTCGGCACATCTGCTATTGTTAGAACTATAAGAGACAGCTCTGTGTGCGTGTTTGTATGTCTGAACAGCATACGAGATTGTATTACAGATGTTCTGCCTGTTCCTGGGAACGCAATGTGACACATTTCCATTTCAAATGCATATATAACACCTACGGAAACTAATACATTTACAAGAACGTGACATGCTGTAGTGTAGAAGGACTCCATACTGTGCGTGTGTGCGTGTGCGTGTGTGTGTGTGTGTACACTTGTATTACTACTGTATACTTGTGAGAGCTAAATGTCCCCGAATTTTTTTAATAGGCATTGTTTGTGAGCCCAATTCTTCCTGGTATACTCACAAACCATGCACTTAAACCACTTAAACCCCAGCATTCTGGGGAAAACATTCGCAGAAAATAGCATATATGTGGTGGAAAAAGTAGCAATACCACAGTGTTGTAGAAATACTCTGTTAAGAGTAAAAGGCCTCTGTTCAAAATGTTACTCGAGTAAAAGTACAAAAGTATTGGCATCAAAATGTACTTAAAGTAACAAAAGTAAAAGTACTAAAATGTTTGAAAATAGCAGATCTACAAGCTCACAACACATCGCGACGCGTTGTGAGCTTGTAGATCGGCTATTTTCAAATAGTCTAGGTATAAAATAGGGCTAAAGCGGTTAATGTATGTTTCATAATATAATTTATATCTGAAAAGTAACTAGTACCTGAAGTTTTCAAATAATTGTAGTGGAGTAAAAGTACAATATTTGCCTCTGAGATGTAGTGGAGTAGAAGTAAAAGTACTCCAAATGGGAAATACTCCAGTAAAGTAAAAATTATTAAGTACAGTACTTGAGTAAATGTGCTTAGTTACTTTACACCACTGGCCGTGGTGATGATTATTTTCCATTCTAAATGATAGGATTTAGCTTTAGAGTTTAGCTTGTTGGAACGGCAGGCTACGTCAAAGACTCGCAGAGTCAGACCTTCTGTGAAACTCCGGCGGTGCTGTGTTTTGGTGTGTTCATGGACTCGTCTCTTTGCCCATTTATTTAATAACTGCGAGTGCCGCTAGTAGCTTATCATATTCTAATAAAACCGTTGGTTTATTTGTGCAGGTCAGAAACGGGGCTAAATCAGGGCTCATCTAAATGAATCACCTGATTATTTTTGAAGGAAAGTGAATCATGTAATGGCAAAACAATATTAGTTTTGTTAATTTAATGTGAGCGAGTTGTTTTGGCTGTCTGTCCGTGGTGGAAGTGCAAATAGTCTAATGAATTTATTTTGGAAATGCACCATTTTGGATTATGGAAGCAAACCAACTTCAGTCCGCAACCTTTTAAAACAAAAACAAACTGTTCTTCTTTTTTTGGTGGTGTGTGAAACCGGCACGTAACAACAAGGATAAATCAGTCCTTTAGCATTATAGGGTTAACCACATAAACCCAGTATAGATGTAAACTGGATGTGATTTGGATTTGGGACAGCTTTCTCTTATTTTATTTTTTTTACGTCAACAGCAAATCTCTTCGCTGCTAAGGTTCAAGTAGTAAAACGTTTTAAATTAATTTGTAAAATTGCTTTCCTAAAGTTTTGATGTCCTCTGAGGAGTAATACCAATCTGGGCACCACCTCCATATTTGTGTAGTAACAGTAACTTGGTTTGGCCCCTCCCCTTTCTTAGTCCACTTACTCCCAGGTGCTTCTGTGTATACTCCTCCTACAACACTACTTGTTTAGGGCAGTGGAGGTGCCGACAGATTCTGCTGTTGGCTGAATCTGTCTTGAGAGATTATTGTGTGTGTGTGTGTGTGTGTGTGTGTGTGTGTGTGTGTGTGTGTGTGTGTGTGTGTGTGTGTGTGTGTGTGTGTGTGTGTGTGTGTGTGTGTGTGTGTGTGTGTGTGTGTGTGTGTGTGTGTGTGTGTGTTGTCGCTAAAGGCTTCAGTGTGTCACTTGTGTTCACATACAAGGAGGTAGAGTTGTTTTTGCCTGCCTGCTGCTGTTGTAGAGGCTGTTATTCTGCTGGGGGTTTATCTCTCTTCGCTCTACATCAGACGTGACTTTTTACATGATTTTAATATTCAACACGTCGCCTTGCAGGAAGGAGTGTGTCATCGGTACAGTAGTGAGAGACAGACAGACGCTAGAGTGTGCGTGACTATACTGTTCAAAGTCTCACAAACACACCAAGACATGGGGAACTGCTCTGGGGAATATACATGTTTCCCTAAAAATTAAAAGCTACTATCTGTATGTTTTACGTCTCTCTAGAGGGGGAGAGTTATGATGCCATGCAATGTGAAGTTTCATGGCAATCGTTCTGGTTTGAGGCATTTTGTTTCAAACGGACCACTCCTGCAAACTTTAGATGCCAATCTTAGCCAATCAGGATGGAATATGAAAAAATCGGACGGATCAGTGTTGCTCACATGACTATAGAGATAATGTGTACCGATTTGCGTGATGTTTGGACAAAATCGGTAGGAGTAATATCACAAAATATGTTTTGCCGGCCTCTGGTGGCGCTATAAAAGGCTGATGTGAAAAATGTGGAGTTTTTTTCTTGGCCTTTAAGGAGTGTGCGTGCAAAGCTTTATGCCGATCGGTCCGGTTATAGGGAAAAACTTGAATCGGCCTGTTATAGCGCCACCATGAGGCCGATTTGAAAAATGTAGGGTGGCATTTCATCCTTGGCCTGGTGGGAATGTGCACTTTGAGGCAGAGGTTCCGCTCTGGCCTCGTGGGAGTGTGTGTGCACAGTTTCACGCCGACGAACGGACGGATGTGCGTTCACACTGGCAGTTTAGTTTAGTGTAGTCAATGTTGTGGTAACATAGTTAAAATGTCATGGGTAACACAAACAAAAATAAAAAATGATAAAGACAAGATGACCACATTTCTGACCAGAAGGGTATATAGGCTGAAGCCATAGCTTATTACGCCTATACCCTTTTACTAAACAAAGACAATTTTTAAGTCAAAATGGAGAAAAAACTAAACAAAACAAACAAAAGAAAAAGAAGCAAGATACAAGGACAAAAGACACTTGTCTATACATGTACGTGTTTGCTGTACTGTACAAGTATGCTATAATAAATAAGATCATACAGAAGGCACATTCCTTTTATGTTTTTTTTAAATAATTATCTATCATCTTATTTATAGACTCTACAAAGCAGCTACAAAGATGCAGGCTACCATTCATTTTCAATGGAAGCCAGCGACATGAACATATCCTCACAACACAATAGAAGAGGTGTCCCTTTTGGAACCTCAACCTCTTAGGTACTACTCACGGCCAAAGCACTGCTCCACTTCTCTCCCAACTTGCTACAAAAATCGCTCATGCAAAACTATAGAAGTGCTTCTATTTTATTTTCCACCTTCACATGTGTCTCCTTTTATAATAATCATAAAGTGCTCTATATTTCATCTCGCAATTTACTTCCGGGTGTTCCATTTTAAACAGCCAATCATCTGCATTTTAAACAGCCAATCATCTGCGACACAGAGAGCACCCTTTCACGTTGCCATGACGTTGCCACGTCCGTGAAACGGGAGAGAAACAAGCGCTGACGTGCGCGAAACAAGCGCTAACATGTTGCTCTATGCAAACGAGGCCAAAAGCGCGACCAAATAAGCCCACCATTGCTTAGACAAATAACAACGTCCGTGAAACGGCCGAGAAACAAGCGCTGACGTGTTGCTCTATGCAAACGAGCCCAAAAGCGCCACTAAATAAGCCCACCATTGCTTATACAAATAAGCAAACCTGGCAACGCGGGGAGGGACACAGACAGAGCGTTACGCCTTGCGCGTCGACATGTTGTTGCCTTGCAGATCTACTGCTATA